>NC_089842.1:155864907-156216574 GCF_035609145.1 Eleutherodactylus coqui | reverse complement strand
CTTAGCATTTTTCAGTATATACACATATATGAATATAGTTGATAAAATGTAAATGTATTGTGCAATTAAAATAAAAAAGGTATTTGAGAGGGGTCTGCCATTATGGTGACAGAGTTTACCACACAGAGAAGGAATTTGTTTTCCCTTCTATGAGTTTGTTTTTCCTACTATGCCTTGTTCATGGCCCACTTTGCAAACAATACAGCTTTTCTGGAGAGGAGAATTCTGCATTGGTTCTCACTACCCAGTTAGTAAAGACAGGGTCAATTAAGTCTGGATTGCCTCTCTCCATGAGGCCCAAAGCATCCAGATATTCTAGCTCTATAGCATGTGTACAAGCCCTTTGCTTGCACCTAGTTTCTGGACACACACCTGAAGACTTACCAGCTTCAAGCTGACAGAGGAGCAATCAACCGTCCACAATTACTTTGAATAAAACTGCAATTTAACCGAACAAACCTGTAATATCCACCCTCATGGCTGTCACACAGATTTCAATTTCTCACTCAAGAAAATATTGCAAATTTTTGATGTATGCCTAGTTCATATATGTTTATCAATGTGTTTATACATGACTTCACAGGGAGAGCTATGAATATCCAATTATGGTAAAAAGTTGACTCCTTCCTATATGAGCCTCACTTCTTCATACATTCAAATAGGTTTTTATTATATTTTATGCTAAAAGAACACAAAGAAATCAATATATCCTTGGCATAAAACTTTTCGACTTTTGGAAATGTAACTTTCATTCTGCTCGAGGCCAAGAATTTCATCTAAATATTATTGAATTCCAGCATAACATTAGTATGCAGGGATATTTACAATAACACAGCCATTACAACTCAATCAGAAGCTGATTTCAGCCAGAATTATGCAGAATTAAATCTTGCAGGATTCAGATTATTAAAAATCAGAGACTCAATAAAGTACCGCTGGATTCCCATTTATCAAGAGACTGAAAGCACCTCTACGACACTGACTTTTTCATATATATTCTGCAAGAATTTGCATGCATTTTAAAAGATCAGAGTTTAATTCGTGTGGCATTCGAATAACAATGCAGCATCACAAAGAGGCAATAGAAGCTACTTGAAGCTCTGCTCTTTATTCTTTATTTTACATCTTCTGTTTGAAATATAATAATTCTTGTTTGCATCTTACGATGGACCAAAATAAATCAAGCTGATCTATTTCATTCACCCACAGAGTCATTTTAACACAACAGAAAATACCATTCACTGATAAGGTCTTGGTTGTTCCATGCATGTTATAGCATCTCGATAGAATTTACAATGCTGCAGAATTTTTCGTTTTTAGGATGGCCCAGTTTAATATAATTAACCCGTACTTTATTTAAAGTGACATGTCCTTTTGGTTCGTAGGTTCCTCCATGTTTCTGATCAAGTATTCTCATTAATTCAAATAATTCACACCCATTCAACTGGAAAGTCAAGGTCCTCTATACTAGTTCCATCCATTCTGTATAAATGGCGCTATGTGGTGAACTTCACTTAACAGTTGTAAAGGAGTGTCAACTATACTGGGTGCAATTGTGTTGTCACTAGTCAGTTCCTTTTTACTTTACAGCTAGGTGATGCAAGAAGTTTTTTGACAAATTGTATTTTGGTTCTCAATTAATATCCAAGATATCAAAGCCTGGCAGAAAGCTCACTAAGCCAAGCAGAACCTTAAACTCTTAGGCTCTTCGACCAATTGTTTGTTTTTTCTTCCATTTTGATTAAAGCTCTGAAGGCCTGGGAGAAGAACCACCATAGCTGGGAGATGCTTGAAATCAACTGTTTTGTATTTTGGTCCTCTGTTAGGAACAAAAGTCTCAAAGCTTGAAACAAAATTAACCAAGGCAAGGAGAATTCATCTATTTGTCAACTTGTGTCTTAGTTCTTAATCAACATTGAAGATCTTAAAGCCTGGTTGAAGATCCACCAAACCTAGGCTATACTTGATTTCAGCTCTCCAGCAAATTGCATTTTGGTTACCATTTGGGATCAGAGATCTTAAAGCTTGGAAAAATACACATCAATGTCTGAAGATGCTTGAAGTTAGCAGTTTGATATACTGCATTTTGGTCCGTAATGAAGATCAGAGATCACCAAGATAGGAAAAGATAAATAGACAGATAGATAGATACATAGATAGATAGAATATAGTATATAATACAGTATACAATATCATATACCATATAGTAAATTAATCACTCATAGCCTATGGTATCCAATCAGACCAGAGCTTTTTCATTTCTGGTGTGAACCCGGTGAAAAGCATGAAAACTCAGTTGCCATAGGCAACTCCTCCATTTTTGCATATTTTCCAAAATAAAACCCACTGTGCTGAGAATAAAATGAAGAAGATCAATAACAAATTATTCAGTGACACTCATCAGGAGTACATTTTTTAGGTTAATCCTAGTGTGAAGCCCAGCAGTGGCTCATTAAAATTGACCTTTTATATCGAATTAATTATATTTCACTATATAAAATACTGATGTCCAACTGGCTGGTGGCCCCTAGGCCAGATGTGCCTTTTAATGGACTCTATCATTTTTGATCATCTCTGTAAGCTCAGTTACATATTTTAATAGTGCTTAATATCAGGACTTATTGCTAACCATTTATTATCTACTTTTATTCCGGTTTAGGTTTTATGGCAGATTTTATGGAACAACTAGCTTTATATAACTAGATTGTAATATATACAGATTGCAATACGGGCAGCCATACACATCCAGATTATCACCTATATGTGTATAGAACCATCAGAACCACACAAGCAGATGTACAAGTATACTACAAACCACAGTTCCTACTTTATCCAAATCTAAGATGTGCCAAGCCCTGCCAAATTTTTTTTTGCATAGTTCAATCTCTATTTGTATGTACACCCAAAAACTGAGCATTGATAGTAGAGTAGTATTAATGAATAATTAAGGGTATTTAAGGGCTAATTTACATCAGTATTCAAGGGTTCTGTTTTCTTGCTCCATTTGGGGAGCAGGAGAACAGCACCCCCATTTAAGATGGAACTAAATGGCACCGAACAGACCTCATTGACTCTAATGGAGTCCGTTCGGTTTCCTTCTAGACTTCTGGCATTTTACAGGACTAAATAGTGCAGCGACTGTACAAATGTATCCTGTTTTTTATGAGAATTCAGCAACGGAGGTTCTGAACGAAGGACTAAGGAGAAATGTATTGGCCTGATTTGGTGTTTCGGTCATACTTTGGTATCTATCATCTGTTCTGTGCCAGCTAAGCATAAATGGTCAATGCACACTTTGTGGAAGAAGTTGTCAACTTGTTTTTCACCATATGCTGACATCCAATAGAACATAAAGCATTATTTTTTATGTATAAAGTAGTAATTTGTCACTTCCTAACACAATGCACAACCTGTAACAAGGCTCCCACCTACCATGTGCCATTTATAATACAGGCTTTCTTATATGACAGAGAGGACTTTGGGCCTCATTGGGCACCAGGACCCAGGTACAACTGTTATACCTATAGCCCCTACAGCTACAGACAATGCTGTAACTTGGAGCTACTTGTATTCCAAGTCCAGTCTCAATGTATCACCATCTTAGCCACTGTGGACATTTAGCTGAGCTCTGCTCTTCTGACAGATGTAAATTTAGATTTTACACAACCAAAGGTGTTGAAAACAATCTCGCTTCTATTCATAGAGACTGGTTAGAGAATAAATGCGAGAGGTAATTGCATTTTCAATTAAAAGTCTTGCTAAAGTTCGACACATACATCACCGACGTGCTCAGAATAAATACTAAATAGCAATTTTAATATCTGTCTTTGTTACAGAGGTAATGTTCTCTCAGTCATTGTTGTAGCATCTAACCTATGCCATTTGTAACTGAATATTACAAAAATTGCTTTGTGTGATAGATAACTGATTTTAATCAACTGCAATTTTTTTCTAATTGTCACAGCTATGACAAACTCACAAGGGATAGCCTGACTTGTGTATATTTCTGACAGCGGAATTGGTTACAACAGCTGCTTTGTGCCAGCCAGCTCATGTACTGTACCTCTCATGTCTTGTCATTCACATCTCCCCTAATTACTAAACATCTGCTTTGCATTTTCATTAACACTACAATACCAGCTTGTCTAGTTTAATACCAATGACTTTTGACCTTCCCCGAGGAAGATACTTTCTGTCAACTCTCCTCCCTGAAGAAGTAGAGCCTCGGAGTTCAGCGTGCTACGATTCCATTATATTGACGACTTTTGCAAACTTTCTCTAACTATTCTTAAGA
This sequence comes from Eleutherodactylus coqui, assembly GCF_035609145.1. Classification (NCBI taxonomy): domain Eukaryota; kingdom Metazoa; phylum Chordata; class Amphibia; order Anura; family Eleutherodactylidae; genus Eleutherodactylus; species Eleutherodactylus coqui. The sequence goes on along the minus strand of NC_089842.1, from coordinate 156,212,280 downwards.
AAATGTTTAAAAGACAGAAGAGTCTCCAACAGGAAGATTATCCTTTCCACAAATGTGTTTGCTGAATAATGATCAGAGGAGGGAATGTTCTGAGGCTGGGTTATATAAAAAGCACAGAATTGGGGTAAAAATATGCATCAACTTGGTTCCCAATTATCAGTAAAATAGCAATAAGAATAGAGTTCCCACAAGTAAAATATAGTAAATGAAAACAACAAAAAGAATAATAATTGAAATAAAAGGAAAATAAAATACGAACTATATTATAATTTAAATTTAAAACTGTTTGAGCTATGGAATAATAGTAGTAAATATAGTAGTAATTATAACAATGCAATCAATATAAAAAATAAAATAGATGCAAATATTGGCATTTTTACTAGTAAACATTATGCTTTTTCTAATTAAAGTATACCACTTGGCATGACTTTGAACCTCTAAGCGGTGAATACCACTCTGCCCTTTTCTTTTAGTAAAGGAAGGATACTTCTACAAGGCAATCTAGCATAAAGGTTGTTTAAAGAAGACTTGTTCTCTCTCTTGATTGGTTTATTATAGTAAATACTTATTACACATGAGATAACAAGCTTGGAGCAAATTGTCTTAGAATTCTTGGTGGTGCAATTCCATTGTTAATCCTCCTCAAAATGTATAATTAAAGGGGTCTTTAGAGACTCAAAAACATTTTTTTTACATTTGTGGAATGTTGACGAAGAAATAAAACAGCAATACTCACCTTCTGCAGTGGTAGTATGTCAAGAATAGCCAGCTCACCTTCCTCAGTAGCTCCCTATCCTGGCCTTGAGCCTCAGTCATGCTGCACTGAACTCTGAGGATATCAGCTATGGTCATATGCTGTTCATTCTGCATGTGACCACTCAGTTAGTCACAGGCTTCTGCGGTGATTCTGCCAGACCATTGAAATCTGTGATTGGCTGAGTGGTCAAGTGCATAATAAACAGAACGTGACCTCATCCAGGTTCGGTGCGGCAGGGACTGGGGCTCCAGTGACAGAAAGTCACTGAGGAAAGTGAGTATGGCTTTTTTTCTTTCTTCAAAAACATTCCACAGTTGTAGAAAAAATTGAGTCGCAGAAAACCCCTTTATATTGGCAACTGGGAGAGGCCATTCCGCTTGTCAATAGGAAGTGTCTCTACACAATCAGCATTGATTGGACAGTGTCGGAATGTGTAAGGACAGATACTTTTTAAAAAGGAAAGGTAATGTTCCATTTTTCATTCATGCATATACTAGTGAAATAACAGAGGAACAACACAAAACAAAGTTCTAAGAAAAAATACACGTCTGAGCTTTGTTTCATCTGCCATCAGGGATGGTCATCATAGACATTACTTTGTCAGCAGGCTTCAGCTCCCACCAATTTTGACAGGATCTGCTAACATAAAGCTAATGTATGAGTAGTAGAGATGAGCGAGTATACTCGCTAAAGGCAATTGCTCGAGCGAGCATTGCCCTTAGCGAGTACCTGCCTGCTCGAGACGGAAGGTTCGGGTGCCGGCGCGGGGGAGCGGTGAGTAGCGGCAGTCAGCAGGAGGGAGCAAGGGGGAGAGAGAGATCTCCCCTCCGTTCCGCCCCGCTCTCCCCTGCAGCTCCCTGCCCGCCGCCGGCACCCGAACCTTTTGCTTCGAGCGGGCAGGTACTCGCTAAGGGCAATGCTCGCTCAGGCAATTGCCTTTAGCGAGTATAATCGCTCATCTCTAATGAGTAGTTTAACATGTTGGGGGGGTCCATTTGAAAAGACAATCTTGAATTTTATGAAGCTAAGAGAGGGGCAATTTCTTTGTTCTTGCTGCTCAAAAAGTACAGTACTCTTACACCATTGAATCATGAGCAATATTGAAGTGATGCTTCATTTAGGACATCGATAGAGCTCTGTCAAGAAGGACCTTTGGTAATATTTGGACAAGACGCATAATCTCGCTTAGGTCACTAACTTTTTTGTGATTTCCTGATCTATCTATGGACCTTGACTTTTCCATATTCCCGTTCAAGTTTATGGAACTGAGCTGCAATACCAGACATAGCCCATAAATGGGAGTTGTGCTGTTTCTGGAAACAAACAGACCTTTGATTTAATCTGAAGTAAACCCTCTGAGATATTTTTGGACACCTTGAAATGCCTAACTGTATAACATTATGCCCTACAACAAAATCTTGAGTGCTCTTGCTCCAACTTTTTTAAAGAGTATGAAGTGAATTAAACTGTTCTGACAGTTCAATACATTTTTAGTGGTGCGGAAAATGCTGAACAAGAACCAATCAGATCAAGATCTATGTTACTACAGGGGCTCCATGAAAATTATATATTACCTATACTAGGGTTGCTACCTTTTCCACCCTAAAATTTCACCTAGATTTAGGGTGGGTTTCATATGTGTCATTTCCCCCCCCCCCCCCAACCCCCAGAACACCTCAAAGCTGGTAAATATAAAACCACCCTGACACAGGTAAAAAGTGGGTGTGGTTTGGGTCTTAGCTTAAGACTAATTAATACGTTCTGAGAGCCACATGCAAAAACTCACTGTAACTTCTCAGTATCCTTTGCCTACACAAGCAGACTAATGGGTACATGCCAGCCCGCTAAATGTGAGTATCTGGGTGGGCCACGGAAAGTAGTGGTATCCAAATAGGAAGTAACTTGACTGCACACACTATTTTCTTATGTACAATTGTTGCTACTTGCTACAGTACATTGTTTCTTCTGGCACCGAACTGGTGACAACCTGACCTGTGGTTAGGACTTTAGTCATGATCACAACACTGACAGCTGATAAAAAGAAAACTCCATTTGATTGCACTAGTAATTTGAGATCATTCAAGAACATTTTTACCTAGAAAGCTCTTCGAGTGAAAAGTTCTGCAAAATTAGTTAAGAGAAAAATTAAATAAAATGCAAGTTTAAGAAAAAAACTCATTAGGAGATAATTTACTGACTGTCTAATTGGCTGATTAAAGTCAGAACATTCATGGCCCGTTTCTGTGCAGTAAATGAATATTAATGAGAGCTTGAATATTACCTGCCATATTGGGCATCAAAGTCTTGAGATGGGAAAGAGGATGTGGTCCCGGATAAAAGGGCAAAAAAAAACACAAATATAGGAGCATGCATTTTCATTTCACTCAAACTTCTTAATTGTCAAGCTCTTGAAAGAATTCATCATAAGAAAAACAGTTTACTAAAGGAAAAACGATCTTTTAATCTCGACAATAAGACGGTTCCATCTTTTGTATCTGCTGACTTGGAAAAAAATGCATTTGTTGTAAAGAAAATGCAGAGAGGTAATTACATAAATCTCTTCACTCTTGATGAAGGAATAACGGTTTAAAAGGAAATCAATAATGTTTATGCTGTGATTTGCTGTTTATTTTCGACACAATGAAAACTGTTTTTTTTTTTCAAATTAGTTTTTGCTGTTTTTATAAAAAAAAAAACTTAAAAATGGCTCTGAGATAAAAAAAAAAAAATCCCACTATAAAGTGGCATTCCTATCTTAGTCAGACATGGCTGGGATTACAGAAATAACTAAGTTCAGTGGGCTATGCTGTTTCCATTATTTCCATTCACTTCTATGGGAATTTGGGAAACAGCGTAGAACAGGCTGTTTCTGTAATCCCAGCCACTGGCAGCTATAGTTTATAGATGGGTATTCTGAGTGAGGTGCCATTTCACTGTACCTGAGGCGAGACAATCTATGAAACGTTTAACTGTTTTTCTTCCATTGATTTGGAGCACCCCTAAACAATTGGTGGCCAGTAGAGATGAGCGAGCATACTCACTAAGGGCAATTACTTGATCGAGCATTGCCCTTAGCGAGTACCTGCCTGCTTGGCAGAATAGGTTCAGCTGCCGGCGGCGGGCGGGAAGCGGCGGGGGAGAGCAGGGAGGAACGGAGGGGAAATCTCTCTCTCCCTCTCTCCACTCCACCCTGCTCACTGCCGCAACTCACCTCTCACCCATGCCGGCAGCCGAACCTTTTCTTCCGAGCGGGCAGGTACTTTCTAAGGACAATGCTCGATCGAGTAATTGTCCTTAGCGAGTATGCTCGCTCATCTCTAGTGGCCAGTAAAGCTCTCCTTCAGTTGAAGTATCTGTCATTGATTAGAAAATAAAATGACTGCATCCCTGCAAAAACAGTGCCACACCTGTTCATGGGTTTTGTCTGGTATTGCACCTCATTTCCATTGAAGTGAAAAAAAGCTACACTGCAATACCTCACATGCGGAAAGCTAAAAGAAATCCAACTAATAAAGGCGATTTTCCTCAATTACTAACAAAACATCAGAATTATTTCTAATAGATATCTGAGGAAGACCCCATTCTGGGGTTGATATGCAAAGTTTTATGTTTTTCTTGTTTTTGTCAATACAATCGTCAAATTTAATTGGAAACAAGTGTAAAGTTTTGTCAGCACTTGAGGAGTAGCACCTTTATCAGTTGAACTTCCTTCTCAGGCAATGTGATTTCCAGTTTGAGCTTTGGGAAAGGTCCTCAAGTGGACTGAGGCTTGCAACTCCCCTTTCTGTTGGGCACATTGCATTTGTGTCTTCAAGGTGTCTGTATATTGTTATGTGCACTCTGGCACCACTTTACCAGGTGAAAGCATTGGCTATTACACCTTACTCCAATTTTATTGACTTACTACACTATATAGCACCACCCTCCTCCCCTTGTTCCTCTCTTCCCTTTTCTTTTATGCTTTTTCACAGGTTCCTCTGACTTGGGCCAACACTTGTAAACAGGGTTTCATTGGTGCTGTTTTTAGGAGAAAGTTGTGATGTTTTTCTACTAAGCTCACGCTCACAACCTGAAGGTTGCAAGTTCAATCCCCGCTTGGTTCAGGTAGCCATCTCAAGGTTGACTCAGCCTCCCATTCTTCCAAGGTTAATAAAATAAGTACCCAGATCGTGGGGGCTAATAAATAAGTTACCTGAAAGGGCTGCGGAATAAGTTGGCGCTATACAAATACAAGATTTATTTTTTATTTATATTTATTTCGACACAATTAATTTTTTAGGTCCAAACTAAAGAATTTCCCAATATAATTCATGTTTGGTTCTTATCGGTAAGGTTTGCAAAAAAAATCCAAACCAACGTACAACAACATTGGAGTAGGCTTTTTCTATCTGCAGCCTGATAGTGTATACATCCGCAGCCTGCATTCTTGTATTCTCCATACATCTATTGGACCGCAAGAATGTTCTATGAATCTCTGCTATCAAAGTCTTCCGGGGAAACAGAAGAAAAAACAACAGCACAGGAGACGATGCATCACATATTGACTTTGCATTCTTACAGAAGGAAGGACAAGATTTGAAGCTGTAAAGCAACCTTCACTTTCCGGGACCCGCAGCCACACGTTCAGACAAAGCGCGTTGGAAAACCTTTGACTTTCCCCTGTGCCAGTAAAAAATAAGCCGCACAAACAAGCTCAAAAACATATACTGGTGTTTCATTACAACAGCAGCAGGGAAGAAAAGTCATTAAAATCTTCCCTGTCCGTATCTGACTACTACTATCATCAATCATTGCGGTGAGACAAACACCTCCGGTGAGACGGTGCATTTGAATAATAAGGGAACCAGGTCCTCGAATTATTTGTGTATTATAAAGGGTGCAATGCAAAGGTCCCCCCCATCCACCGCCCCCATCCCTGAAAGGAGTAGATATCACCATTTCAATGTGTGCAAGTAAAACAGTAAACAAAGAAGTGGCACAAATATTATTAAGACTGCTATTGAATTAATTACATTTAAAGGGACGGTAGTCTTCAAAATGTATATGGCAAATGTGTTGCGCCTACATTTATTGTTATATGTAGGATTCATAGAACTCCTTAAGGGCGCCCACCCACTGGCATTTGCGATTTTCGTGCGTGAAAAACGCAGCGTTTTTGGCGCGTTTTTCGTGGCATTTTCGCGGCTTTTTGCGTTAATTTACATTGACCTTCATGGGTGCATTAAGAGAAAAATAAGGACACATATGCAACTGACAGTTCCTATGTTAAAAATTGCAGCGGACTGAAAAAAAAAACGCCAGTGGACAGGAGTACATTCAAAACTAATTGCTCTTGAGAAAAAACGCAAAGGAAAAAAAATCGCCAGTGGGTGGGCGCCCATAGGGTGTATTCACAGGGACAATTTCTCATGGGAGTTCTGTTCGATTCTGACATAACATTTATTTGAGTTGATTAATGCACACAAATGGTTTTTTTCTTGGACTAATAGTCCAAGCTAGAAAAATTGTTGCATGTCCTTTATGCGATTCTTCTTCAAGAATAGCCCATTATTTTCTATGGGGCATTAAGAAAATGATAAAAAAAATGCATGCCATGCAATTTGCATGTGATTTTCATGTAAGTGTGATGCATTTTTAATGAAGGTTACTATGGGGGGGTGGGGGGGGGGTCACATGAAAAAGAACTAGAAACTGTAGAGAAATTTAAAATCACATGCAAGGCCTCATGTCCACAGGCGGGTTGGATTATGCATGCGGGAACTTGCAGCAGAATCCGACCCTTTCTGCGGCCGGGGACCCTGCGTAGCTGTCCGACTCTTCTTTTTTCTGTACTGCGGATGTGTGCGGAAGCGCCGGCCGGTGTACATGCGCAGTACAGTTTGTTTTTTTTAACCCCTGCTTTCCTGTGGATGGGCTGCGAATCAGACGGCTTCCATTGATTTCAATGGAAGCCATCCATGCAGGAACCGCACTAAAATGGAGCATGCAGCAATTTGTTTTCCACATGTGCCTTAGCGGTGAATTTAAGTAGAGATGAGCGAACGTACTCGTCCGAGCTTGATACTTGTTCGAGTATTAGCGTGTTCGAGATGCTCGTTACTGGACGCGAGCACCACGTGATGTTCGAGTTACTTTCACTTTCATCTCTGAGACGTTAGCGCGCTTTTCTGGCCAATAGAAAGACAGGAAAGGCATTACAACTTCCCACTGCGTCGTTCAAGCCCTATACCACCCCCCTGCAGTGAGTGGCTGGCGAGATCAGGTGTCACCCGAGTATATAAATCGGCCCCTCCCGCGGCTCGCCACACATGCCTTGTGACTTAGCTGAGGGAAAGTACTATCGTGCTGGAGCTGCTGTAGGGAGAGCGTTAGGAGTTAGTGTAGGCTTCAAGAACCCCAACGGCCCTTCTTAGGGCCACATCTACTAGTGTGCAGTACTGTGTTAGCACAGTATTTTTATTTTTTTTTTCCAAAATTGGATCTGCAGAGCATTGCGCCCTGCAATAGGGACAGAAGTGGGGGTTAGGCAGGGAGAGTGTTAGGAGTTAGTGTAGGCTTCAAGAACCCCAACGGTCCTTTCTAGGGCCACATCTATCCGTGTGCAGTACTGTCCAGGCTGCTGTTAGCAGTGTTGCATTTTTATTTTTTTTTCTGACATAGTTCAGGGAAAGTGCTGTCTTGCTGGAGTTGCTATAGGGAGAGTGTTAGGAGTTATTTTAGGCTTCAAGAACCCCAACGGTCCTTCTTAGGGTCACATCTAACCGTGTGCAGTAGTGTGGAGGCTGCTTTTTGCAGTGTTGCACATTTTTTTTTTGTATATCGGCTGTGCAGAGCATTGCGTCCTGCAGTAATTTTACATTGTCCAGGGCCAGTAGTGGTGAGGCAGGGACAGAAGACATATTTAGTGTATATAGGCCATGGGCCTTTCCAAAAACATTTGGGAAAAAAAATCTGTTTGGGCTGCCTGTGACCGTCCTCAGTGTACTGGGTCTCTGCTGGGGGTAGTTGTCCTAATTCATACGCAGCCAGCTAAGTGTTACAGCAGGCTTGCGCAAAATTCTTTCCTGGCTCTGTGTTGCCTATTACATCACCGCTGTATTCCTGTCCACAGTGAAACAGTCTGCAGTAATTTTACATAGCACAGGGCCAGTAGTGGTGAGGCAGGGACAGAAGACATATTTAGTGTATATAGGCAGTGGGCCTTTCCAAAAACATTTGGGAAAAAACATCTATTTGGGCTGCCTGTCACCGTCCTCAGTGTACTGGGTCTCTGCTGGGGGTAGTTGTCCTAATTCATACGAAGCCAGCTAAGTGTTACAGCAGGCTTGCGCAAAATTCTTTCCTGGCTCTGCTGTGCGTTCCGTAAGCAAAGTCAGCCTCCAACCACAGGCCAATAAGCGGCAAATTTAATTACAGCGTTCTGTTTCTGCACTACTGGTAATACAGCATGCTGAGGGGTAGGGGTAGGCCTAGAGGACGTGGACGCGGGCGAGGACACGGAGGCCCAAGTCAGGGTGTGGGCACAGGCCGAGCCAGTGCGGTGGCCAGGGGTAGAGGCAGGGCCAGACCGAATAATCCACCAACTGTTTCCCAAACCGCCCCCTCGCGCCATGCCACCCTGCAGAGGCCAAGGTGCTCTAAGGTGTGGCAGTTTTTCACAGAGATGCCTGACGACCGACGAACAGTGGTGTGCAACCTTTGTCACGCCAAGATCAGCTGGGGAGCCACCACCACCAGCATGCGCAGGCATATGAGGGTCAAGCACCCCACAAGGTGGGACGAAGGCCGTTCACCGCCTCCGGTTTGCACCACTGCCTCTCCCCCTGTGCCCCAACCTGCCACTGAGATCCAACCCCCCTCTGAGGACACAGGCACGAGTGCCTACCGGCCTGCACCCACACCCTCACCTCCGCTGTCCTCGGCCCCATCCAGCAATGTCTCTCAGCGCAGCGTCCAGACGTCGCTAGCGCAACTGTTTGAGCGCAAGCGCAAGTACGCCGCCACGCACCCGCACGCTCAAGCGTTAAACGTGCACATAGCCAAATTGATCAGCCTGGAGATGCTGCCGTATAGGCTTGTGGAAACGGAGGCTTTCAAAAGCATGATGGCGGCGGCGGCCCCGCGCTACTCGGTTCCCAGTCGCCACTACCTTTCCCGACCTGCACGACCACGTCTCCCGCAACATTGTACGCACCCTCACCAACACGGTTACTGCCAAGGTCCACTTAACAACGGACACGTGGACAAGCACAGGCGGGCAGGGCCACTATATCTCCCTGACGGCACATTGGGTGAATTTAGTGGAGGCTTATACAGAGTCAGAGCCTGGGACCGCTCACGTCCTACCCACCCCCAGAATTGCGGGCCCCAGCTCGGTGCTGGTATCTGCGGCGGTGTATGCTTCCTCCACTCAACCACCCTCCTCCTCCTCCTCCTCCAACGCAACCTCTGTCTCGCAATCAAGATGTGTCAGCAGCAGCACGTCGCCAGCAGTCGGTGTCGCGCGGCGTGGCAGCACAGCGGTGGGCAAGCGTCAGCAGGCCGTGCTGAAACTACTCAGCTTAGGAGAGAAGAGGCACACGGCCCACGAACTGCTGCAGGGTCTGACAGAGCAGACTGACCACTGGCTTTCGCCGCTGAGCCTCCAACCGGGCATGGTCGTGTGTGACAACGGCCGTAACCTGGTGGCGGCTCTGCAGCTCGGCAGCCTCACGCATGTGCCATGCCTGGCCCATGTCTTTAATTTGGTGGTTCAGCGCTTTCTGAAAAGCTACCCACACTTGTCATACCTGCTCGGAAAGGTGCGTCGGGTCAGCGCACATTTCCGCAAGTCCAAGACGGACGCTGCCCCCCTGCGGACCCTGCAACATCGGTTTAATCTGCCAGTGCACCGACTGCTGTTCGACGTGCCCACACGGTGGAACTCTACGCTCCACATGTTGGCCAGACTGTATGAGCAGCGTAGAGCTATAGTGGAATACCAACTCCAACATGGGCGGCGTAGTGGGAGTCAGCCTCCTCAATTCTTTACAGAAGAGTGGGCCTGGTTGGCAGCCATCTGCCAGGTCCTTGGAAACTTTGAGGAGTCTACCCAGATGGTGAGCGGGGATGCTGCAATCATTAGCGTCACCATTCCTCTGCTATGCCTCTTGAGAAGTTCCCTGCAAAGCATAAAGGCAGACGCTTTGCACTCGGAAACGGAGGCGGGGGAAGACAGTATGTCGCTGGATAGTCAGAGCACCCTCATGTCTATATCTCAGCGTGTTGAGGAGGAGGGGGAGGAGCATGAGGAGGAGGGGGAAGAGACAGCTTGGTCCACTGCTGAGGGTACCCATGCTGCTTGCCTGTCATCCTTTCAGCGTGTATGGCCTGAGGAGGAGGAGGAGGAGGATCCTGAAAGTGATCTTCCTAGTGAGGATAGCCATGTGTTGCGTACAGGTACCCTGGCACACATGGCTGACTTCATGTTAGGATGCCTTTCTCGAGACCCTCGCGTTACACGCATTCTGGCCACTACGGATTACTGGGTGTACACACTGCTCGACCCACGGTATAAGGAGAACCTTTCCACTCTCATACCCGAAGAGGAAAGGGGTTCGAGAGTGATGCTATACCACAGGACCCTGGCGGACAAACTGAAGGTAACATTCCCATCCGACAGTGCTAGTGGCAGAAGGTGCAGTTCCGAGGGCCAGGTAGCAGGGGAGGCGCAGAGATCAGGCAGCATGTACAGCGCAGGCAGGGGAACATTCTCCAAGGCCTTTGCCAGCTTTATGGCTCCCCAGCAAGACTGTGTCACCGCTCCCCAGTCAAGGCTGAGTTGGCGGGAGCACTGTAAAAGGATGGTGAGTGAGTACGTAGCCGATCGCACGACCGTCCTCGGTGACGCCTCTGCCCCCTACAACTACTGGGTGTCGAAGCTGGACACGTGGCCTGAACTCGCGCTGTATGCCCTGGAGGTGCTTGCTTGTCCTGCGGCTAGCGCCTTGTCAGAGAGGGTGTTTAGTGCGGCTGGGGGAATCATCACGGATAAGCGTACCCGCCTGTCAACCGACAGTGCCGACAGGCTTAGACTCATCAAGTTGAACAAAGCCTGGATTTCCCCAGACTTCTCTTCTCCACCAGCGGACAGCAGCGATACCTAAGCAATACGTAGGCTGCACCCGCGGATGGAAGCATCGTTCTCTATCGCCATCAAAAACGGGCACCTTTTTGCTTCATCAATCTGTGTATTCTATTCATCCTCCTCCTCCTGCTCCTCCTCCTGAAACCTGACGTAATCACGCCGAACGGGCAATTTTTCTTAGTCCCACAAGGCTCAGTCATATAATTTTTGTAAACAATTTTTATACGTTTCAATGCTCATTAAAGCGTTGAAACTTTCACCTGAACCAATTTTTATTTTAACTGGGCTGCCTCCAGGCCTAGTTACCAATTAAGCCACATTAACCAAAGCGATTAATGGGTTTCACCTGCCCTCTTGGTTGGGCATGGGCAATTTTTCTGAGGTACATTAGTACTGTTGGTACACCAATTTTTTTGGGCCCCCCCTTCAGTGTAATCCAATTAATTTTTTGCCCACCTGCATTAAAGCTGACGTTACATCAGCTGTGCTGGGCACTGCAATGGGATATATTTATGTACCGCTAGTGGCTTCCTGGGACCCACCCATGCTGTCGGTCCACATGGACTTCCCATTAGGGAGATGTACGTGCCTGTGTATACTTATAAAAAACTCGAGCCTGACTGGGGCATGCAGTTTGGGCCGAAGCCCACCTGCATTTAATCTGACGTTAGCTCTGCTGTCCAGGGCACTGCAATGGGATACATTTATGTACAGTGGGTGGGTTCCAGGGAGCCACCCATGCTGTGGGTGCACACGGAATTCCCATTGCGGAGTTGTACCTGCCTGTGACTATTTATAAAAAACGCAGTCAGACTGGGGCATGCAGACACCTTGACAGAATGAATAGTGTGTGGCACATAGGTTCCCCATTGCTATGCCCACGTGTGCAGCTCCTGATGGCGGTGGCACAGGATTATATTTCTCACTGCTTCTGTACAGCATTGTGGGCTATCGTCCTGCCCCTTTTAAAGAGGGTCGTTGCCTAGCCGTGCCAACCCTCTGCAGTGTGTGCCTGCGGTTCCTCCTCATGGCAGACGCACTTATAAATAGACATGAGTGTGGCGTGGCATGAGGGCAGCTGAAGGCTGCGCAGGGACACTTTGGTGTGTGCTGTGGACACTGGGTCGTGCGGGGGGGGGGGGGTTGGGCAGCATGTAACCCAGGAGAAGTGGCAGCGGAGTGTCATGCAGGCAGTGATTGTGCTTTGTTGGAGGTAGTGTGGTGCTTAGCTAAGGTATGCATTGCTAATGAGGGCTTTTCAGAAGTAAAAATTGTTGGGAGGGGGGGGCCCACTCTTTCCGCTATTGTGGCTTAATAGTGGGACCTGGGAACTTGAGATGCAGCCCAACATGTAGCCCCTCGCCTGCCCTATCCGTTGCTGTGTCGTTCCCATCACTTTCTTGAATTGCCCAGATTTTCACAAATGGAAACCTTAGCGAGCATCGGCGATATACAAAAATGCCCATTGACTTCAATGGGGTTCGTTACTCGAAACGAACCCTCGAGCATCGCGAAAATTTCTTCTCGAGTAACGAGCACCCGAGCATTTTGGTGCTCGCTCATCTCTAAATTTAAGGCTACTGTGCTTTTTGTCCATTGTTGTTTCAATGTTTTATACCTTTCAGGCCATGTTTCTAATGACATCAAAGGAGCATGCATGGCCTTATAAGTCTCCTCACTTACCTCCTAGGTGTCTCCTCAGTCACCTTCTAAGTGCTCTCCTTAGGACGAGATGATACCCTTTCCAACCTACGTAGGCCTCTCACTAGCGAAGCCAGAAACCAACTGCACACTGATGAGGTGCAAAAACCCCAAAACAGTTGTATGTGTATAGTTTTCTGGCTTTTGTTCTTCAATTCCTAGCCATTATTATAAAGACTTGCATAAAAAGTCTGACTTGCAGGAATGCTGCCTTTTAATAGGGGGTGCTGCAGAGATATTATTCCATCTTCCTTATTTGCATATTTCCCAGAGGAGCAAAGATGGCCCTATAAGACTCCTCGCTTACCTCTTAGGTGACTCCTCGCACACCTTCAAGGTGCTCTTCTTAAGGAAAGATGGTGTCCTTCATGATTCTAATAAGATCATACATTTTAATTTTGTTCTTGATGACATTCTGTTATAGAGAACAGAAATGGTTAACGGAAAAGACAGTGAAAAAATACATAGTGGGTTGCATTTTGGCTCTGTCCACAGAGGCTTCATGGCTTATGTTTTTATATAATATTCATCTGATCCATCATTACTCTTTCTATGATCTGTCTGACGGTTTCATGATTTAATGCATAATGACTTCATTGGATTTCCATTTTTTATCCTATGTTATTCTTACCATCCAAATGCATTGGCGGTGAAGGCAGGTGTGAAAAATGCCGCTATCATGAAACCAGACTTCATGTAATATTGAAGTATGGCTGATAAGAACTCATTTTCTGCCCCAAGAATGGACACCCTACTCAATAAACAAGGGGAGACATCAAAAGTTATGTAAGAGAAAAGTAAAGGAGTTGCCCCTAGAACCAAGCAAATGGCCTCTGAATCTCTGAAAAGCTAGAATCTGATTGGTTGATCTGATTTAAGATCTTCATATTGTGGTGTTTAATCAATGTACTCTGAGCTAGATATCTCCCCTTGTCCTTCCCTTCCTGCACCTTCTCCCCTCTCACAGCAGCGCTACCTTCCCAATAGAAGAGACACTGCAGCAACATCTCCCTTTTCCTGACATCAAGTTGCAGTTTAGAAACAAAGAAGGAAAATAAGGGTAGCGCTCAGGTACGGGACTTGTGGATATAATCAATGTAAATAAAAATCCCTCCCATATTAGGAGTTGTTGAAAACAAATGAAACTTTCTATGTGTGTTTTATAAATAGATGTAAATACCTGATTACAATATCAAAGCAAAAGGATAATTTATTGCAGAACACTGAACACCTAAAGGGAGGCTCTAGTACCCTGTTGTACCACCTCTAGCTTAGATACAAGATGTGGTACGGGCAGGCATGGAGGCTCTAGTACCCTATTGTACCGCCTCTAGCTTGGATACAAGATGTGATATAGACGGGCATGGAGGCTCTAGTACCCTATTGTACCGCCTCTAGCTTGGATACAAGATGGGACACAGGCGGGCATGGAGGCTCTAGTACCCTGTTGTACCACCTCTAGCTTAGATACAAGACGTGGTACGGGCAGGCATGGAGGCTCTAGTACCCTGTTGTACCGCTTCTAGTTTGGATACAAGATGTGATACGGGTAAGCATGGAGGCTCTAGTACCCTGTTGAACTTCCTCTAGCTTAGATACAAGATGTGATACGGGCAGGCATGGAGGCTCTAATACCCTGTTGCACCACCTCTAGCTTGTATACAAGATGTGATACGGATGGGCATGGAGGCTACAGTCCCCTGTTATACTACCTCTAGCTTAGATACAAGATGTGATACAGGCAGGTATGGAGGCTCTAGTACCATGTTGTACTGCCTCTAGCTTGGATACAAGATGTGATACAGGCAGGTATGGAGGCTCTAGTACCCTGTTGTACCAGCTCTAGCTTTGATGCAAAATGTGATACAGGCGGGCGTGGAGGCATACAGGTTCTGTATGGTATCATGCAGCATATCGCTCCACGTTTGCTGTAACTGAACCTCTAGATTGTGCAAACTTGTAGGCTGTCGAAGTTGGCATCCCAGATGGTTCCAAACATGTTCTATTGGTGATAAATCTAGAGACCGGGCAGCCACTGAAGTGTAACAATGTTGTGGAGACATCTTTATTTTTCTCCTTTGCCTCTATGCCATTTCCATACCCTAATGAAATACTGGACCATGAGCCAGTGCTCTCCTCTTGCTGGATGTTGCTGACAGGGAGGCAGGGCCATTATTGAGCATTGTAGTGCTTTTAAGGCCCTCATGCATACAGGGGTACATCCTGTGCCCTCTGTACATTTTGTTCTTTTCTCAGTTCTTTTCTTCATACCTTATTTTGAGTCATCCTGGTCCATTTGGAGTGCTGTCCTGTTTTTCATATTATTTTCAAATTGCAGTTGGGAATTTTCGGAGACTGAGGAAGCTTGTGAACAATAACATGTAGGGAAAATTTAGTAAGCTAAAAGTGGCAGAATTTTGGCTCAATTTGCTAAAAAAAGCCATCTACCAAATTTATTTTAGACAGTTTTTGTACCTCACTTGGTGTGGGAAAAGGCATGGCTTAATATACAACATTGTGTGCCAACATTTTATTGCAAAATATTGTTGTGACCTAAGTTAACCAATAGGGGGCATAAAGTTAAAGTTATAGTGCTGTTAGCTGAGGTTACAGGGAGCTGGGTAATGTATTTTTTATATCCACATGCTATCAGCAAAAATCTGACTAGTAACAGATTGCCATGTGCATGCTCCCCATAGACCTAGGGTCCTCTTAGATAAGCCGATTCATTTGAACGAGCGAACAACTGAATGATGTCCCTGCTTGCTCATTCGCTCTCTCTCTCACAGCCTGTTTAGACAAGCAGATACATCGATGGCTTGTTCAAATAAGAATCGTTTAGTTTATGGTGCTGTTAGAAGGTGACAAGTTCCCTTTAAACAAAAGTATCTAAAGATGTGTCAAATTTATCATACAGCCTGAGCCACTGTGATAAATGTGGTCTATTGTCAGATCGCCTAGCCTACATCTACACTGTCTTAATACTAGACATGATTAGTAAATCTGCTCCCTAGTCTAACTGCCAGCAGATTTAAGGACTGCAACTAGCAGAATTGTGAATGCAGCTCTGGAGTACAATACAGTACATCATAGTAGACATTGCAACCCCCAAGATTTACTCACTAATTTACAGTATTGTTTACTTTGTAATGAACTATCTGGTCTCACTGAGATTTTTTCTACAAAAATACTTGTTTCCC
Organism: Eleutherodactylus coqui; assembly: GCF_035609145.1. Taxonomy (NCBI): domain Eukaryota; kingdom Metazoa; phylum Chordata; class Amphibia; order Anura; family Eleutherodactylidae; genus Eleutherodactylus; species Eleutherodactylus coqui. The sequence goes on along the minus strand of NC_089842.1, from coordinate 156,196,496 downwards.
CCGAAAATAAGACAGGGTTTTATATTAATTTTTGCTCCAAAAGGGTGAGATAGGTGACATGATTGTAATGATTATTTAAGGGTGTATTATAAATATAAATGTAGTTTCTCAGTATTCAGTCTGAGCTGATGCATATAATATGCTAGTCCATAAACATAGGGGTTCTGGGAAGCAGTTTAGTGGTGTTTCCTTTGCAGTTAGAATTGAGTGTGACTGCCCCCACATCTCTCTGTAGCTGAAGTTTATTCCACTGCGTGTTACTACAGATGAGTGAAATATTTCAGCACATTTTAGATTTCCACCAACATCTGTGTTTCACTGTTGGCGAGCCAAATCATGTAGATCGAGCCGAGAAAAGTTTGGAAACAATGCAATAATTATAACATTTTTATGTACATATCATAAATCTATAGCTATGTAAGCAAACAGAGTGAATACGAACATATCTGCAATGTAACATATTTTATATAGTCATGAAGACAACCTAGCATCGGCACAGACTGTTTTTTCAGGTGGCATTACTTAACTTCCACTCTTAACCAGGTTGTCTATTCTGAACAACCCACTTTCAAAATGAAGCTGTCTTGGAGATCCCTCGATTGCAGTGGGTTGACTGTTGAGGCACTCAACAATTGGCTAATACTTTTAGATGATATATGTGAGCAGCCATACAATCCACCTGTAGAGGCCGCTACAGGATTAACATTATATTGTATGGTGCCTACTTATACGAGTGGATGACCATGTAATATACCGTGTCCTCAGAAGTAGTGATATGCACAAAAGAATGTCTTGAATGAGAATCTTCCCATTTGCCCTAATAAGGCATATGGAAAAGTTGAGACCACCCCTTTTTGATGCGTTTTGATTATCATAAATATAGATCACTTCTGCCCTCAAGATCAGCACAAGCATTGTATTATTCAATTGGTAACTGGACACCATGGTGTATAACAGGCTAATAACGATGGAAACCTATCGTTGAGTGGGGCCGCCATATTCTGGGTGATGATTCTGCAGTTAAGCAGGTACAGCAGTAGGGTAATTGTAGGGGCATTAGTTTGGGATTTTCTGATATATTTCCTGTAACAAGGGGCCTGAAAAAAGGAACACCATATATCAGGTCTGAATTATCTCTCTTCTAACTATGAGTATAACCCATTTGGATTGTGTTATTTATGTTTTTTTCTGCCAAGATTTTTCCTGTAAAATTCCCTATTTATGTCTTTTTGCCATCATAACATATTTATTAGATTAGTCACCCTGTGATGGTCACAACTCACTTCCTCCCCTTCTCTGCAAAGTGACCTCTGCACATGTCACAGAGCATGCCTAGAACATTTTCCCATAGAAGTCAATGGGTCCGGTCATGTCCGTTGTGTAAATGGCCCATGAAGCTGCTGTAAACCATATCTCTAATTAGTTTTAACTGCAGCTGAGACAAGATGGCAGCCTTCATAGTCATGTACAATAAAAAATACTATCAGGATATAAAAATAGACTATAAAAATGGAATATGGAATAGGTGATACATTTTCTTTAAAGTAAAAAACAAACAGTTTTTATAAAGCAAAACTATCTTTCTCTTTAAGTGATTACACCTGTGACCTCTATGAGAAGGGTTAGAGGTGAATTGGATGGCCTCACCTTGCTACTGAATGGACTAGAAAAACAGAGTAATTTGAGCTGGGGATAATTATTTCAGATGACTTGAAAGTAAGCAAACAGTGTAGCCAGGCAATAGATAAAGTCAGCAGGATATTTGGCTCTAAGAGAGAGGAACTGATTCTGCGTTACAGATCACAATTAAATTAGAGCACATGTAGAAAATCCTGTTCAGCTCTGGACAGCTCATCGTCTGTTAACTTGTTCACCCCCATGCCACTCATTTTTTAAGTTCTCGAATACACTTCACACCTATTAGTAGTCAAACCCCCAAGTATTAAAACATATCTAAAGCGAAATGCTTTTCTGAAAAACATTATTTCTGAACTATTGTTTAAAAGTAGTATTGAAAAAACTGAACATGACATTCCACCCTAAATGTTGTGTCTCATACCCTCAAGTGAGGCAAACTGTTCTACATTTATATATGTTTCACTTTATGGAGTATCATACGTTTGTCTTTTCTCCTAAGTATTAAATGGAATCATGTAGCCTTGAGAGGACAACTACTGCAGAGTCAAAGGAATCAGTGGTTTTCCTATGTCCAATACGTATGTTATTCTATGAGAGTGATGCATCTCTGGCATTTAACACACTTCATTGGGTCCTGTATATATATATATATAGTGCTTTTGGATCTAGCGCTGGTTTTGTCCCAGCTATCTGATGGAACCGGAATGGAATCATAGAGATCAATATGTGAGACTGAAACCTATTTGGTCTCAATTTCATATAATTTCCATCTCTGTCAGTCTTTCAAACTGGATAGAAAATCTCTGAGGATGGCGCTCTTCTATCTAGTTTAAAAAGCTGTCATGGGCAGAAACTAAGTGCAACAGAGATCAAAGAGATCTCCATCTTACATATTGACCCTCTGTTCGTAAATCATAAAGGTCTTCTCTGGTCTAGAATTTTGATATGCAAAAACTTCCATGCTCTATCGGGGTATATAGACGTCATAGAGAGAGGTCCGCCACTCAAAGAGCTAACATTTCCTACCACATTTCTCTTGTAGCTGCCTGTCTGACAGCAAAATCAGCTGTCTGCAACATGATAGGGGTTGCTTGTGCTGAAGCAAGTAATTCTGAGTTAATATAAGAGTATCTTGTGTTCAGGGTCCTCATCTATTAGCCAGATTTGAGAGCAGCTACATAAAGTATCTCTAGCTCTGAAGGACCGAACGCATTCTTGCATTACATCTATAGCCAATTGGTCTTAATTGGGACTATGTAATGCTTTATCTCCCCTGTGGTAGCGCTGCAGGGAAATTGAACACTTGCTGCTTGTCGCTGAAAGTTGGTGAAAATCCTGTGATCAACTTGTTGTCAAGGGACCCTTCTAAAAAAGCTATTTTCTAGACAACCTCTTTAATCATGTCATACTGTAACATTAGTATACCTAGCCTTAATCCAATTTTAGAGTAGTGAAAGGGGGAGATTTTGGTACAAAATAGTTGACATTGGACACATTAAAAAAAGAAAAAAACAGTAAGAAAATGACTAGCCCCAAGAAAAACACTGATTCTATTGCTTCTAAATCGTTCTTAATTATTTTGTTAAAATCTACCACTTTGTAATACAATTTCTTAACCCAAAGGGATAATAAGGTTTACAGAGACTGCAAGGAAAAAATATTGTGTTTAAGAATAATTAATAGATGGGTTTACACACCTTTGAAATTAAATTAAAAGAGGAGAAAAAAATATTTTTTTTTGTAGAGATGCACAATGTATTCTTATCCTGTTTGGTACAAAAACTAGAAGCCAGAAAGCTTTTAACTAATTTGTTCAATTTGTTTCAAAGCCAACATGAATAGGCTTGGTGCAAATTCAGATTCATTAAAACTTAATTAATATGCATCATTATGCAAATGAGGTTGCAGTTAATGAGTTCTTAAAAGAAGCTTTCTTTAATTAGTTCAGTTTTAATGGCATCATCATTTATTTGACTTGTTTTAAAAGCCACATGACACACTGAGTGTCCAGCCTCTACAATGCCGATGCGTTCCGAGTCCTAATTGTTTTTTCATCTTAATTGTTTAATGTTCGAAACTTTGAAAAAGTTGCAGGCTTTGATGTTCAGTTTGACTACAGAAATTGCTATTTTCATTCGACTTTTTTGTTCTGAGGGGTTATCTGTTCTTCGGATATTTCATTATACAGCTTTGCTTATTAATCTTCTTTTTTTCCCTAAGTACAAACAAAAAAAAAAAAAAAAAAGGATGATGAATATTTTGTATAATGTAATGCATGAAACACAGACTGGAGGAAAAAAAAACTTTAATATAAGCAACGAAAGTGTTGCTTTACTAACATTATCAAAATCCCGGATCAAACAGCATGTACGCTGTCAAAGGATAAAGAAATGAGGAATACAGCGATTAATAGGTTTATGAATAGTGCGTCACATGGTCCATGGGCTGAGTAGACAGCAAGGAATTTTTCTGTTTTCTTCCTTTGGAAATGTTCGTTAAGAAATAATGAACATGGCAAAAGGCAGCGCTGGTTTAACAAGACGAGTCCGGTTCAGGATAAAGGTTATGATGATTATAAACAGCTGCATCCATGTTATTGGGTAAGAAAATGTTAACACTTTGGGCTCATCCAGAAGAAGAGTTCAATGGGGTACGTAATATGGAGGCAGATGAAGAAGACGCTATTGGGGACCTTGAGGAGGAGGGCCTCATTCCAATTTAGCTTTATCCAGTCTAGTAAAAGCCTACATAGGGATGTGGTCTCCACTGAGTGTTATGGCAGCAGAATGCAGTTCTAAGCTCTCACTCATGACCTGAAGGTTACGGGTTCAATCCCTACCTGGTTCAGGTAGCCGACTCAAGGTTGACTCAGCCTTTCATCTTTCTGAGGGTGGTAAAATGAGTACCCAGCTTGCTGAGGGGTAATAAACAAATTAGCTGAAGTAAGTTGGCGCTATGCAAATAACAAGTTTCTTCCCCTTATTAAACAAGGAAGGGGAAATGTATTTACATCATGAACATGGGATGGGGGTCTAGCACTACCTGTCATTAGTGATTATGGGTGTTGTGGTGATGTCAGGTAGCAGCTGAAAGGGGCCTCATTTTTATCTTTGTTATATACTCCTACTAAAGCAGTTAGCTAGTATATTCATAGTGGTTGTCTGGTTTAGAAAACCTATTTTAACCACCTATGTAGGAATTCTAGGGTCAGAACCCTCAACTATTAGCCAGGACTTGCAGCAGCTACAAAGAACATGTCTCACTCTAGAGGACCCAGCACATCCATGCATGACATGCAAAGCATATTGATTTAAATGGTATTTGTGTAATACTTCAATTGTGGTAATGCTACATGGAAATTGAAGACTGGAAGTCCCTTATAATTAGGGAAATCTGTTAGCCAAAGGGTACTATCCAAATTTTAGCCTAGGTGTCTCCAGTGGTCTATCATGAACAGTTTTGGATTTTTTTTTACTCATGCGTGTTAATTACTAAAACAATAAAAGCATCTCTTTCATCAAAAATAAATGGACACCTAAACTATTGTAAAAGGTGAAAATTCTAGCAAAAGCCACATTGTAGTTCTTCGTCTATGACTATCACAAGTGAATAACCTTCATATTCACTTGGAACACAAAGGAAAACTGTTTATTTGTTTTTTAGTTTTTGTTTCTATTTTTTTGGTTCTCTAACCCTGTAAGGGGTAAGCAGTAAATGGGAAAACGAACATAAAACTGCTGAGTATTCCCCCCTAATTCCCTACTGATGCTTCTACTTAGCCCTGCTTAGCATTTCAATCTAAATGAAGTCAATGGGCCATAGAACCTTCTTTTTATATGTACTGACAATTTACCATTAGCAATTCTAGGGATTTTTTTTGTAAGAACCACGGCACTCTCTTAACGGCAATGTTAAGGGGAATAATTGAAAACAAACACAACTTCTCCAACTGGTGCTATAAAGCATAGCAGAAAGGTTCTTCACATAATGCATTCCTTCCTGTTCCATGTGTGGGAAAACAAACCTTTTTTCTTTCACACAGGGTCATTACTCGGGACATGGCTGTAAGGGCTGCAGAGATTGGAGTTTACCCTGGGCCTTGATGCATGTGGGAGACCAAAGACCCCTCTGCTATATGAAGAAGATACCAGTATTTTATATGGTGCATAGTAGTTGAGGGCACTCTTATAGGCTTTGCATTGCAGCCCTAGAGTTTCAAGCTCAAGCCCTGTCCATTATTAGATGGCTTTATTGGCTAGTGGAACTGAGATGCCAACCTATCAAACATATGACCAATATTGTTTTATGTAATTGAAATATTGGGACATTTCCTTTCACCATATTTCAGAAAGAAAGTTCCCATGTGGAATCAGTTTAAATAATATTAATGTAAAAAAATAACACTTCCCTTATAGGATAGTTCAAGAGAAGAGATGGGTGGAGCGACTCCTATTAGGAATATTATCCTAATATTCTGAATATTTTTTTTATAGAATAGTTAGTAGGGTGCTGCCAGTCCAATAGCCTCACCACGGGGCAAAGAAATGCTTAGTTGTAAAAAAAGAGAAATAATGGACTGCGGGCGCAACCCTTGTAACGTAAAGCGCCATTTCTTCTTTCCTGGGAGTACAGGACATGAATATCCAGTAACATCCCTGTATTTCCTTCATTTCTGAAAAAGGGGCTGTGTCCCCGAAACTCGTTATTTGTACTGGCCATAATTTAATTAGTAAACAAGAAAATGGGTTTATCGCTTTGCTTTTATATGCTTTATATTACAAGGGCTGCACCCACACTCCAATATTTTCTCCTTTTTACAATTAAGCATTTTTATAGGATAGTATCAGTCACCGAATGTGGATCTACTTTGCCACAGACTGATTTAGCTTTGGATTGAATCTGGTGTCATCACCTGGGGTACCCTGGTATTCACCCTTTACCCCTCCAATTGGGATCTGGTCTTCTCTGTGGGGTTCCTAGGCTATTTCTCACAGAAGTAGTCTCAGTTATGTGATTGCTGGTACTATACAAGACTAAGGCATGGTACCTGAGGGTGTGAACACAGACATAACCAGGAGACTAAGCCAAGGTCAGGGAAGGCAGCATAAGACTCAGCACGGGAGTAGGCTAATAACCATAGCGAAGGTCAGGGATGAAAAAGTCAGAATATTCAGAAACAAGCAGGAGTCAGAAAAACAGGAGAGCACACAAACACTCAACAGGTTTACACAACAAATACCAAATTGCATAGGCATCCTCCTAACGGCAGGCTCACACGAGTGTGATTTAATAGCATATTCCGCGCACGATGTACAAACACAAAATAAGCGGTAAATGGAGTCAATGAAAGAAAATTCATTTTCGTTGATCCATTCACACTTGCTTATATATATTGTGTTTAATAAGCTCATAAAAAGAACGCAACATGTTCTATTTTACCACATATTATGCGCCTTAGAGCCCTGTTGTTCTCTATGGGCGCGTAATAAACGATGTACATATGCAATTACATTGCGTATTGTGCATTTTCACGAAAATGTAAAAGAAAGAAAGAAGAGATATGCTGTCATGTGCAATCAAAAATTGCTGCCATACACACAGCGTTTTATCGCATGCTCATATGAGCCCGGCCTTAGGGAAGGAATGTCTAAAATTTATCACAGCATGTACTGGCCTTTTAAATATGTGGCCAGCCCCAATAGTCTTGTGATTGATGTGATCCTGGGGGCATGGGTGGACTCCGCGTCTGCAGCCACTACACAAAACCCCTGGGCACTATCCGAGTCCTGTTGGAGCCATGCAGGAGGAGGGAGACTCTAACAAAACTAACCTTAAATCATTCATGAAGCTAACAAAGTTTGCTGTTCAGTTTACATTTGGTATAGAGGTCTACTTACAAGACCTCATACCTCCCTTCGTCCTTCCCCAATCATACCCCCATCCACCCCCTTTCAAGCCATTCCATCACCCCCCCTTTATTTTTATTATTTCTCCTTTTTTTTCTTTCCCTTTTTTCTTTCCCATATTTTAGCAATATTTCTGAGCTGCATGTGGCATGTTCGGGCCAGAGATTGGATGTGGGGGGTTAGGAGAGGTCAGAGTCCAGTGTGACCGCAAGGCAGCAGGTGTGCTGTCTGGGAGTTATTATGGGCCAGAACCTGGAATGGGGATGTTGACGGGAGGTCGGTTGGAAGGCGGAAAGACGAGAAGGTCAGTTTTAGAGTTAAGTTTGAGAAAAAGGGAGGACATAGTATTAGAGACAGCGGACAGACAGTTGGTGATATTTTGGAGGAATGGTTCAGAGATGCTACTTTATCTTCAAATCAGATGGACATACCTGGGCGTTGAGGAGCCTGGAGAACACCTTTCACCTGAGCGTGTTGTGCAGTTAAGTAAGGCGGAGGTTCTGTTATGGTCTGGGGATATTTTACATGGTGTGGTCTTGGTCTGTTGGTTGTAGTGGCAAGGACCATGAACACAGAGATGTACCTTAACATTCTAGACAATCATGTGCTGCTAACAACTTGACAATATTCTGACAAGATAACGCAGCTTGTCACAAATCCAATTCTGTTTTACATTGGTTTGAGGATGTTGATGTTCTATAGTTGGACTGACCTAAACACTATTGAACATCTTTGGAATAGACCGGAACGTCAGATCAGGAAATATTAACATCATCCATTTTCTTTTAAATAACTCACTAGACGTTTGCAGGATGAGTGGAGGGAAATATCAGCTGAAGTGTATCAGTTGTTAATAGTAACTATGCCACAGAGAGTATCTGATGTAATTAGGGCCAAACGAGCCCCACTAAATATTATCATATGTAAATAAATACTATTTTTGCTCAGGTGTCCAATTACCTTTGGTAGGATAGGGTATGTAGGAAAGCAATCAGAAAACCCATGCAAACATGAGGAGAAAACACAAGCTCAATGTAGATGTTGTCCCTGGGGATCCAGGACCCATGTCTTGCAAGGGGAATAATGCTAATTACCAAAACATCCTATCATCTTATGTGGTGGAAATACAGTTCCATAATAGGAAATAAGAGAAAACTGCCATCTCTAATGGCCAGTTTTATAATTTTTTATTGATGACCTATCCACAATCAAATATAAGAAAGCAGGTGAACCGTAAACTATGGGGAGAAAAGCTCACCATATTACTTATTTTACATATTCAAACCCATCCAGTCATTTATACAGTGGAAAATGTAGGCGTGGCATTGAATTTGTCACTTCTAAGTCCTAACTAAAAAGATAAAAAAAATTGTAATAAGCGCTAGTTAGTTGTATATACTACCCAGTTCATACACACCGTATGTCCCAAACATACTAAATATATTCCATCCATCCAAATATCAACTTTTCAAAAAAACCACAGACTCATTTTTCTGCAGCAGAGGTCCTGTTGAAACAAAAATAATCCCCTCACTGGGGAAATCCTGCAACTAAAGGTCCATTTAGACGCAGCAATTATTTAGACGCAGCAATAATTGTTGTGTCATTTACAGTGCAAGGTGATTGCTCAAACGTTGAGCGATCATCTTGCGCTTCGAGCGGAGGATGGAGAAGACAAGCGGGGTGGCCCTGCTTGCCTTCTGCATCCAGCTGTTCCCCACTCTGAGTGCCCGGCTGTTATACAGCCAAGCCCTCTAAGCAGAGGATGGAGAAGACAAGTGAGGTGGCCCCACTTGCCTTCTGCATCCAGCTGTTCCCTGCTCTGAGCACCCAGCTGTTTTACAGCTGAGCGCTCCGAAGCGTAGGATGGAGAAGACAAGCGGGGCGGCCCTGCTTGTCTTCTGCATCCAGCTGTTCTCTGACAGAGCACCTGGCTGTTATGCAGCTGAGCGCTCCGAATAGGATATGGAGAACACAGCTGGACCTCTTTGTTCTTCATACCCAGCCTGTCATCAGGGAGCAGGATACAGCTGAAACAATAGTATCAGCTGTATCCTGCTGGAGAATCCCAGATAAGGCTCATCATTGTCTTTCAGCATGCTGAAAGACAACAATGAGCGACGGCTTAACGAAAACTGCATGATGTCAGTGCAGTTACACACAACGATTATCATTCAAAAGACGGCTTGTAATCGAGAATCATAGAATGGTAGAGTTAGAAGGGATCTCCAGGGTCATTGGGTCAAACTCCCTGCTCAATGCGGGATTTACTAGATCATCCCTGACAGATATTTGTCCAGCCTTTGACTGAAGACTTCCATTGAAGTAGAACTCACCCGCTTCCATGGTAACCTGTTCCACTCATTGCAAGCAAGTTGTTTTTGGAAGGCAGCACTGGTCCAGAGGAGATCAGCCAAGAAACAGAAGGTATTGCTGATATATCATCCTTTATCAGTGTATACAGATCCAGAAGTTAAACAGCATGGCGACGTTTCGACGGCTGCTGCCGTCTGTTCCACTCATTGATCACCCTCACTGTCAGAAAGTTTTTTCTAATATCTAATCTGTGTCTCCTCCCTTTCAGTTTCATCCCATTGCTTCTAGTCTTTCCTTGTGCAAATGAGAATAGGGCTGATCCCTCTGCACTCTGACAGCCCTTCAGATATTTGTAGACAGCTATTGTGTCTCCTCTTGCCTTCTTTTTTGCAAGCTAAACATTCCCAGATCCTTTAGCTGCTCTTCATAGGACATGATTTGCAGACTGCTCACCATCTTGGTAACTCTTCTCTGAACTTGCTCCAGTTCGTCTGTCTTTTTTAAAATGGGGTGCTCAGAACTGGACACAGTATTCCAGAGGAGGTCTGACTAAGGAACACTAGAGGGGGATAATTACCTCATGTGATCTAGACACTGTGCTTCTCTTAATACATCCAAGAATTGTGTTTGCCTTTTTGGCTGCTGCATCACATTGTTGACTCATGTTCAGTCTATGATCTATAAGTATGCCCAAGTCTTTTTCACATGTGATGCTGCTTAGCCCAATTCCTACCACTCTGCATGTGCTTTTTTCATTTTTCTTGCCCAGATGTATGACTTTGCATTTCTCCTTGCTAAATCACTCAGCCAGTTGTAAATCCACCTAACAGTTCCCTTGTCAATCCCATATTTGGTCATTTTTTTCAATGAGACATCACTTGGTGTTGTTATCTTCCAAGGAATCCATACTCTGCTTCCATGTTTACCCCTCACCCAAATGAAGGGGGTGATTGTCACTTTTTTCAATCCCCTTACAATTTACTGGGAAAAAAAGAAACTGTACAATCCAAGAATACATTTTATAAGTGGGCGTAAGGGCACTTTGAAAACATTTTTTGCTCAAGTCATGCCATAAGCAGATATGGAATGCTTAGAATCCGGTATCCTTTGTTATAGGAAAGCAGAGTATCGGAGGCAAGCCTACATATTTATTCCGCAACATTTTAACTTGTCTGTTCCACTCAGTGCTTTTATAAGGATTCCCTACTAGCTGAGTGTCTAATTCTTCTTTATGGGCTTCAGTTTAGCCTCTTGCAACCTGTGGTTATTACATTACCAAGCAAAGTCCTGATCTCAAATGAGAGCCACCTATATGGGTTATAAATAAAATGTAATTAACTTGTCAACTGTAATAGGAAATCGCATACTGGTAATACTTAGAGTTTGAGCTGCTGGCATTGTTGTTCTGTTTCTTGACTTATTTTTAATAGAAAAAGAAAAGGCTTATTTAGTGTGAAAAAATAAAAAATACATAAACTAATCATATGGACAGAAACAAATTTTGACTTTCTAAATGATATCTATTAACTTTATACTGCGGTATATTTATTTACAATTTCAATATTGATAACTGCCCAGTTACTAAGCACTTCAAGCTAGTTTTTGCTTAAAATGTGTAAAAAGCAACTAAAATGATGACATGACAAATGTGCAACTGATTTTAAAAATTGCAAATTTTCTTTTACCAAATTTGAGAAGTAATGAGAAAAATGGGTGTGGTCTTCATATTATTTAGTAGTTTAATATTATGCACAATGTCTGCTTTTGTCCATTCATGTACCCACTGACCTGTCAAGTGCTGTGGATTATTTTGGCACTATCTACATTTTTCGCGCTATTTACAATTTTAGTCAAATGTATTAAATGGGTTATTTCATGAAGACAACTCCTGACTATAGACCATATTAGGGTCTATAGACTTTTTAGAGGGGGATCCCTTGCTCTCCCATTCTGGCAGACTCAGGAAATCCATGTATTACATGGAAGGCCGTTCATATGCCTTTTAATAAACTTGGCAAAAATCACTCCAATCTCTCCATCACTTAGACTAGCGTAAGATGCATCCAGTAAATGGGAGCCAATGTGCTTATGAAAAAAAACTTCACCCAAAAACTAAAAGTTTCAGATGGAGTGCTTAACGCATTTAATTTTTCAAACATCTATCCAGAGGAGTAGACCCTGGGTACCCTGGCTAGAAACATTTGGTCGCATGGGAGGTTAATGCTTCCTAGAAAAAGCATGTTTTTTTGTTTTACCCCAGATGAACAAAAGTGGGCCAATCAATTTTAAATGGGATCTATATGGAACTATATTGACTTCTTGGGGTGATCTCTAAAGCCATGTTTACATAGTGGGGTGCTGCAGGGCAGCTGCTGTGGTGCTGTGTCTGTGAGGTGGTGTGATTCAAAGCCTTGGGGGCTGAGCTTGGCAGCACTGATATTGTCGGGCTACAGGATTGCTCCCTTTAGGGGCACTGCATTGTGACTGCAGTAGTTGACATGCAGTGCCGCACCCAGTAGTATGGGCTCATACAATCTGATCAAAATGTAACAAAGAATCATGTTCATGTTTATAAATCCTGCTGAGAAGCACTAGATAAGTATAAAATATGTGGATGTGCAGTCTACGTCTTTTTTTTACAATGTTGGTATACATAGATATTTATAGCTCCATTTTAGCCTCCAAAGACTAGCTATAGTCCTTGGAAGCCATTGACCCTGGCATTAGTGATGAGCAATCAGTGGAATGATTAGTTTGCATCAGTATCAGGCCTCTTTCACATGGACGTAGACGTTTTTTAAGTGCTCCCACCGGCGCCATAAAACGCATGAACGGGTGCACAAATCTAATGTTTGTGGACCCATTCAGATGGCACAGGCCCCAGCACATATACGCCAAGGCTGTAATGCCATTGCCTCCCCTTCTCTCCCTGGCTCACCTCCTCTCTCCTTCCCTCCGGCTGATTACAATGGGAGTGGGTGGGGTGTGGGTGGAGCTAAGCACCCAATCCCTCGTTGCTCCTTGTCCACAGCCAGCAATAGTAGGGGGCGGAGCGGGTGAAGCTTAGTTCTACCCCTTCCGATTGCAAACAGCCAGAGGGAAGGAGAGAGTAGGAGAGAAGGGGGAGGGAGTTTAGCAGTCACGCTGCTAAACTCCCTCCCACCTCCCATCTCCAGCCACTGTTATCAGTTTCCATAGGAGCCCATGCAGTGGTCAATATATTCTGCCCGGAAAGATAGTTCCAGGACTATCTTTTCGGTGCGGAGAGAAAGCTCTCGGCGCTATATTGGCCTGGCCGGGTGCTTTTACGCAACGGGAATATGGCCATGTGATCTGATGCATTGGAATCCAATGCATCAGATCGTAGCGTATATCAGCCGGCCATGAAAACAGTGAATAGTGAACAATGGCTTTGCATTTAGACATAATAATTATCGCACATTTTCATTCATTTGAACAACTTTTGTGTAATAAAATATATTCTACACTTATTGGCCACATCTTTCCTTCCACCCCTCATGCACTGATCACTCACTTACTCGGTATATACTGATAAGAGCAGCAGTCCATAGAAGTTCATGAGAAGAAAGAGCTGCTGAGGGAAAGAGGCAGAGAGAGAGACATAAAGGCCGCCTGCAGACGAGCGGGTCGGATCCGGCAGCGAGAATTCTCGCCGCGGGACCCGACCCGAGAGCCTGCAGGGACGAGCGCGTACTCTCCCGTGCCTGGCGGCCCCGGCTCTTTCACGCCGGCAATACAGTGGAGCAAAGAATAAAAATCATTACTCACTTCTTCTGACGTTCTGCGGTGCTGCTGCAGGCTGTCGCTCCCTCCTGGTTCCCGGCAGAGCATTGCTTTCTCTACGAAGGGCTTTAAATCCCCGCCTCCAGAAACACACGTGCCTTCAGCCAATCACAGCCAATGACAATGATGTCATTGAATGGCTGTGATTGGCTGTGTTTCTGGAGGCGGGGATTTCAAGCCCTGCGTCCAGAAAGCAATGCTCTGCCGGGGACCAGAAGGGAGTGACAGCCTGCAGGAGCACCCCAGAACGTCAGAAGAAGTGAGTAATGATTTTTATTCTTTGCTCCACTGTATTGCCGGCGTATAAGGTGACAGTTGGGGGGTCATCTTATACGCCTGTCACCTTATACGCCGATATATATTTTTATTGTAACACATTTCTGGATGAATTGCAGGGAAGGGCTTATATATTTAAGCCCTTCCCGACAATTCATCCTGCGATCGCCGGCAGCCCATTGCTTTTAGTGGAACCTGCTGTATTGCTGGCTCCATTGAATTCAATGGGCAAACATCGTTCTTCTCTGCCACAGCTGTTACAGCTATGGCAGAGGAGAACGATCTTTACGCTGACAGTGCGGGGGGGGGGGGCACTCTTGCCGCTATTGTGGCTTAATAGTGGGACCTGTGAACTTGAGATGCAGCCCAACATGTAGCCCCTCGCCTGCTCTATCCGTTGCTGTGTCGTTCCCATCACTTTCTTGAATTGCCCAGATTTTCACAAACGAAAACCTTAGCGAGCATCGGCGATATACAAAAATGCTCGGGTCGCCCATTGACTTCGGGTCGCCCATTGGCACGGCTAGGTAGCGACCCTCTTTAATAGGGGCGGGGCGATAGCCCACAATGCTGTACAGAAGCAATGAGAAATACAATCCTGTGCCACCGCCATCAGGAGCTGCACACGTGGGCATAGCAATGGGGAACCTATGTGCCACACACTATTCATTCTGTCAAGGTGTCTGCATGCCCCAGTCAGACTGGTTATATGCACCTTAACAGTAACCGCGTTGGTGGTAATGTGGTGGTGACTGCGGACCTAGTACCACGGTTGTATTTTGTTGGTTTTCGGAATGTGGCCAGGATTAAGTGGGCCGTGGCGGGGGGATGGTGGGGGGGCTCTCTTGTAGTGTCGGTAAAGGTGAAATTCTTGGACTGCCACCAGACGAACCAATGCAAAGGCATTTGCCAACAATGTTTTCCCTGTTGGAGGAGGAGGGGGATGTTTTTGAGGCACTACGTGTCCTCTCCACGTGTCCGTTCCATGTAAGCAATAGTAGCACTCAAGACAGGCCCCAGTAACAATTCTGAAGCAGCAGTATAGCGGGAGCGCAGTCTTCGTTCCATGTAAGCAATAGTAGCACTCAAGACAGGCCCCAGTAACAATTCTGAAGCAGCAGTATAGCGGGAGCGCAGTCTTCGTTCCATGTAAGCAATAGTAGCACTCAAGACAGGCCCCAGTAACAATTCTGAAGCAGCAGTATAGCGGGAGCGCAGTCTTAGTTCCATTTCAGTAGCCTTAGTATAGCCAAGGCACAAGTGACATTTATGTAGCTAAAGTGTAGGCCAACCCCACACACCTTTCTGTACCATGAGTGCAGGCGAAGAACATAGAAATTACTATGATTACACTGTAGGTGAGGGCCCCAAAAAATTGGTGTACCAACAGTACTAATGTACCTCAGTAAAAATTGGCCATGCCCAACCAAGATGGCAGGTGAATCGCTTTGGTTAATGTGGCTTAAGTGGTAACTAGGCCTGGAGGCAGCCCAGTGTAACGAAAAATTGGTTCAAGTTAAAGTTCCAACGCTTTTAAGCTAATTGAAACTTATAAAAATTGTTCTGAAAAATTATTTGAGTGAGCCTTGTGGCCCTAAGAAAAATTGCCCGTTCAGCGTGATTACGTGAGGTTTCAGGAGGAGGAGCAGGAGGAGGAGGAGGAGGAATATTAGACACAGATTGATGAAGCAGAAATGTCCCCGTTTTGGATGGTGAGAGAGAACGTAGCTTCCATCCGCGGGTGCAGCCTACGTATTGCTTAGGTATCGCTGCTGTCCGCTGGTGGAGAACAGAAGTCTGGGGAAATCCAGCCTTTGTTCATCTTGATGAGTGTTAGCCTGTCGGCACTGTCGGTTGACAAGCGGCTACGCTTATCTGTGATGATTCCCCCAGCCGCACTAAACACCCTTTCCGACAAGACGCTAGCCGCAGGACAAGCAAGCACCTCAAGGGCATACAGGGCTAGTTCAGGCCACGTGTCCAGCTTCGACACCCAGTAGTTGTAGGGGGCAGAGGCGTCACCAAGGATGGTCGTGCGATCGGCTACGTACTCCCTCACCATCCTTTTGCAGTGCTCCCGCCGACTCAGCCGTGACTGGGGAGCGGTGACACAGTCTTGGTGGGGAGCCATAAAGCTGGCCAGGCCCTTAAAGACTGTTGCACTGCCTGGGATGTACATGCTGCTCGATCTACGCACATCCCCTGCAACATGGCCCTCGGAACTGCGCCTTCTGCCACTAGCGCTGTCGGCTGGGAATTTTACCATCAGCTTGTCCGCAAGGGTCCTGTGGTATAGCAACACTCTCGAACCCCTTTCCTCTTCGGGAATCAGAGTGGGCAGGTTCTCCTTATACCGTGGATCGAGCAGTGTGTACACCCAGTAATCCGTCGTGGCCAGAATGCGTGCAACGCGAGGGTCACGAGAAAGGCATCCTAACATGAAGTCAGCCATGTGTGCCAGGGTACCAGTACGCAACACATGGCTGTCCTCACTAGGAAGATCACTTTCAGGATCCTCCTCCTCCTCCTCCTCCTCCTCCTCAGGCCATACACGCTGAAAGGATGACAGGCAATCAGCCGGTGTACCGTCAGCAGCGGGCCAAGCTGTCTCTTCCCCCTCCTCCTCATCCTCCTCATGCTCCTCCTCCTCCTCCTGTACGCGCTGAGAAATAGACAGGAGGGTGCCCTGACTATCCAGCGGCATACTGTCTTCCCCCGCCCCCGTTTCCGAGCGCAAAGCAGCTGCCTTTATGGTTTGCAGGGAATGTCTCAAGATGCATAGCAGAGGAATGGTGACGCTAATGATTGTAGCATCGCCGCTCACCACCTGGGTAGACTCCTCAAAATTACCAAGGACATGGCAGATGTCTGCCAACCAGGCCCACTCTTCTGAAAGGAATTGAGGAGGCTGACTCCCACTGCGCAGCCCATGTTGGAGTTGGTATTCGACTATAGCTCTACGTTGTTCATAGAGCCTGGCCAACATGTGGAGCGTAGAGTTCCACCGTGTGGGCACGTCGCACAGCAGTCGGTGCACTGGCAGCTTAAAGTGATGTTGCAGGGTGCGCAGGGTGGCAGCGTCCGTGTGGGACTTGCGGAAATGTGCGCAGAGCCGGCGCGCCTTTACGAGCAGGTCTGACAAGCGTGGGTAGCTTTTCAGAAACCGCTGAACCACCAAATTAAAGACGTGGGCCAGGCATGGCACGTGCGTGAGGCTGCCAAGCTGCAGAGCCGCCACCAGGTTACGGCCGTTGTCACACACGACCATGCCCGGTTGGAGGCTCAGCGGCGCAAGCCAGCGGTCGGTCTGCTGTGTCAGACCCTGCAGCAGTTCGTGGGCCGTGTGCCTCTTATCGCCTAAGCTGAGTAGTTTTAGCACGGCCTGCTGACGCTTGCCCACCGCTGTGCTGCCACACCGCGCGACACCGACTGCTGGCGACATGCTGCTGCTAACACATCTTGATTGCGAGACAGAGGAGGAGGAGGAGGAGGAGGAGGGTGCTTTAGTGGAGGAAGCATACACCTCCGCAGATACCACCACCGAGCTGGGGCCCGCAATTCTGGGGGTGGGTAGGACGTGAGCGGTCCCAGGCTCTGACTCTGTCCCAGCCTCCACTAAATTCACTCAATGTGCCGTCAGGGAGATGTAGTGGCCCTGCCCGCCTGTGCTTGTCCACGTGTCCGTAGTTAAGTGGACCGTGGCAGTAACCGCGTTGGTGAGGGCGCGTACAATGTTGCGAGAGACGTGGTCGTGCAGGGCTGGGACGGCACATCGGGAAAAGTAGTGGCGACTGGGAACTGAGTAGCGCGGGGCCGCCGCCTCCATGATACTTTTGAAGGACTCCGTTTCCACAACCCTATACGGCAGCATCTCAAGGCTGATGAATTTTGCGATGCGGACGGTTAACGTTTGAGCGTGCGGGTGCGTGGCGGCATACTTGCGCTTGCGCTCCAACAGTTGCGCTAGCGACGGCTGGACTGTGCGGTGCGAGACATTGGTGGATGGGGCCGAGGACAGCGGAGGTGAGGGTGTGGGTGCAGGCCAGGAGACGGTCGTGCCTGTGTCCTGAGAGGGGGGTTGCATCTCAGTGGCAGGTTGGGGCACAGGGGGAGAGGCAGGGGTGCAAACCGGAGGCGGTGAACGGCCTTCGTCCCACCTTGTGGGGTGCTTGGCCATCATATGCCTGCGCATGGTGGTGGTGGTGAGGCTGTTGGTGTTGGCTCCCCGGCTGAGCTTTGCGCAACAAAGGTTGCACACCACTGTTCGTCGGTCGTCAGGCGTCTCTGTGAAAAACTGCCAGACCTTAGAGCACCTCGGCCTCTGCAGGGTGGCATGGCGCGAGGGGGCGCTTTGGGAAACACTTGGTGGATTATTCGGTCTGGCCCTGCCTCTACCCCTGGCCCTGGCCACCGCACTGCCTCTTGCAACCTGCCCTGCTGATGCCCTTGACTCCCCCTCTGAAGACCTGTCCTCCTGAGTAAGCGTTGCACACCAGGTGGGGTCAGTCACCTCATCGTCCTGCTGCTCTTCCTCCGAATCCTCTGTGCGCTGCTCCCTCGGACTTACTGCCCTTACTACTACCTCACTGCAAGACAACTGTGTATGATCGTCATCGTCCTCCTCACCCACAGAAAGTTGTTGAGACAGTTGGCGGAAGTCCCCAGCCTCATCCCCCGGACCCCGGGAACTTTCGAATGGTTGGGCATCAGTGACTATAAACTCCTCTGGTGGGAGAGGAACCGCTGCTGCCCAATCTGAGCAGGGGCCCGAGAACAGTTCCTGGGAGTGTTCCCGCTCCTGAGCAGGTGTCATTGTAGTGGAGTGAGGAGGCTGGGAGGAAGGAGGAGCAGCAGACAGAGGATTCGGATTTGCAGCAGTGGACGGCGCAGAACTGCGTGTTGACGATAGGTTGCTCGAAGCACTTTCTGCCATCCAGGACAGGACCTGCTCACACTGCTCATTTTCTAATAACCGTCTCCCGCGTGGACCCATTAATTGGGCGATGAATGTGGGGACGCCAGAAACGTGCCTCTCTCCTAATCGCGCAGCAGTCGGCTGCGACACACCGGGATCAGGAGCTCGGGCTGTGCCCACACCCTGACTTGGCCCTCCGCGTCCTCGGCCGCGTCCACGTCCTCTAGGCCTACCCCTACCCCTCAGCATGCTGTATTACCAGTGATTTGATTTAACAGGCAGGAAATAAATTGGCGCAAGACTGCAGGCCAAATATAATTTTTGCCCTTTTGGGAAAACGAAAGGCCCCACTGCCTCTAGTGAATGAATAATCTAAGTTTAATAACTGTGCTGTGTCCCTGCTTATGTGTCACAGAACGTGAGGGTAGCAGAGTTATTATAACTCTGGCAGAGCAGGTATTTTTTTTCCCAATTAAGGAAAGCAAATGGCGAAGCCAGCAGTAAAGCGTAGCTGGGTGCGTATGATTTAGCAATGTTTTTCACGCAGCTCACACGTGTCCACAGGCGTTAGGACGGACAGAGGCTGGACAAATAGATTTGTTTTCAGTTTTTTCCCACAAACAGGCAGCACTGCGTATATTCAATGAACATGAGAAGTTTAATAACTGTGCTGTGTCCCTGCTTATGTGTCACAGAACGTGAGGGTAGCAGAGTTATTATAACTCTGGCAGAGCAGGTATTTTTTTTCCCAATTAAGGAAAGCAAATGGCGAAGCCAGCAGTAAAGCGTAGCTGGGTGCGTATGATTTAGCAATGTTTTTCACGCAGCTCACACGTGTCCACAGGCGTAAGGACGGACAGAGGCTGGACAAATAGATTTGTTTTCAGTTTTTTCCCACCAAAAGGCAGCACTGCGTATATTCAATGAACATGAGAAGTTTAATAACTGTGCTGTGTCCCTGCTTATGTGTCACAGAACGTGAGGGTAGCAGAGTTATTATAACTCTGGCAGAGCAGGTATTTTTTTTCCCAATTAAGGAAAGCAAATGGCGAAGCCAGCAGTAAAGCGTAGCTGGGTGCGTATGATTTAGCAATGTTTTTCACGCAGCTCACACGTGTCCACAGGCGTAAGGACGGACAGAGGCTGGACAAATAGATTTGTTTTCAGTTTTTTCCCACCAACAGGCAGCACTGCGTATATTCTATGAATAATAACTGTGTTGTGGCCCTGCCTATACAATTCTTTCCCTGCAGTATCAATGGAGGGTGCAATGGTCTGCAGAGGCGATTTTGAGAAGCCCCAAAAAAATGCAGCACAGCTAACAGCAGCCTGGACAGTACTGCACACGGATAAATATGGCCCTAGAAAGGACCGTTGAGGTTCTTGAAGGCTACACTCACTCCTAACACTCTCCCTGCCTATGCAGCACTTCTGTCCCTAATGCCAGGTGCAACGGTCTGCAGAGGCGATTTTGAGAAAAAAAAAAATGCCACTGCTAACAGCAGCCAACACACAGCTATCAGTGGCCCTAATAAGGACCTTTGGGGCGTCTTGAAGCCTACACTAACTACAAATTCTTTCCCTACAGCAGCTCCGGTATAAACAGCACTGTCCCTCATCTAACTCACACCGCATCTGAGGCGAGCCGCGGGAGGGGCCGACTTTTATATTAGGCGAACACCTGATCTCGCCAGCCACTCACAGCAGGGGGGTGGTATAGGGCTTAAACGTTGCAGGGGGAAGTTGTAATGCCTTCCCTGTCTTTCAATTGGCCAGAAAAGCGCGCTAACGTCTCAGGGAAGGAAGTGAAAGTAACCAGAACACCGCATGGTGTTCGTTACGAATAACGAACATCCCGAACACCCTAATATTCGCACGAATATCAAGCTCGGACGAACGCGTTCGCTCATCTCTAATGGTCAATTAACACATTGTCTCACACACACCTCTTCAATTGGAAGGACACTTCATAAAATTCACACAGGGATGTAACTATAGGGAGTGCAGAAGTAGCAGTCGCATTCAGGGGCTGTTGTTAGAGAGAAACCCAAAGGTCCCTCACCATATAAGACAATGTTAGTATTATACATGGCACTCGGTATGTGGGAGGCCCATTGAAGATTCTGCATTGAGACCTAGGACTTTTGACCACATATCTATGTGTAACTACACATATGCAAACAACATCAACTCCTTTAATGCTGACTTTCCCATGCAATGTCCCAAGATGCTATTGCCAACCTTTCCGACCCTCCCGAGAAGCATAATTCTAAATAGATTTGCATGGTGAACGATTTTGAGACATAATGGGATAATAAAACTAATGTCCCATCCTTTCAGAACCATACTATCTACTAGCTGTAACCTGGGACCACTGGTAAGTTCAAAAGCCCCCTCAGGGTTCATATCTTACTTACAGCCACCTATACATATGGCTAACATGAAAACTTCAACCAGATATTACAAATCAATGTATTTCATCCAAGTTTAAAGACTAAAAAGTTAAAATGTAAAAAAAATAAAAATACCAGAACCCTGGATCAATTTTTGTATCCATTTGGTATTTTTTGTGTCCTGTCTGAAGAAACCGGCTTGAATGAATCTTCTTTCCATCTTAAAATGCTCTGACCCATAGCACATCTTGAAATTACAAATCAAGCATGGTTTCGTACATGATCACCCATCTTTTTTTTTGTCCAACATGTTTTGCTTTTAACTGGCTTTTTGAGTGACAGCTGAAAAGCGTGCAGATTGGCTTGTTCTCTCTCATTCTTAATGTAAGCAAAGATGGTAAAAGAAAAACACATACCATATGGTGGCAAGAAAATCTGAAGCGCGTTGTGTAGATGAGGCTCTTACTGCTCAATTCAGGGGGAATTTCTTGACAGGAAAAGTTGGATTTCTTCAATCATTTCAACACTTTCACAGTTGATTGATCAGTTTTGATGGGATTTGTGGCGATTGTAAGACAGGATGTTTTTGACTCTTCTTGGCGGGTTCCTCAGCCTGTTGCGATGCAGCTTCCTTCATCATCATCATCGACGCATCTTATCCCGGCCTTTTTCCCATCTTTAATCACTTAACTTCTGAAATTCACATGAGTTTGTTGTGACTGAGTTTTCAAAACAATTTGCTTAGAACAGCCAATGAGTGTTTTGACATATTCCAAGTCACACAACGCATTAAGACCTTCAGTGTAG
Organism: Eleutherodactylus coqui; assembly: GCF_035609145.1. Taxonomy (NCBI): domain Eukaryota; kingdom Metazoa; phylum Chordata; class Amphibia; order Anura; family Eleutherodactylidae; genus Eleutherodactylus; species Eleutherodactylus coqui. The sequence continues at coordinate 156,174,441 of NC_089842.1, read as the reverse complement.
TTTAAACAACCTGACAGAAAAATGTGAAATAACACAACGACTCCATTTAATCTGGCAAGTGATTATTTGTCTTAAAAATTATGGAATAATATCTGTAAACGAACTTCAGGAGAGCCTGGGCTCTTGGCTATCACTCAAATCATACTGCAAAGCAAATTCAGCTGCTCGTTCCTTTGTGTCCAGTGCAATGAAAAAGGTTTCGTAACAATCTTAACAAAACTTAATGGAAAAAAAATAAAAAAATGTCTAGAATTACTTTTTCTTTTTTTTCCGATTCTAAGAGACAACCATTGTATCTAATGATTCTATGTTTAATCCCTTAAAGGGCTTGCCTATTTTGAAACACTATGCAATAGTTTGAATATGGAATTAATCTACATGAAAAGTTGTAAATGCTTTACATGATTTATCTCGTACTGATCCTGAGTTATATCCTCCATTATACTCCAGAGCTGAACTCACTATTCTGCTGCTGGAGTCACTGTGTACATACATTACATTACTTATCCTGTACTGATTCTGAGTTATTCTGCTGGAAAATTTGCTTCGTATATTTATTACATTAATTATTTTACTGATCCAGAGTTAAATATTACATTTTACTCCAGAGCTACAATCACTATCCTTCCTTCTGGTCACTTTGTGCTTACATTATATTACTTATATCATACTGATTAAGAGTTATATCATGTATTATATGATATCCTAAGCTGCAATCCCTATTCTACAAATGGAGTTAATGTGCACATACATTACATTGTTTATCCTGTATGGATCCAGAGTTACATCCTGAATTATACTCCAGAGCTACACTCACTATTCTACTGGTGGGATCAGTGTGCATGCAACACATTAATTATCCTGTATTGTCCGTGAGTTACATCCTGTATTATACTCCAGAGCTGCATTCACTATTCTGCTGGAGGAGTCATTGTGTACATGCATTACATTATTTGTACTGTACTGACCCTGAGTTACATGCTGTATTATACTCCAGAGCTGTACTCATTATTATACTGGTGGAATCATTGTACTCGCATTACGTTACTTATTCCATACTGACCATGAGTTACATCCTGTATTATACTCCAGAGCTGCACTTACTATTCTGCTGGAGGAGTCACTGTGTCACATTACTTATCTTGGGTCAGGAGGGGTAACATCACTCCTTAGACCTCATGTCCATGGATGGAGCGGGATACACCCATGGATTTCCACCGCAGAGGTACCGTGCTTAAAAACGAGAGTGCCTGCGGGGGTTCGCGTAATTCTGCCGCGGAAATCCCGAGGTCTCCATTAAAACTATATTAAAACGCGGTGAATTAGAACATGTTGCGATCTTATTCCCACGGCAAAAATCCACAGCAGAATCACGCATGTGAGCACTGAGCTATTGGGTTCAATAGAACCTAATAGCTGCGTTATTCTGCCGCAGATTTCCGCCGTAGAAAATGCCACAGAAATCTGGCCATGGGCATTAGCCCTTAGGCAGAGAGCACCAAGAAGGTGAGTGAGGAGATTTATAAGGTCATCCACGCTTCTTTGGGTAATATGCAAATAAGGAAGATGGAACACTTCCTCTACAGTGCCACCCACCGGATGGCAGCATTCCAATGGTTGACCGTTTACACAGGTCTGTAGAACAATGATTGGGAATTGAAAACAAAGCCAGAATCAATACAAAGACAGCTGTTTCGGGTTGTTTGCCCCTCATCAGTATGCAGTAGGATTCTGGCTTGGCTAGTGAGAGCCCTATGACGAGAGTCATTAGAAGTATCATCTCTCCTTGAGGAGAGCACCAAGAAGGTGAGTGAGGAGACTTATAGGGCCATCCATGCTCCTCTGGGTAATATGCAAATATGGAAGATGGAACAATACCTCTACAGCGCCTGTAGTGATCTTGAGTTTTAACTTGTATTATACTCCAGAGATGTGTTCGCAATTCTTCAGATTGTTATTGGAAACATATACACCTACAAACCTCAAACAATAGACAGGCCATAACCTATCATATCAAAACAAACCAAATGTCCAAATACTTCACCCCTTAGTCACAAAGCCTGTTTTTTTGTTTCAATAGTTTTAATTGGGTTCCACTTTTTTCATGATGACCAATAACAAATTAACACATTCAATAACAAAAAAATACAGTCATAACATTCCAATGAACATTTGGTTCATGTCATTAATTATGTGGTTATTGGATGAAAGTAACATCTATTGGTTTAAACCAAAGAATGAAAGGGAAAGTAAAAGCTAAAACAAAGACAAGCGATATAGTCATAGCTCCTACTGATTATGATTTATTTAACAGAAGCATAGGACTTTTAAAATGGAAATTATGACACTTATCCAGATATATACTGATTGCAGGATATCCATGCTCTCCATATATGTTGGAATTTCAAGAATGTACCTGTGTGATTTACAGACCTTTTTGTGTACCTATGTTTGATTGACCAGAGTGACAGGTTCTCCTATAGTTGGGATGTCAGTACTTTTTGGTGTCTTAAGAATAACCAAATTGTTAATGCCAACACTTTGCCTCTCAGAATCCAAAACTTTGGTAGGATTAGGTGGGAGGTAACGTTCAACATAGCTGGTGAAGGAGATCTCTGGACTGTGTGATCAAGTGGGAAGATAGTAATTAAAACATGGAGTCTCAATGCTGCTCGAGAAAAGGGCAGTTCCACAATATATGCAGTAATGATCCCTTGCCGCCCCAATTTCTCCAATAGTCAGCAATCAGGGTATATCCTGGACAGACGGATTGGTGTGTAATACAATCTAAGTGTGATTTGCATTCATGTTTCTACATGAGTGCTTCCATTCTCTGACAAAGAATTTTTGGCCTACCACTCTTTCAGAGTTTATATTTTCTGGAACCCGTCATGGTAGGTCAATGGGGAGGGTACAGAAAATGTATAGCAATTTAGGCACTAAGATCGTGTTGAAGTTAGTGATTCTTCCCATCCATGATGTCTCGAATTTAGATACTCTTTAGGAGTCTTCCTGCAATACTTTTAACACAGGATCCAAATTGTATTGCCCAGGTATTTTATACCTTCATTTTGCCAATCAAAGGGGTGTTTATGTTATAGATAGTATAGCAAATCATTGGAGATATTTATGCACAAAATGTGATATTTCTGTGCATTTATTTTGTAATAAGATATCATTCCAAACTCTTCTATGATTTCCAGAGAGTTATCAAGAGATGGTTTGTTAACATCAGAATGATATCGTCTGCATATAATTATATAAGGTGAGAGCAGTCTCCAATCTGTATTCCTTTAATTAGGGTATTTTCTCTGAGAGCTTGGACTAATCATTCTAAGGATAATATAAAAATCAGTGGGGATAGAAGGCAATTGTAGTTTTGAAGTCATCCAATAATGCACCATTAGTGAATACTCAAGCCAAGGGGTTTGAATACAATGTGGATATAGCTTTTAGAAATGGGCCACCAAAGTCCATTATGCACCAGAGTTGCTGCAGACAAATCCGTGAACAGGGTTATTGTTTTACTGGCCACCGCTAAGAGAATTTCATTAACATGGGAAGACAAAACATCTCTGTGTATATGGTCTGTAAGATGTTTAGGGCAGAGGAGTCTGTGTGCTCTGTGGATTATGAGATCCCACAAGAAACAATTTGGTAGCAGCGATTTTATGAGGTTTTGCAAATAATGCATCAGCAGCAATTTCCAGAATTAAAGTTGAATGAACATACACTTCCAAGCTTGATGCTCGTTCGAGTATTAGCATACTCGATGGTGCTTGCTACTCGAGCGAGTTAGATTGCAAGGAAATTTGTAAGGTTTTCAACATTACTTTAATAACAGTATCCATCACAGGTATCTCATGGACAGGAATATCATCAAAAACATCTGCAATGGCAGATGATATAGCTTTAGGAGAAGTTTGGTCACTCATCCCTGAAGCAAGTTGTCCCCTTGGAGAGCTCATTCTCTGTTTTACTGGGCTGGCCAAAGGAGAAGAGGAAGCATCCACCATGAGGTCGGGGAGTTGATGATGATTCATTTGTTTCAGGAACTCTTGCCCAGCTTTCGTGGGATTAAATTACAAGGATAGACAAATGGACAAGGGGAAGCAGTGCTACCAAATGTGGAACAAGAACACCTACTCCAAAGTTTTAAAATATGAATGACTATATTGGAAATTGACAATAGTAAATACTTCATCAATATAAAGCCCAAAATAGCTATTTAAGGACCATCACAGAGAATGTGAGACAGAGTTAGCACCTATAACTATATGTGGCAACTATACCTTTCAAAAGCAAACCAAAATAGTGATATCAAGCTATAAAGATTTCATAAGTTCTTATAAGAGCTTTCCCTGGCTCATAATGGATTTCTGGTCCACAGTGCTAGACACAAGATGCAGAAACTCCCCAACACGCATTTTACCATACTCAGTTTCGCCCGGCGAGAGATCAATATTAACCCGGTGCGATCCAATTTTGGATTCAGTGTTTCCTAGGGGGCTTTCTCTTTCTGCCATTTCATAATGGCGCCATCTGCTGGCTACAGCCAGTACCGCAGTATGTGACATGCTGGAGAGGTCCCGACAACAGAGCGGCCAGTAATATACAGTAAGAATACCCTGCCGGGCATCTTCCAACATCGGAGCTGTACAGGCTTCAATCAGAATGTTGGAAGACGTCAGACAGTGGATTGGAAAGGGTTAATCTCATACAGATTTTTTATAGTGTCCAAAATTAATTCATTTTGGTAAAAGCAATTCCATGGCTCACCTCCGCCATGATGCCCATCCCCATCACGCATGCGCACACACCCACATCATCACATCGATAGCAGTGTCCCATCACCATGACAACAAGGACGCCAGCAGTGCTGCTCGATGGGGATTAGACAACGCATGACAAGCACGTGACCACCTCCCCACCGATGTGAGATATACACAACATGAAACAAAAAACTTATTGTGTGGAATGAATACATGGAGTCTTCAAATGGAAAAACAAATATCGTTCAATCAGTGCATATAACTAAGTAGATACTACTACACAAAAAAATATAAATGCATATGTTATCACGAGGACATAAGAAAATGGCAATATAAAGTGTCATAATGCAAAAAGAATCAGTAGACAATTGTGAAAATATATTAAAATTAAAAAAATACGCACATGAAAAAAATGTATATATATATAATATATAAATAAGGTGATCATATGATCAATGGTAAAATGCACAGGATTACAGTTGTGGCATTCACAAAATTGGAATAGGTTTAATTCCTTTCACCTCCGTGTTATGGAACGCAGCTTATATGTCTCTACATGTACAAAAACACAAATTTTTAGCTACCTGGTTGTCATGTTGATATATATATATATATATATATATATATATATATATATATATATATATATATATATATATATATACAGTATATATTAACCCACAAGAACACATTACACAATAAACAACTGCTGTGGTACTGCAAGAAATATAATATATATTATGGCCCTCTTAACCTGGGGATGATGTGAGGACACAGGATGTAAAAGGGAATTTGCAGAATTAGGCTTCCTAAATGATTAAGGCCTTGGTCAAACGAGTGGTTTTTTTTCCGTGCACGAATACGCGCACAAAAAGATTGCATCAATTAGAAGCAATGCTTTCCTATGAAAGTGTTCATGTGTATGTTTTTTAGAGGTGCAAAATACTCGCACCTGCCAAAGATAGGACATGCGAGTGCAACTCGCATCTAAAGGTCCATGGTCCCCACAAAGATGGGACCTGTCCTATCTTTGGAGCGTGCTTTCCATAGACTCCTATCGGAGCTGGAAACACATACACCATGCACCTCTGATCGTGTGAACGGGCTATTTCAAATAGTTAAAATTCACCTGGTCATGCAATTTTTTCCACATGCGAAGGGCGATCTTTTTCCGTGCCTATTCACGGAAATATCACAAGTAAGAAGCACCATATAGTCATCAAGATAGACCCTGTTCAACCTCTTTAAGACTTCTGTTGAATGACGCACAAAGGACGGAAGTGTTTCAACACATTTTTGCAAATAGAGGCCCAGAAATCTACAAACCTGTTCACACAAAGCACCAATCCTTGAGACAGTAGGTTGGCTCAAAGGATTGGTGGTGTACTTGTGAGAGTAGATAAAAGGTCGGGATGATTGGATGGTCTACTGTCAACCCTTCCCTCATGCTAACACTAATAAGACCCTCATCCACTCCCCTCATGAACAATTCATCCAGCTGTTCCTTACTTGGAAGCTTCCTATAATAATCAGACCTGTTAAGTTGGAGAAATGCCACAAGTTCATATGATTGTACCGGCTACAACACAACATTACCTCTTTATCTGCTGGTTTTGTAACAATATCCTTGTCTTAATTGACACATAGCTTCCCTCTGACTTCTATTCAAATGATCCATGCCAGGGGAAACACGCACACCATGCACCTCTGATCGTGTGAACGGGCTATTTCAAATAGTTAAAATTCACCTGGTCATGCAATTTTTTCCACATGCGAAGGGCGATCTTTTTCCGTGCCTATTCATGCACGGAAAAAAACGAGGCCCAACCCATCCTGATCTTTCTCGATTGAAAGGTCCAAAAGTGTCAACTTAACCTGACTATATTTCCAAGTCAACTTGACATTTAACCCCTTGAGTGGCAGGTTTCCTACCACCCTGCCGTGCCCACCAGGGCAGGTTTTTTAAAATGGTCTAATCATTGAATTTCAACTAATTTTGCAGTTGCGTCTCAAGAGCCATAACTTTTTCATTTTTCCATTGACACGGCCATATAAGGGCTTGTTTTTTGCGGGACAAGTTGTGATTTTTTAAACAGGGGGGAGGAAAAAAAGAAATGGGGAAAAAAGAAAAAAAGGGGCCATGTCATTGAGGGGTTAAATAATGTATTAACTTCCTTCTCTGGGTCATTACGACGCATGGATACCACATGTGTGATTGTATTTTTGATTTTTTACAAAGTAAAGGGAGACAAGTGTTTTTTAATTTTTTTAATAATTTTTTAACTTTTTTTTTTTTTTTTTGTCCCTTTAGGGGACTTCCACAGGGACCCATCAGGACCCCTGATCACATTCCGGGGGTCCGATGGTGACAGCCCTTTACATGCTGCAGTGACAACCCTTTACATGCTGCAGTCACATAGACTGCAGCATGTAAAGGGTTAACACAGCAGAGATCGGAGGTTTTCTCTGATCTCTGCTGTAAGAGCTAGTACCTAGCTGTCCTCTGACAGCTAACAACCAGCTCTCCCTGCCACAGAGACCATCGGCTTGCTTCTGACAAGCCGATGGTCTCTATGGCAACCTGTAAACAAAGCAGGACATTGCCGACATGTCGGCAATATCTTCTGCTGGTTTTTCAAAGCCCTTGCACTGCTCTGTGTGGGTCTGTGCAGGCAGAGCACACTGTCACAGCTTGTGGCAATGTGCTCTGCAGCTCCCATAGTGATACATAGCCCGGAAATCTTCCGGGCTATGTCGCTATGAGCAGTGGAGCTCGTCCCCGGAAATTTTCCGGGCGTGCCACTCAAGGGGTTAAGGGCTCATGTCCACGGGCAAAAGAAGAATTAAAATCCGCAGCAGATTTTAACTCTTCTCCTGCCCGCGGATCCGCACCCCATAGGAATGCATTGACCACCCGCGGGTAGATAAATACCCACGGATGGTCAATAAAAGTGATTTTAAAAAAAATGGAGCATGAAAAAATCTGGACCATGCTCCATTTTCGTGCGGGTCTCCCGCGGGGACGGCTCCCGCGGGCTTCTATTGAAGCCTATGGAAGCCGTCCGGATCCGCGGGAGACCTAAAATAGGAATTTAAAAGAATTTACTCATCCGGAGCGGGCGGGGAAGGTCTTCTCTTCCTCACGGCCGGATCTTTCTTGCTCTGGCTCGGCGGACGTGCCCGGTGCATGCGCGCGGCACGTCGGCGACGTGCCAGCGACGTGCCGCCGGCGTGACGAGTTCATCCGCCGGCCGAAAAAGAAGATCCAGCCGTGAGGAAGAGAAGACTTTCCCCGCCTACTCCGGATGAGTAAATTCTTTTAAATTCCTATTTTCAGCCCTCATGTCCGCGGGGCAGGAGGGACCCGCTGCAGATTCTCCATGTAGAATCCGTAGCGGGCCTGATTTTCCCCGTGGACATGAGGCCTTAATCATTTTGATTACGTTTATTAAGAAACTCTGACATGGAGCACTGCCAAATAAACAAGATGTCATCTATAAATCTAGATCACAGGATAACTGAGTCATGTCCCTCAGTGTTCTGGACCACCTACCTCTCCCAAAGCTACAGGAAAAGATTAGCATACGAGGGTGCACAAGTCACCCCCATAGCAGTTTTCCTAGAGCTATAGGAAGAAATGGCTCTCAAACATAAAAAAATTATGCATCAGTGAAAAGTTCAATAACCCAATAATAGAGTCAACAAAATTAATGTCCAAATTGGACATATTCAGAAAGAATCTTGCTGCTTGTGCCCCATGATCATGATCTATCGAAGTATAAAGGGACTTAATATCACAAGTAAGAAGCACCATATAGTCATCAAGATAGACCCTGTTCAACCTCTTTAAGACTTCTGTTGAATGACGCACAAAGGACGGAAGTGTTTCAACACATTTTTGCAAATAGAGGCCCAGAAATCTACAAACCTGTTCACACAAAGCACCAATCCTTGAGACAGTAGGTTGGCTCAAAGGATTGGTGGTGTACTTGTGAGAGTAGATAAAAGGTCGGGATGATTGGATGGTCTACTGTCAACCCTTCCCTCATGCTAACACTAATAAGACCCTCATCCACTCCCCTCATGAACAATTCATCCAGCTGTTCCTTACTTGGAAGCTTCCTATAATAATCAGACCTGTTAAGTTGGAGAAATGCCACAAGTTCATATGATTGTACCGGCCACAACACAACATTACCTCTTTATCTGCTGGTTTTGTAACAATATCCTTGTCTTAATTGACACATAGCTTCCCTCTGACTTCTATTCAAATGATCCATGCCATGGGATTGTACAATCCTTCCCAAATCCTCACGGACAAGTCTAGTGAATATTTCAACAGTTGGACAAATAGAAAGGGGGGAAAACATTGTGAGCGAAGGTACAACTACACAGGTACATTGCCAATCCTAGTTTCCCTCTGTTCTTCTCAAAGGAATTCCAAATCATGTAAAACCTAATAATCCTCCTGAGATGTAAAACGCAAATCAGAAAGACCTCTATTAAAATACTTAGTTAGAACTAATTTATGAGCAAAGAACTCGTAATTGAAAACAGCCTACCATCTTATTGTCAGATATTCCCCCAGAGGCATTTCCAGAAGCTCTTGGGCCCCAATGCAAACCCTACCATGTGCTATTTATAATACTTGTGGCTTCTTATGTGATGGAGTGGCCTTTGGGCCCCTTAATTCTCTAGGGCCCAGAAGCAAATGCTACCTCAGCACACCCTATAGGTACACCACTGCATTCCCCTAACAGCTTAGCTGCGCTTGCATAATGTAGTAGTATAATTACCAAAAGAATCTCTGTACCGATACTGAAAGAGCAAGAGTTGCTGTGTATTTTCAGGTCAGCAGGATTGTGAATGCAGCTTTGTTCTTTTTGCAGTAATAAGATTGATTGATTTATGATACTCATTTATGTATCGCATTCATATTCCACAGCGCTGTACATCATAGCGTTTTGTTCCCACTGGGGCTTACAGCCTAAAATGATTAGGGAAAACAAATAGTTTCCTAGAGCCTCGTGGGGTGCAGAGTGTTAAGGCAGCAGAAATGTAGTCCTAAGCTCTTGCTCATGACCTGAAGATTGTGGGTTCAATCCCAGCTTGGTTACGGTAGCCAGGTCAAGGTCAACTTATCCTTTTAAGATTGGTAAAATGAGTACCCAGCTTGCTGAAGGGTAAAAAGATGACTGGGGAAGGCAATGGCAAACTACCCTGCAAAACCAATCTGCCAAGAAAACGTTACTATGTGAGATCACTCGGGAAGTCACTCATGACTCGGTGCTTGTATCATTGGGGCCACTTTACCTTTAATAGTCTCCTGCACTTTAGAAGCTCAACCAAGTGAATGGGGGAGTGCTTCCACTGCTTCCACAGAATTGTGCAAGCAGCTCTGAAATATTCGGTACTCATAGCTACAATAGAGGCTATAACTCAATTTTTCACTGAAGCAGAAAAGTCTATGTTTTTGTTTAGAAGCTCTAGACATATAATAAAAGAATTCAAGTTTAATAAAGCTATTTTAAAATCAGGGCACACAGTTTGCCTACGTGCATCTTACTCCTCAATATAGAGAGAGTACGTGTTGCGGCTTGTCGGTCGTGACAGCATTGTGGCATGGTGGCCTCAATGCAGGCCAAGTCCTGCCACCGTGTTATGCAGAAGAAGGGTTAATTGTTACGGCACTCTGACCCACCGAGCGCCAGGTGGGGTGCCCTGAACTTCCCGCACCCCACTGTCCCTGCCTACTTGCCTCGGCCCTGGCTAACCCCAGGCGGACAACTGGACGGCGGTCCCTGCGCTGACTAGGGACCTGGCGACTGACAAGAAGAAACTAACTGATGGGGGGACAGAGTGCCGACAGAGAGGCAGATGGAAAAGATCAACAGGACTTACAAGGCAAAGCAAGGCTGGAGATGGAAGCTGACAGGCAAAGTAGAAGGAGACTGACTAGCAACTAGCACTGACTGAGACAGGCTGACTAGATGCAAGCAGAACCAATAACTGGCAGTGAGCTCAGGTCACTGCCAGCCTTATAAACGAAAGACTCCGCCCCGGGGCGGAGAGTGGGAGGAGCCAGCTCCCCCACTACTGCACAAGAGAGGTAGTGGAGTGCAGGCGGCGCAAAGGGACAAAAGGTTTCGATAACGACTTATGGAACACCCTGCGAACCCTCCTTTTCCGATTTCCAGAGGACCGGCACACCTTCTGTCCCACCTTGTATGGCTCAGATACAGACAGACTCTTCCCACTACGCAACTGCATACGAGACCCCACCACTTCTAGACTCTTTTGCACTTCCTTCCATCCCCCCTGCAGCACATCGGTGGCGACCTCAGCAGCAGGACAGGCAGACGGGGTAGGAAGGGAAGTCAGACCACGGGGACTGAGCGCGGTATCAACTGAGCAGAGAGGAAGGGGAGCAAGATGGCTATGGCAGGATGGTCCCCACTGGGTCAGCTCCCCAGTGGCCCAATCGAATTGGGGGTTGTGCAACGCCAGCCACGGCATCCCTAGTACCATGTCTACTGACATTTTCTCCATCACCAAGAATGATAGATCTTCCGAGTGGCGATCCCCCACCGTGAACTGTAACACGGGGGTTCTCCATCGCACCAAGCCCGAAGCAAGAGGGGTAGCATCAATGCTAGTAAAACGAATTGGCGTCTTCAGCACCACAAATTCAGCCCTCAGGGGCCTAACGAAACGCATGCTTATCAGGTTAGCGGCTGCTCCGGAATCAATAAACGCCTGCCCTGGGCGGGAGAAGTTCCAGAATCTAACCTGGCAAGGTACCAGAAGTTTAGGACGTACCTGTAGTCCCAGGCGATCCTCCCTGCAATCACCTAGGACTTGGAGGCTTTCTGCCGATTCGGACTGTGGGCGCTGAGGCCTCAGGGGGCAGGTTATCACCCGATGTCCAGCTTTCCCGCAGTAGAGGCAGAGGTGATGCAATAAACAAATCCGGCATTGCTCCTTGGGGTCCAGCGGGTCCATTTCTATAGGCTCGGGAACAAAGACTGGTACGGAAGAGGCGGGAACAGGACAAACGACATCCCTGACTCTACGGACCTGTCTATCTTGCTTCCCAGCCCTGAGCCTCCTATCTGCCTTCACCACTAGCTCCATAGCATCCTTTAAGGACCCGGGAACGGGATGGGAAATCAATAGTTCTTTAACCGCGTCCGAGAGACCCTGCAGAAAACCGTCTTTTAGAGCGCTATCGTTCCATGCAGTATCACCCGCATAGCGTCTGAAATTGGAGCAATAATCCTCCACACAAAGCGACCCCTGATGCAGCGCCAACAGCCGAGAAACCGCCAACCCCACTCGGTCCAGTTCATCGAAGATACCCCCGAGTTCCTGGAAAAAGGAGTCCACCGACTGCAGGCAGGGGGAACCCTCGGGAATGGAAAAAGCCCCGCAGCAGGGACATTATGAGCCCGACCCTCTGGGCCTCCGACCCGGAAGAACGGGGATGCATCTGAAAAAACAACCGACATGCCTGTTGAAAAACAAAAAACTTGTTCCTCTCCCCAGAGAACACCTCGGGAAGAGGGCACTTGGGTTCGGGACTGGTTGAGGCGTCCCGCTCTGCAACAATGCCCACTGCTCCTGGGCCACCATGGGAGCTGACAAATCCTGGATCACCCACACCAGGGCTTGCAGCTGGTTTGTGAGGGTGCTGACCACCTCCATGGAAAAAAAAACAGTTTAAAGGGCCAGTTATTATGTTACGGCACTCTGACCCCCCGAGTGCCAGGTGGGGTGCCCTGAACTTCCCGCACCCCACTGTCCCTGCCTACTTGCCTCGGCCCTGGCTAACCCCAGGCGGACAACTGGACGGCGGTCCCTGCGCTGGCTAGGGACCTGGCGACTGACAAGAAGAAACTAACTGATGGGGGGACAGAGTGCCGACAGAGAGGCAGATGGAAAAGACCAACAGGACTTACAAGGCAAAGCAAGGCTGGAGATGGAAGCTGACAGGCAAACTAGAAGGAGACTAACTAGCAACTAGCACTGACTGAGACAGGCTGACTAGATGCAAGCAGAACCAATAACTGGCAGTGAGCTCAGGTCACTGCTAGCCTTATAAATGAAAGACTCCGCCCCGGGGCAAAGAGTGGGAGGAGCCAGCTCCCCCACTATTGCACAAGAGAGGTGGAGGAGTGCGGGCGGACACGCCCACGCCACCGCACACCAGCCACTCCACATCGCCGGGAGAGCCCCGACATCAGGGCTCCAGGACGCCGGAGCCGATGCCGGGGTTGCGCGCACTGACCGCGGAACCCTGCGCCGCCCTGCATGGTAACATTAATGCTCTATGTGCTGAGACTGCTGGTGCTGTCTCTCTTTGCTACATGATGCATGCTGGATTACTCATGCCTGGGAGAAGGTTGGAGGTGTGCTTCTCTAACTGCTGTGCTAGTCTTTAGGTGTGGAGTAGCTTTATATTCTTACCCCTCCTTGTGCTCAGTGCTGCTTATTCAGCTCCATAGAGGAGTATTGCAGTTTGGAGCTCCTCTGTGCTGGGTGTACTGCTACATCCAGTTAACTTGCTGCGGTTTACTTTTCGGTTCTATTTCTGTTTTCATTTCTGTTTTGCTTTGCTGTTTGGTTCATCTCTTCAGGGGTCTCTAGAGACAGTCAGGGCCCAGGAAGAAGACTGTGGGGCCGCCTCTATCGAGGCGATTACTCTGCTTCTAGGCAGGGACCCTTCATCTCCCTGCTAGGTTAGGGACAGGCTTCCTTCTCCCTGGAGTAGTGCTACTATTCAGTATAGTGTGGTGCGCACTGTTCTACACTGAATGGCATGTTCAACAGCAGTGGTTGTGAACATTAACCTGCCTCTGTGCTGAGCGTGGTGCTTGTGTGCCGCACAAACATCACAGTTCGTAGCAACTAGACATACATACCGTATAACTCAGACAAACATAGTTGAAAGGAACTCTTACAAGTGGGTTCCTTTCTAGTAATCAGAGGATATAAGTCTGATTAATAAGTCTGCAAAGGCAGAGTCAAAGTAGATTCAATTAGGATAGATGTTGATTCAGAATTTCTCAGCAACTCCCTTTATTAGTTTTCATGAGCGGATAGATATGTTCTCATTTCACTTGTAAAGCACAGTGAAGCGGATTGAGCTGAAGTGACGTCAGACGCGAGCCGGGAGCAAGGAGCAGGGGAATGTCGGCAAGCCACCGCAAGGAGTCTGAGGCATCCGCTGGATTCATCCAGCGGGGAGGAGCTGGTCCCGGAGCAGCAGGAGGCCAGAGAGTGAGGTCCCGACACTGAGCCTGTGCCTAGTGGGTGATGACATCAGCTGCTGACAAGGGCTGATAAGTATATTCTGTGTGTGTGAGTGTGTGTCTGTAAGTCAGTGTCTGTTAGTCAGTGTCTGTAAGTCAGTGTCTGTTAGTCAGTGTCTGTTAGTCAGTGTCTGTAAGTCAGTGTCTGTAAGTCAGTGTCTGTTAATCAGTGTCTGTTAGTCAGTGTCTGTTAGTCAGTGTCTGTAAGTCAGCGTCTGTAAGTCAATGTCTGTAAGTCAGTGTTTGTTAATCAGTGTCTGTTAGTCAGTGTCTGTTAATCAGTGTCTGTTAGTCAATGTCTGTTAGTCAGTGTCTGTTAGTCAGTGTCTGTTAGTCAGTGTCTGTTAGTCAGTGTCTGTAAGTCAGTGTCTGTTAGTCAGTGTCTGTTAGTCAGTGTCTGTAAGTCAGTGTCTGTAAGTCAGTGTCTGTTAATCAGTGTCTGTTAGTCAGTGTCTGTTAGTCAGTGTCTGTAAGTCAGCGTCTGTAAGTCAATGTCTGTAAGTCAGTGTTTGTTAATCAGTGTCTGTTAGTCAGTGTCTGTTAATCAGTGTCTGTTAGTCAATGTCTGTTAGTCAGTGTCTGTTAGTCAGTGTCTGTTAGTCAGTGTCTGTAAGTCAGCGTCTGTAAGTTAGTGATTGTCTGGGAGTGTGTGTGTGTGTGTGTGAGGTTTAAGTAAAGCAAAAGTGTGTGACTGAGTGAGAGAGAAAAAAAAACCCTGAGCGGTTGCGAAGGAGCGTTTGGAGTGTGATTAGTCAATCTTCATTGCTCTGTATGTAAATTTGTAGATCCCCATTAGAATGTCCTCTATGCCTGGCAATGCTGTCCAGTGTGTTACTTGTGCAATGTATGCGGTCCTTGATCAGCCGATCGAGGGTGGATACTGTTCCGCAAGATGCATGCACGTCACCCATTTGGAAGCCCAAATCCTGGATCTAAATGAGCGACTGGCAACAATGAGATCCACTGACAACATGGAAAGGAGTTTACTGCTCACTGAGCAGGCACTAGCTGGGATGGATGTGGGGGAGGATGGTAGTTTGGAAGAGCAGGACGAGCAGGCAGCTAGCTGGGTGACAGTTAAACAGGGTAGAGCGAAGAGAACAAGGGAGGCTAGTCCTGAACTGGCACACCCCAACAAGTTTGCAAAGTTGGCAGATGAGGGGGGTGCCATTACAGAGCCAGCACTGCTGCAGCACGACATGCCCTCTGAATGCCAGTGAGATGACTGCTCCAGTAAGAAGGGGACTGGGAGCGCATGGCAGGCTAGACAGGTTATAGTGATGGGGGACTCAATTATAAGGGGGATAGATAGGGCAATCTGCCACAAAGACTGGGATCGTCGATTGCGCTCAAGTTCGACACATCGCAGATCGGGTTGACAGATTATTGGGAGGGGCTGGTGAGGATCCAGTGGTCATGGTGCGCATTAGCACCAATGAACAAATAAGAGGTCAATTGAGGGCCCTCAAAAACGATTTCAGTGACCTAGGATCCAAGCTTAGGGCGAGGACCTCCAAGGTAGTTTTCTCGGAAATACTACCTACACCACAAGCCACACTAGAAAGGCAGCAGGATCTTAGGGAGGTAAATTAGTGGCTCTGGAGTTGGTGTAAGAAGGAGAGGTTTGTTTTCCTGGAGAACTGGGCTGACTTTTCTGTTGACTACAGACTCTACTGTTGGGAGGGGCTCCATTTCAATGGGGAGGGTGCATCAGTGCTGGGAGAGAAGATGGCTAGAAGGCTGGAGGAATGTTTAAACTAGGAACCGAGGGGCAGGGCACCAAGAGAAATAGGGTGGTAGATAGTGTAGACATCAACCTGGGACCAAGTAATGGGAGTGGGGGTCAAGCAAGGGGGTGGGGAGGCTACTGCTCACCGACAGGCTCATCAGCATGTTATGCTATTGCACAGCTTCTCCAGGTAAGGGTTTCACCATACATGCGCCTGGGGTTTCGCTTTTGGGGAGTAGGAAAAGGGCATCCCCATGGCCAAATGGCTTCATGTTAGGATGGAAGCAAACAGCACCAAACAGACCCTATTGAGTGTAATGATATCCTTTTGGTTTCCGCTCAGCTGCCCAGCTTTTAGATGAAAGAGAGAACATTGTATAAACTGGAGCAGTGGCGGAACCTCTGTCCGGAGATTCCAACATAGATGTGAAACCGCCCTAACACTATTCTTATCTGTGCGTTTCCCTGTTTCCAGTTTACGCTGTGCTGCACTGTAGAGAGCTTTTTTCTTTCTGCCTGACATTACATCATATGGCTATTTAAATCCCAACTTTTTTATTAGCATGATACAACCAAAGGCAAATGTTCCGATCTATAGGCTTTCCGACTATTACGAAGGGTTAAACTGTAACATGGAAGGAGTTAAATAAACAGAAATATAGAAAGTTAATCGAAATCATTAGAAATGTAAATAAATAAATGTAATTTTCTTGCTGCAAAATTCTAAATGAGCTGATTCTTCTTAATTACATGATCTCATAATTACAATACTTAACCAAGTTTCTCATTAAAATTGCAAAATTACAAAACTGACTAAGTGTTACTCATTAGAAGGACATTTATCTTACTGTTGTAATCTCAAGGACCCAAAACACTTTTATGAATGGACATCATGTTGAAAGTCATCGACACAAAGCATTGGCCCCCTCTCAGGTATGAAAGACCCAATGTGACTGTAATCTCTGCACCCCAAATAGGGTAGTCATACCTCTCAATCACTGTATTTTTTTTTTGCAAGATTGTCTAAATATAAATGAGTCCCAAATGGATACGTCTGGCTTTGTGGGTTTTTTTGGGCAGATTAGTAGCGTGCTTGTAATGTTGGGAAGCACATAGTAGCAGGTCTAGCAGCTGCCATGGTGTCCAACCACTAAGGGGGCTTATCTCCATTTACAGGTGAGTGCTTGCAGCTGACAATTATTTTTTACCAGCCATTAATATGGCAGGTAAAAATAAATACCAGCACTGGTCTTTGGACATATCGGCCTGGCTGGTGACTTACCAACTGGGTGGTAACCTTGTTCATGCCATCTGACTCGGAGAGACACCCAGTATGGCAAATATGACTTCATCCAATTCCTGGCCAGTAACTGAAATGTAGCGGCCCACTTATCAGATTATGTTACTGAGGACAGGGCGGCGTGTGACAAGGTGCAATGACATGGTATAAAGAGAAGAATAGAGACAAGTGGTAAGTCACCAACTAACTGAAAGAGTAGGGTCCCCTATTTCAGAAGAGCTTGCTGATTTTGTGGTAGGGCTGTCCACTCATGTGATTACAGAACATTACTGGGGACAGTGGTCTTATGGTGTGGGAGAGAAAAAAAAGGTGAAGGGTCCTCCAGCAGCACAGATTATTTCAGAAGAGGAGTTTTCTGCTCTTGCGGGTGGCAATAACTTGTTTATGATTAAGATACTGTGATGACAGGGCTAGTAGAATAATGTGATGAAGTGATAAATGTGAACATCCATGGGTTTTTCTGCAGCAGCACATAGTATTCAGGAAGGAAGTGCGGTTATGTTATGGGATGCAGTAATCTGTCTAATCAGGATTACATTTGTAGCAGACCTGACTTGTAGCCATTTTCCATCACTATAGACATTAATTACCTATCCACCTATCTGATCACTGAGGGTCTGACTTTTGCAGCCCCCTGCGATCACAACCACGTTGCACTCTGAGGCCTTAGTCAGACGGGCGTTTTTTCGCGCGATTTGCGGATCGCATGACGGATGCGCATCCGCAAATCGCGTGACCGGTGCGCGCGAGTCGCCCGCAAATCGCCCGAAAATCTGCTCCTAGCCGCGTTTCATTAGAAACGGGCCGGAGCTGTCCAGCGCATTGCATTCAATGGAGACGGCAATACAGCCGTCTCCATTGAAAGCAATGCGCTGCGGGCGAGCCTGGGATGAATTGTCGGTAAGGGCTTAAATATATAAGCCCTTCCCTGCAATTCATCCTAAAATGTGTAAAAATAAAAAAAATTGTATACTCACCTTCTGCCGGCAGCCGGAGCTCCGCGCGGCCGTCCTGCAGTGGGTGTGAAGGGGGTGTGAGTCAGACCTGCCCCCTGATTGGCTCAGCGCTGAGCCAATCAGAGGCATGCCTCACTCACACCCATTCATGAATTCATGAATGGATGTGAGTCAGACCTGCCCCTGATTGGCTCAGCGCTGAGAGGCAGCAGTCACTCACCCATTCATGAATTCATGAATGGGTGTGTGAGTGTTTTCAGCCTCTGATTGGTCAGGGCTGTGACCAATCAGAGGCAGATCATTCAGCAGGCGGGGATTTTAAAGCCCCGCCGGCTGAATAGTGCCAAGAAGCAGCGGAAAGGTGAGTATACAATTTTTTTTTATTTTAACACATTTTAGGATGAATTGCCGGGAAGGGCTTATATATTTAACCCCTTCCCGACAATTCACCCCGCGCACGCCGGCAGCCCATTGCTTTCAATGGAGCGGCTGTATTGCCGCTCCATTGAATTCAATGGGCAAACATCGTTCTTCTCTGCCACAGCTGTTACAGCTGTGGCAGAGAAGAATGATTTGTCTTCTATATGTTCTCAATGGGGTTGGCGCTGCTGCCACCGGCCCCATTGAGCGCATATACAGAAGAGAACAGGAATCGCAGATCGCAGATAGGTGCGATCTGCGATTTTTTTGTTCTATAATTTATCGGACGAGCGCATAAAAAGCGCTCATATGTCCGATACCATTGCAAAGCAATGGTTTTAAAAAATCGCCAGACGCATGCGCATGCACAAATCGCGGCTAAAAACGCCCGTCTGACTAAGGCCTAAATCTTCTTAATGAATAAAGCGGCATTGCACATGCTTTTCCAGTTTTTCAATGCCAGCCTGGTGGACATAGGGTGCAGAAGTCACCATTGCTGAATAAACTATGCTTTATTAACTGTAAAACAGGAAAACAGTAACTTGTGACCTGGTGGTCCGGGGTATTTCAGTCTGTCAATAAAGTTCAAGAGTCTGTATGAAGAGTTGTTAATCAGAGTTTTAGCCCAGTTAATTGACTCACTAAACAGTTTTTAGGCCCGTCAGCATGGGATACCTGCAGCATCTCTGTGCCCAGCCAACTGGGGATCAGTTTCTTTCAAGCCTGCTAGTTCGGGTTTAGTGTTGGGAGAACGGACGAACCACCTGGCATTGACTTAACTATGCAGCACTTCTTTCCCTGCTCACCAGAGGAAAACTGCCCATTGGACAATTGCTAAAGCCCGTAGTGTAACAAGCAGTTGGTAATGCCCAGTGTTGCAGGATGCGTGATGGCGTGGCAATGACAGATGGAGGCAGAGGCGCACGTTTTTCACTCCATAGGAGGGTTCATGTACTTTAATTTGCATAATAACTCAGCATAAACTCTCTTAAAGCAACAGTACTCAAAAAAGTACTTTTCATGGCATCCCTCACTGACACATACATCACATTCACTTCTGAGTGGCACCAGCAAGAGACATGACTTCTTCATATGACTTTCCAGCATCTTCTGAACTGCGGCATAGCAGTTACATGAATAATCTTCATAGCCATAGGCCCCAACCTCAAAAACTCCATAGGAGCAACATTCTATCACACAGAACACTAAGAACGCCTTAGACATCACTTCCAGAGGTCGTCACAATGCTTGAATCCTCACTACCGCTCTATGACATATGCCTTACTGCACCATTACATGCTTTGTCTCAAGCACATCATATACTTCGCATCGCAACCATACAACAGTACTTTTTAGCAAGTCCTTGCATTATAATTCGAACTATGGCACCATGATCACAGTCCCAATGGATACTCATCCTCCACACTGACCAAGGATTTTACATTAAACAGTCCCAGGGATGGCAGTTCATTCACGCTTTGTCGAAACCCCTCTGGCAATTTTCTTCCTCTTCTGTCTTCGCCTGCGCTGTTTCTGGCTCGCAGAACTCTCTTAATGTCCATTGCATGTCTTTGGCACCGCTATTGCCGTGTCTGCTGGCCTGCATCTGGAGCTGTGACACAGCTCCTAAACCTTATATAGGATGCCTGGCTGTATGCCCCAAAACATCCCAAACCTTCAAATGCTGGACAAGGCTTAATGGGGCCTATTCCATTCACTCTTCCTAGCCTGGAGTTGTTCTTCCAACGGTGACATATTTAGGTGTTACCAAAAAGGGTCAGTAGTTCCACAGTGGCTTTATTAAAGAGTTTCCCACCATATAATTGTGAGGGAGGCTCTGGGACCCTTATCAATGCCCCAAACAAATGGGTCCTTACAATTGGCTAACAGGTAGACCTCTTCTTGATTTCCAGGCCCATATCAATGTCACAGTGTTTACTGAACCCAGAGACAAGTAGATGGATACTCCATGTACCTCTATATGGTTCCTATCTCCTAGGTTAGAATAGCAGCTTACTATTGCATTGAGTGGAACATGCCACAATGTTTTGCATTCTGAATATATATGTATCAGTAAGGAAAAAAACTCATTTTTCTTTATGATTTTGGGGTATTCAGAGTAAAATATGGGCTCATAAATGTCTATGGACCACTTAGGGTTGTATCAAACCATAACACAGCCATGTGTGCAATCCCTTACACACATTTAGTAAAACTACTGTAAGTAAACTCTCATCATGAAATGACTGGACCATAATCTAAACAATGTCTGCTCTTTTTGTGCCTCATCCAAAGTTTACACCTTGATTGGTTAAACATGGTATTTTCACTACTACTGACGCACCTGGTGCCAACTCATAATTTTCTTGAAGCATAATTTCCAAGAAATTTTGGTCACATGTCCTTGTGTAGTTCTTGCTCAATGTTGCATGAAATCCCTACGATATTGTGAATGACATGTGCTAATTATTTATTATAATGGCTCATCTCTTCATGGCTGCTCAATTATAAAGGAAAGGTTGTAATTACTTAGAAAAGAAATGTCTAGTTTTGTTTAAAGCGAGTGCGGGAGTGAACAATGTGGTATTTAATACTTTTTTTTTTTTTATTCAATATACACCACAGCAATGGTTAATCGTCTTCCAGCTTCATAATAATCATCCTTGAAGTGTATATGTGTGTGGAATGTCGCATTGCAATTTAACCTGATGGTTAATTACTTTTCAAAAATATATACTTTTAATTTGCGGAGAACACACTGCACTTCCTATGCTAATTGCTTTTATTACACCTATTGATTAAAGTGTTATTAGGCAATATGTATTGATTTAATCATTTATTTTACTTGCATGTATAATATGTTTTTTTTCAGAAGCGTTCAAGCCTTTAATTCAGTAGAAAAAAATTGAAAATGTAGTTTTATGACATCATTACTGACTTTTTAAAATCCTATTTTGATGTGGTTTTTGTGAATATTTGGCATAGCAGGCAATGCGGTACTTTTTATAACAATGCAGGGAATGCACTTTAATGTCTCTCCTGCCATAAGCTTTATGCAAGTTCAAAGTAGTATGAAACTGTAATACAGCACCTATAGATGCTAATGGGCCTATATTGTAACACCATATTTCTCAGATTTTATATAGAGGCACAGCTAGGTGTTCTTTTCTCATATTTGTATGGAACTTGAGAGAAAATAAATTGTGCAATGCTCCATTGGATGCCATATTATGCAGATGTTTTACCCAAGAAGCACTTCTAGAGAAGAATAAGTCCATGATACAGTGCTGTACAGAGGCACCATACACTGACACATGGAGTGGCTACAGCTTAGAAGTAAAGAACCATATAGACTCCATTTGCAGTCATATAGACCTCATGCATTCAACAGTAAGAGGTAAATTGCTACAACTATGCTCTCTACTGGTTAAGCCTGAATAAATTGTTACATCATTGACAGCCCCTTCATTTCAGGGAAAACAGTTGGTTTTGATTGGGTAAATTGTCTCGTCATAATGTCTTCTCTGCAGTGGCTTCTGCAGGTCAACTGTAGTATTACATGGTGGTTCTTCATTCTGGCTTGTATAGAGTGTTTGAAACTGGGGATCCCTCTATGACATTCATAGGTCTAAATGTTGTGATGTGACAATCTCATGTAATAATATGGCGTCCAAAGTGTTAATGACCAATTCATCAGCAAAAACAACTGTTGCATTTCACCTTTCCAAAAAATTCTAAAAGGGCTAAGGGTTTGGTTATACACTATGCTACTTTATACACCTAAAGTAGTATTATTTAAGTATGTTAATACTTAGTTGGGCTCCTCTTGGCCCTAATGATATTGTATACTCTCCGTAGCATACGTTCTAGTCATCTCTAATATACTTCAGCTGGTATTTCCCTCTATTCGTCTTGCAAACATCTGGTGAGTTCTCTCAAAGTAGATGGATGCTGTTCATATTTGCTGACCTGATGTTCCAGTCCGTCCCAATGATATTTAGCAAGGTGCAGGTGAGGACTCTGCGCAGACCAGTCCAATTGTGGAACATTCACATCCTCTAACCAATGTTAAAACATAGAATTTGCGACAAGGTGCGTTGTCTTGTTGGAAGTATTGCTGAACATTCCCAGAGTATTGCCACATTGTTGGCAGTGCATGATTGTCTATAATGTAAAGGTACACCTCTGCATTCATGGTTCTTGTCACTACAAGTAATGGATCGAGGCCATGCCATGTAAGGCATTGCCAGACCATAACAGAACCTTCACTGTACTTAACTGTTGGCACACCACACTCAGGTAAAAGGCATTCCTCCATCTGATGTGAAGATGGAATTGTGTGATTCATCACTCCATTTTACGTCCTTCCATTACTCAACGATGATGCTCCTTGCACTACTGTAGACGGGCCAATGCATTTTGCTTGTGTGCAGCGACATGACCCATATATCCAAAGCATAGAATTCTCATCACAAACTATGGCTGACACCTCCAAAGGTCTGCATGTAGCACTGTTTAGGACATGCGATATGCTAATAAGAGATGATACTGATAGGGGTGTCCAAATAATTTTGGTAGGATACTGTATTTAACGGGGTCTATGATATTAAAAAAAAAGGGTTTGCTTTTTCTCAGAAACAGCATTACCCTCATCGATGCGCTGTGTATGGTATTATAGCTTCAAGTGAATGAGGATGAGTTGCAATATCATATACAGCCCATTGCCAAGAGTGATGCTGGTGCTGTTTTTGGAAAAGAAGATCAGACCAATTTTTCAAACTCCTTAAGGATGTAGAACAGCAACAACATTATAGTTAGGTAAGATATTCAAGCTTAATCTATAAGATATTTTGTTTTAAAGGTTGAGTGTTCCAGGTAAACTGTGTAGATAGAAATTCATTTGGGAGGCTACATGATGGATTGTTCACTTTGGGATGTTCAGATATATTGCAATCTGGTTCCAATTTATGCCCAACAAGGATAATCCAAACACTTCTGGATGCCTTTGAAAGTTGCCTGCCTCTTGTACTACTTCTTCTTTGTCCTTCAGAGAGAAGTTCTGGGGATCAGGCCCACTGAGGCTCTGTCGCAGCAGCTCAATAATTTATTTTGTTTCAGTTTATTCGTGAATTCCTCTTTAAGGCAATTCAACCTGTTTAATTATTTCTTCTTTATGGATATCTTAATTAGTCTAATCCTGACTGGTCTCTTTCCAATGTTCCTGTTGGCACAGTTTGATTTCAATTAACATTCTGTTTTAGCACTGGAAATGCCCTCGCTTAGATGAAAAAAAAAAAGCAGTGCCATTTTGGAAGTAATTTCTTTTTCTTCCCTATTTTTTTAATTCCTGTTAATCTGTAAACTTTTATGAAGCTTTTGTGAAGGTTCTCGAACTCTTACTTGGCGATCATAAGGGACAGCACTCAGGTAAAATACTTACATAAGTTTAACTTATATAAACAATTTAATACAGTTCAGAGGCTTGGTTTTATAAGCTTAGTTGTTTTTGCCTTGTATATATCTCAAGGAGATGATTTTACAAGACTAGTGATGTCTAGGAAACCTGGAACTCAAAAGGTGAATCCATTAAGTTTGTCTTGTTTGGTTATAATAATTACTGCACATGTAGACTGTTGGTCAAAAATTGAGATTTTTGACTACCTGATTGGTATGCTGCTGTCTTTATCCAGGCCTCAAACAGGGGTCAAATATCTCATTAGGCCATCCCAGCTTTAGCCAACTTGGCAAGACCAGTTCTTTATTGCATTAATTTCTTTCGTTGGAAGAAGTCTAACTAGCAGGGCCGAATCCAAGGTGTGTTTAAAGGCATCCTTTCTTTCACATGAAGATGACCTTGACTCTAACCTGAAGGTATCTGTGTAGTAGAATGCTTTCCATTCTTAGGGTAGGACAGGACCACTAGGATACAAGAGGATCCTATAATGGGCCCTATTTCAGAGGAAATAATGAGTCCTTACTAGAACAGATCTACAAAGGCCCCACAGAAGGCAACTACATTTGAAGCCACCTTCAGGGTCTGAGGTGGTCTTGGGTGGGTTAAAGGTAGTCTTCTTAAATACTGTCCATTCCAATATAACCATTCAACACTACGGTAGTAGTCTACAGGATTCAAGGCTTTCTTATTGTTATTCTGTCACATACAGTACACTACCCAAAAGTAGTTGTAAAACGTTATCTACCAGACCTACTATTCAATGTGCCCAAAGTGATCCTTTATCTGAAAGAGAGAGACTCATCTAAATCATTATTGATATCCCATGGTCGTAATTGTCACATCACTAGTATCTAATTTAAGTATAATTTATACAGTATTTTGGGTTTAAATGTTTAAAAAAATTAACTACACAATATTTTCATTATTATAAAGGTTTTGTGTAATCTAGCTGCTCAAAGCCAATTTACAAAGAAAATTTTCATCTACTGTATGTTAATAAAGCTTGCCATCAGTATGTGCTATATACAAAAGAGCTAGCACTTAATATAAAATGATTAATAATAACAATAGACCAATATTGTTTGTATCAAAATAGGGGTCAATGCACCCCTAAAAAAAGAAACTAGTCCCAAAAAAATTTAAGAAATCTAGAATAAAAACAACGTAAGAATTCAGTGCGATAACAATACAAAATGTAAACTAACCGTAAAGTTATGTAAAATAAGTAAAATAATAATACAAACTAAATGACTTAATCTAAAATAAACAAATATTTAAAAAATCATAAAATGTATAAAGATGATAATACAAAATGAATACATAATTTTAAAAATAATGGTAAATAGTAAAAGGGCAAATAATAAAAAATAAACAAATGTAAAATACATTTATGACAGAAAACAAATAAAATTCCTAAAAAAATATAAAATAGACAAACGTAAAAAAAAATAAAAACATTTCTCACAGCCTCACTATCATCAAGGCTACATTTCTCTATAACTGAAAACTGAGCATTTGCTTTCATATTCTGACATCTGACATGTTAATGGTAACACATCATTCATTCCCTGGCCTGAATTGCTCAAGCTTTCTCAGAATCTATTCCTAAGTGGTGATATCGAAGAATGCCATGGACATAGTGCTCACCGCAGGACATCAATGATGGTCAAGTAAAGACCATTACTGGAGCATCTACATCCATCTGCTGTGAAATATTCGAGTCAAAATAGACCAACAAATAGAGGTATAGAGGTTGTATTGCCTTACCTACATAAGACAAAGATGCTGATAAACTACAGCCCCAAAACATCCAAAGCAACCATTTCGGTGACAAATTTCTATTACCTGTGTATTATACTCAGTGAAGGGAAACCTAATAATTTGAATTCAACAGGTAAAAAAAAAGATATATATATATATATATATATATATATATATATACACACACACACACACATTTCCATGTATATGTGCAGCATTTCTGTCTATTGAAGCTGTTATTGTTCCTAAGGCCTCAGTCACACGGGCGCATCGGCACCCGTACACCGGCGCCGATGCGCCCGTGTGACTGCAGGAAGGAAACGGACATGCCTAAAGATGGCCGTCTCTCTGCAGCGCCGGAGGAAAGAACACATGACCGGCAATGAAGCCGGTCACATGTTCTTACCTCCGGCGCTGCAGAGAAATGTCCGTCTTCAGGTACAGCCGTCTGCTGGTGTCAGTCACACGGGCACATCGGCGCCGGTGTATGGGTGCCGATGCGCCCGTGTGACTGAGGCCTTAGGGCGGAAACGCCCAACAGTTGTCCCAGGTGTAATCACTTCTGAGCTTTTGCATCGGAGTGATGATCACTTAGTGAATGGAGGTGGAGATTGGAGCCTGCTCCAATCACAGTAAACAGGCAGTCGTTCACAAATGGATGACTGCCTGTTTACATGGCCGATCGTCGTTTAGTTTTTCTGCCTTCAGAAACTGAACAAGAATGATAACCAAACATTTACACTGAAAACTTATTATTGTGTAAAAGGACCCTTGCATAAAAAGCAAAAGCAACTACGGAAGGTTAAGAAGATATTGAGACTGAATACCAGAAGTTAATGAACACAAAAGTTCGCCAGGGTGTACTATGTATTTCAAAGCATGATCAACCACTACTAAGGGACTGCAGCTGGCACGTGACATCTTGTGATCAGTAACGAGGTACCACATGATGGCCGCATCACGATCTGCTTTCAGATGATATGCTGACCTCTCTTCTGCGCAGACGAAGGCAATATTTAACAGTCATGGGCAAACAGGTTGACTTAAGTGACTTTGACCACAGACTGGTTGTTAGTGCCTGAGGTATGGTGCCAGTATTTCTAAAACAGTCGCATTTGTTGGCTATTCCCAAACCACCATATCAAGTGTATACCAAGTCTGGTTGAAACATGGACAGACTTCTGATAGATGATCACACAGTGGTATACCATGTGTGGTTGATCCTAGTGGTGAGCTGCATGACTGGTAATTCAGCAACGATATGCCACAGTGGATCAACTAACAGAGTATCCAGCCAGCTGGGGGGGAGGTGATCCCGGGGACTGGAGGAGGCACAAGAAGATCGGTGAGTAGAAGATGTGGAAAGAAGGCTGCCTGGGGAGGAATAGGTAAGTATTGATTTTTTTTTTCCAATGACAAAACACCTTTAAGCATAGGGCAAATGGTACACCTGTACCATGCTCCCTGGCAGTGGTGTCATTTTCAACTGTGTTTGCATCCTCTAGATGCAAATATAGTTCTAAACTAAGGGGCACAGGAGCAAATGTAAGGTGGATAATCTTCCTATTTTGAGCTTGAGTGATTCCCTTGTGTGTGATGTCCAGTCTCCCCATACACCTGCTGTTACAGTCCTGGTGTTTGGAGAACACTGGAAATAAAGAAGATGAGCAACTTTGACTCTCAGCACAGTAGAAGTGGTGGCTGCTTGGCATCGGTTTTCCTTGATAACTAGACACCGAGCAGGTCTTCCTTACTGATCCTCTGCATGGAGGCCTGGCTGGATGAGGGGGCAGGGCTTAGGAAGAGGAGGGGTAACAATGCATTGTAGGTGCATGCATGACCTAGGAAAAAGATTTGAAGTAAATTCAGGGAGTAATAGGTTTGAAAATACTCTAGGTCTGGCAGCAGGTCATAGTTAATTGGGGACCTCCCTGGCCATGTGAGATGTGAAGAGAGCTACCTACAAAATTATTAAAAGTATTATTTCCTTTCATCTAGCTGGGCACACCTCAGGAACACATGCTAAGAAGTTAAATGAACAATTGAACATATATCTCATTTTACACCTGCAAAGCTCTTGTGTGATTCTAGGAGAACTCATGAAATCTCTTAACTGGGCCCAGCAAAATATTAAAACTGTCCTGGAATCAGAAGCAATAACTGTTGGACAAATGGGGATTCAGGAAAAAAAAGGACTGGTATAGATGAAGTGAGACTTACTCATTTTAGAGAGGAATTAAGAGTCATCTTGGGTCACTGTACCAATATAAGAGTAGCTCATCCCACACTGAGCTACAGTAAATCTATGATGAGTAGACTGGTAGTAGCTTATTAATTCACTCCAAGGTTGCTACTAAGTAGCTAATAGGTAGGCCAAGGCATAATATAAAATCCTGTCCATTGTCATCAAGAGTTAAGTATGAGGCCACACAGTGGGATGACAAGATCTTGATATTGGACTCGAGTTAATTAGAGTTTAGCGAACATACTCTGCCGAGCTTGATGCTCGTTCGACTATTAGCGTACTCGATGGTGCTCGTTACTTGAACGAGCATCAAATCGTGTTCGACCCCGCCACAGCTTTTGGCTCCTCCCCGCTGTGACGTGCCTGTTTTGGCCCCTCCCCGCTGCAACGCAGTGCACATCATTGGCAAATTTTTTGTCTGGCAGGAAGGGGAGAGAGAGAGAGAGAACACGAACCCAGAAAAAAAAAAAAGCTCGAGTCTCCCATTGTAGCCAATGGGGTTCGTTACTCGAGTAGAGCTCTCGAATTTTACGAAAAGCTCGACTCGAATAACGCGAACCCGAGCATTTAGGTGCTTGCTCATCTCTAGAATTAATGTGATCAAAGCTAAGAACATTTTAGTTTCGAAGTATAGCAATATTCGCTTAGTTGGAGATCCAATCGTCCTGGTGTTCCTCTAATAATCTCTAATTTTGTGATTCCAGATTTGGTGAAATTAAAAAAAAACACAGGTAACAGTCGCAAAGGGTCTTCTTCGTCACATGTAGATATGTGAAACCTTAATGGACATTGAAAAGTGATATGCCCTGATCCAGACTCCTGATACTTGGTAAGGGGCAAAACTTAACCCTAGAATATCACTTTCTGTTTAGTATCCCAACTAAATATTCCTATAATGTGAAATATTGGAGAATCCAGAATTTGCCTGACTGCAGTGGCTGCAGAATATTCTAACTTAGTAAGCATTATATATGTTAGTAGAATTCGGTTTTGTGCTGTTTTGCTCCTCACATACCTCAAAAATGTTGCTATTGAAAAAACAACCATAAAAACTGGATAGAAACTAGAGATGAGCGAGTATACTCGCTAAGGCACATTACTCGAGCGAGTAGTGCCTTAGCCGAGTATCTCCCCGCTCGTCTCTAAAGATTCGGCTGCCGGCGGGGAGCGGCGGGGGAAAGCGGGGAGGAACGGAAGGGAGATCTCTCTCTCCCTCTCTCCCCCCTGCTCACTCCTGCAACTTACCTGTCACCCGCGCCGGCAGCCGAATCTTTAGAGACGAGCGGGGAGATACTCGACTAAGGCACTACTCGCTCGAGTAATGTGCCTTAGCGAGTATACTCGCTCATCTCTAATAGAAACCCATAAATAATAAACATGGTGCTTGGGGTCCAGTTCTGTTTCCATGACCCATAGACATAGCATCCGTACATTAATACTATAACTGTAATGATATCTCTATGAATACAATAATGAGGGATGTAGTAGTTAGAAGTGATGAGAGTCGTTTGTGAACATGCAAAACACCAATCCCATTTCTGCGGATGTCCGACATTCGCAGCTTGCTTATACCTGTTGCTCTCATCTAGCTTCAGAGACGGCAGAAACAGATAATTGCTATGGACATGGTTCAGCAGACCGCTAAGAAACAGAAACATCAAAAACATTTTATATTATTTTTTATATTAATACTACCATAAAAATAATACAGTAAATCTTACCACACAGTATGGTTAATAATATCATTATTTTAAAACGACTTTTTTCCCTGGCAGATAAACTTCCCGAGTCAATCTTTCTCTTTTATGTCCTGCCTCTGGTCTTGTGAAATTTCATATTATATATTGCGTGCTGACAACAGGTTCTGGGTTATAAGATTTTCTGGATTATCAGAAGCCATATTAAAGGAATCTTGCAGTGTAAATGTCACTATTATTATGTTATGTTGAACGGTTTGAATAAATGCCATCAGAGAAAAAATTAAAATGCAATATTTTGTATTGAAGTTTTTTTTTGTTGTCTACTATACTGAATTTCTGAATTTGAACTTGTAGAGTAACCTGTTCTCTAATAAAATGTCGAATTGTTGGCCTGAATTTGGAGTTTTTGTGTACGCAGAGCATCCTCTAAAAATATAATACTGTAATTTATTTCCCAATTAACATTTCCCTGTCTCTAGTCTTGCTTTATATGAGTTTGGCATTCACTGGGGGCATTTATTGTTTTTGTAATTTATATGAATAGGTAAAGACGTGAGTAAAACATGCGGTTATGCTAAGGCAGAGGTGGCAATGCTTGCTTGTGAATAGGCATTTGAAGTCTTTTTGTGATTACACAAAATATATTCACATCCTGTGTTGTTTCACCTGAGTATGTAAATGTTGACAGATAGATAGATAGATAGATAGATAGATAGATAGATAGATAGATAGATAGATAGATAGATAGATAGGAGATAGGTAGATAGATTAGATAAGGAGATAGATAGATAGATAGATAGATAGACAGATATGAGATATATATAGATATGAGATGGATGGATAGATAGATAGATAGATAGATAGATAGATAGATAGATAGATAGATAGATAGATAGATAGATAGATAGATAGATAGATAGATAGATAGGAGATAGATATACGAGATAGGTATATGAGATAAATAGATAGATATGAGATAGATAGATGTATAGATAGATATATGAGATAGATAGATAGATAAATAGGAGATAGGTAGATAGATAGATAGATAGATAGATAGATAGATATGAGATAGATAGATAGATAGATAGATATGAGATAGATAGATAGATAGATAGAGATAAATAGATATGAGATAGATTAATATAGCAATGCAAGATACATTGTTTCCTGTATATTTAAATGTTACCAGATAGATAGATATGAGGTAGATAGATACATAGATATATTAGATAGATAGATAGATAGATAGATAGATAGATAGATAGATAGATAGATAAATAGATAGATAGATATGAGGTAGATAGATAGATAGATAGATAGATAGATAGATAGATAGATAGATATGAGTTAGATAGATACATAGATATATTAGATAGATAGATAGATAGATAGATAGATAGATAGATAAATAGATAGATAGATATGAGGTAGATAGATAGATATGAGTTAGATAGATACATAGATAGGAGATAGATAGATAGGAGGTAGATAGATAGATAGATAGATAGATAGATAGATAGATAGATAGATATGAGTTAGATAGATACATAGATATTAGATAGATAGATATGAGATAGATAGATAGATAGATAAATAGATAGATATGAGATAGATATAT
Organism: Eleutherodactylus coqui; assembly: GCF_035609145.1. Taxonomy (NCBI): domain Eukaryota; kingdom Metazoa; phylum Chordata; class Amphibia; order Anura; family Eleutherodactylidae; genus Eleutherodactylus; species Eleutherodactylus coqui. The sequence continues at coordinate 156,143,171 of NC_089842.1, read as the reverse complement.
AGATAGATAGATATGATATAGATAGATAGATATGAGATAGATAGATACATAGATATTAGATAGATAGATATGAGATAGATAGATAGATAGATAGATAGATAGATAGATAGATAGATAGATATGAGATAGATAGATAGATAGATAGATAGATAGATAGATAGATAGATAGATAGATAGATATGAGATAGATAGATTATATTTTATGCATGAACAATTTTTACCTTTAGGGATTGAACGCCACAAACATGTACTGTATAGATTTGATGTCTTCTATCTTTCTGTTGTTTTCTTATCTAATCACATCTTTGTTTAATTTATGCCACTTCACTCTCAATTATTATTTAAAATCGCTGCTTTTTCTATGACAGCCAAGATGCACTGATTCTCTTGTTCCGTTGTATCTGCCAATGATGTCTTTGACTGGCTTGACAGAAGGAAGCCTGTTTCAGATGACTAGAGAAATCATTTTCAAAGCCTTACCTTGCAGACAAACCTTTTCATTAAAACTTTCCTACATGGCGTTATTTTATTTGTATTTTACTGAGTCCAGAGGCCTTCCCACATCGCCCACAGCCTCGGCTGGAGGTAAGAAAAAGCATGTTACGTAACAGGGCTCATTGACCAGTCTTTGCATGCAGAAATGACATCTAGATATCAGAAAGCAATACATAATGCATAAACCACATGCTTTTTATGGTTTACTATGCCACCGAACAAAAATGTGAAGGCATCCAAAATTCGGAGAGCATTTAATCTTAAAAACATTCTAATAATATTAGCAAATCTTTATAAAATAGCACTAGAGGTTTTGTGAACATAACCAAATGGAATGTATTGTGTTAGACGTATATTTCCATATACCAGGAATTTACATGTAAATATTAGTACGATGTGATTTTTATTGTGAAGTCCAAAAAATACCATTGCATCATTGCTGTTTATTGCTGTCTTTGAATGATGCAGTGTTGATAATTACAGATATCAGCTTTTTTTCTTTTTTTTTTTGATATTTCTCCGGCCTCCAGCAGCACAATATATAAACTAAGAGATATTCTGTGAGTTTTTTTTTTTTCATGTAAAGAAGAGATAAATTCCTGGTGCTTTCTGCGTAGTTGTTGTAAGCCACACAAACATCAGAAACCACTAAGTTACATAGACCAAGATTTAAAGAGCCCATTCATTTAACTGTCAGATTATTTGGTTAGCGTTAAAAAAAAAAAAAATTGCTTTTATATATTTTACATCTATTTGAATGCATCACTGATACTAGCAATAATATTATAAAACGTGTTTGTTTTTTTTTTTTAATCAAAAATATATTCAATGTATTAAACTATATTACCTATACATGGAAATATACTATTAACTCAATATTTGAATCAAGAACTCAAAAATTCCCAAAAATATTTATATATTGTGATTTTTTTTTAAATTTTGCCAAAACTGTATTTTTATTATTATTATTTTAAATGTACTGTTTGTTGAATTCTTATTCATCATTTTCTCAAAAATAATTGTGATAATGCACCACCCGTAGGTTTCTATCTTGTGTCGTATAAAGGACATTGCCTTATTTATAACAGAATATACAATGGCAGTAGTTACCTTGGTAATAGAAGATGAATTACTAATTTTATACAACTGGTATTATTATTAATAATAATAATTAATGACAAGTTAATCGTGAAGCTAAAAAAAATTAAGCAAAAAGAAAACAATATAAAAGAAAAATAAATAAAAACTATTAAACTAAAATGAATAACGGGACAACTTTCTAGCTATTAATTGTACTAACCCAAACAATATTGCGAGAGGTTTAAATCTTGCAGGTAAATTATAGAGGAGGGTTTTTTTTCACGAGGCGATTCAGCATAATTGGCTTAAAGGCTTAGAACTGTATGTGAGCACAAGAAAATAAAATCCTCCTCTGCATAGACAATGGTATACTTCTAGGAGATAATTCAAAGTAACACTTCAAAAACAGTCTCCTTAAAGTGCAATAAACATCTACCTATTGGTTTGCAGTTGCCTTAGTTCTTCGCTGAGGAGATGACACACATGTTGAGATGGATTCCCATGTATTTCTTGTTGTTACTTTGCATTACACATATATAGTGTTTCAATTATAGACGGAGTAAAATGCAGTTTTATGTGTTTGGAATGCAGATTGAGTTAAGAAGACAAATTAATAGTCTACAAAAATTAGCTCTATTAGACAATCTGGAACAACTTGGCAGAGTGCCTGCCTATTTTTGCATGAACATTTGTTAACTGCTGATGAAAAATTCAGTTCTTCTACTTAGGTGAAGAGATGTATTTGCTTTTTGGTAGAAATGAAATAGAGTATAAGCAATCAACATGCTGTTGAACTGCTCGCGATGCTGTGTCTGTCAAAATGAACTTCTCTGCAAAATAGAGGAATCTGTTCTTATTTGTAAACTTCCAGGGCTGACAGTGATTTTTGCAAATATAACACTGTGCATGGAATCTATCATATTTACCCCATTCGAAGGGGAGATGGTAAAAAATGCAGCTACATGTTTTATCTATAGGCTTAAAAACAAATTTGCTAATTTGTAAGACCCTAGTGAACTTTCAAGACATGCAGATGTGGTAAAATTAAACGTGTTACTTAAATAGAGATTCCCAACTCCAACATGTATAGCATAGGGTATGTCATAAATGTCAGATAAATCAGAAACTATGTTGAAAATGTGGGTCTTCCCAGAATCCAGCCTACCTACTATGGCTGCCCCAGGCCACTGCATCCAGGTGGAGATTGAATGGAGAGGTGGTCGCACATGTGCACAGCTACTTCCATTTACTACTATGGAAGTTAGGAAACAACAGAGCAAGCTTACTTGGCTGTTTCCATCATTTCCATAAAGGTGGGACCAGGGACCCCCATTCAGGGCATAGGTGTGAAATCCCAGAGGTGGGACACACATCTGTAAGACATTTATAGCATATCCCTTGGATATGTAATACGCGAGTGTGTAAAGAATATGCCTCTAACTCTTTGAGGCTGCGTGGTTGGCGGATTAGGATAACTACAGTATGTAAAATGGGCTCATGTACAGGATTAGAACTTGGTAGAGTTGTATGGAGCCATAATATGGCAGTCTTAGTACCTTATGGTGCTATACTGTAACTACTGTATGTTTTTGATTTCATGAAAAGCCATCATATTCAATATGAATTAGACCCTCCAAAAAATCAATGTTCTATTGCATGCTACCTGTAAAATCTTGCTATAAAGGGTGTAGAAGTGGCATTGATGTCTCCTAGAGCCTTATGGCCTTTCGACTACATAAGAAGACACTAGTATTATATATAGCACATCGTATATGTTGCATTGAGGCCTAGGACCTTCTAATTACAGCTCTGGGCCTACATACCTGCCACAAGTTCCCATTTTGGCAAGAAGATCCTGTGAACTGAATCGCGTTTATGCAAACCTCGCCCAAAATGCCAGTTTACGGGCATTCTTGGGTAATTCTGTATATACTGAATTTGGCATTCGAAATGATGGTAAGTAATGAGTATGGCCTGTATTACAGTGATATTCTCCCTATTAAATATATTCTCCCAACATCTCCATAGTACAGGGCAGCATCATATAACGCCACACAGAGTGTTCTGTAGGGGCCTTTCACATCAGTGTAATATTTCTGCATCACTGCTGCAGAATTTGCCACCATCCAGAAAATTCTGCGCCAAAATCTGCATGGCTAATATTTGGATTTGGATGCAGAATAAAAGCCAGCAATTCCGCAATAAAATCCGCATTTAGGCATGTGCAATTTGGTACTGAATATCCCACACGGCAAATTCCACTGTGTGTTGCAGAAATATTCCACCCATATTAAAGGCCCTTTGAGGAATAGACATTCTCTGTGTGGCCCTAGAGACTCCTTGCAGTTCCATTTAAAATCCCAGAGAACATCTTGTGATAATATCATGAGCTTTATGCTCGGCGATGAACTCAGCTCTGCTACATCTGAAAAGCTGGGCTCTGTTGCATCTGGCAGATTCGGCTTTGCAACATTACATATGATATGCATAGTATTTTATGTTGACATACGAGACTGTAATCACTTTGCCCCTCCTTTCCACTACTCCTCCTTACAAAGCTTTATCAACTTCACATCCTTCCAACCCTAACAAATGCACATCACAGAAAGTAAGGATAAAAAGAGAATCAAAGGTATAATAAGATTAAAAGTTTAGAAGTGCGTCAATACGTCTACTTAAATCTCATTGTCTATTCGGCACATGTAGCGCACAATATTTATTTATTTAGTACAATGAACGCCGGGAGACGAGGAGGATTCTTACTGTATTGCGAGGCTGCTGACAGGGAAACTGTAAACAGTCATATTTCATGTCTGAATGCCGGAGAACATTAAAAGGAGATTCAAACAAACTATTGTTTCATTAGTCAAACAGTTTAAATTGCATTTGCAGCTTGGTTCACATTGCGCCCCACAATTGGTTTGACATAAAATGTGAATCCAGCTCTCTATACAAACTTGTTGAATAGGTATGAAAAAGAAAAAAAATCAAAATCAGAATTCTGAAATGTGAAAGTAGAGATAGATAAGTACACAGTAGCATAGAGCAGGTTACACCTGAACCCTGCTGCTCAGGGGCGTGACTATAGAGGGTGCAGGGGATGTGGTTGCACCCGGGCCCAGGAGCCTTAGAGGGCCCATAAGGCCTCTCTTCTCCATATAGGGAACCCAGTACTATGAATAAAGCATTATAGTTGGGGGCCCTGTTACAGGTTTTGCATTGGGGCCCAGAAGCTTCATGGTATGTTTCTGTGCAGCATGGTTTAGGTATGGGTACGGGTACAGATACAGATAGAGGGTGGGCCCAGCTCACATTTTGCATCAGTGCCCCTGAGCCTTTAGTTACGCCCCTGCAGCTGCTTAAGGGACCACTGAGACTCCCACTAATCCCGTAGCCCTCATTATCCTAGGGCCGGTCTCACACAACCGGATTTCAATTGCAGATTTCACAAGCGTTTGATCAGCGGTAATACGGCGGTTCAATCAAATTCATTGAATTGCACAGTTCTGCTCACATTTGCGTGTCAGAATTGCGTAATCCGCTCACGAAAAACAGAACACAGCATGTTCTATTTTAGGTTAACTTCACATGGGTGAAGGCGACATCGGGTCATGAATCACAGCCTGATATCGCCTTCGCTATCCATGTGAAGTTCGAGAGGATGCAAGGTGTTTTCGTGGAGTTTCTCCCATTGTTTTCAATGGTAGACCTGGCATCGTATGCACTTTGCACAGAGTGCGATGCTGCCACCGACCCCATTGAAGACAATGGTTGGTGCAATGCGAGAGCACACAGCATGATAGAACATGCCGCGATTTGTTTTACGCATTGCATCACAATCTTGCAGTGCACAATTCTGGTGCGATTTTAGCGCTCGTGTGAAGCCGGCCTTACTGCAGATATTTACAACATAGAGCTCATTGTGCTATATGGTTGCAAATATAGCCACAGCCCATTCATGTCATTGCTAAGTGACAGCGCAGGAGATATAAACCAAAAAAGGGTGTACTGCGCATGACTGTCTTTTGAGTATGTGGTCATGTGCAGTATAATTTAGCAGCCGTACCTGGTTGTATGCAGGGTCATGGCAGGGCTCACTGCTGGAATCTGCTGCGGGCCTCCACAAGCAGATTCCACTAACGGCACTGTGAAGCTGGCCTAAGGGCTCATGTCCACGACCGTGTATTCACGCGTATCACGCCTGCGTTGCATGCACACATGATACACGGTGAATGGAGGCAATAAAAGTCAATAGACTTTCATTGTTCTATGCACACCGGCGTGTGTACACTACGTATCCGTAAGCAAGAGAAATAAATCGCAGCATGCTCTATTTCTATGCGTATGGGCAGCGTTTTGATATACATCTCTGCTCTGAACTGTGAGGAATTAAAAAAAAAATCACTGCGCATGCCCGTGACTTCAGATTTACGGACATGTGCATTGCCATATTCAGCTCATACACAGTCTCTTTCGGCAGAACGTATGGGATGTAATGTGTAAAACACCAAGGGTGAGCTGCGGCGTTTTACACATACACCCGTGGGCATGAGCCCTTAATGTGGGCTCATTGCACCCTTGTAGTAAGGAGGAGAGTGAATGGAGAGAAGGTCACACAAGCGTGCTGCCACTTTATTCATTCTTAACTTACTCTCTCATACTTGAGATAGTTGAGCGGCAAGCACTTGGGTATTTCTGTAAGCCCCATTGAGATGAATAGAGTGCCGACTACACATGCTCAGCCAGTGCTCCATTAAATGTAGTGGCACTGCAGGTAGGAAAGGCACCCCCACAATGACGAGAAGAGGGGGACACGTGACAAACAATCTCTACAATAAGACCCCCACCGGTTAGCAAATTATCCTGTGAATAGTGGATAACTTGTAATTCTGGTACAACCCCTTTAAAGGGTTGGAATCCCAACACCCCCAAGGCAGAGTGACTAATTGCTTTTTGCCCAACACCAGTTTTATCTCTGATAATATTAACAATATTGTTGCTACTATTACTACTTCTATGAGTCCTGAACATCTCTTTTAGCTGTTTTGAGAAGACTATTTATAGTACCAGTGTTTCTGCCACTTAATAATATAATAATATATAATGAGAGGGAATGTTCCAACACTGGACAACGGTTGGCGATTAGATGAAGGCTGGACTGGTGTTGGCGGCATTAGCACTTGATATGACATGATATCACGTTCAGGAGATGTGAGGATAGTGGGGAAGGACTATGCTTCAATGTTGTTGGTCAATATGCACCACCAGCTATGTATGTGGACATTTGTGAGTGTCATTTATTGGAATCTCCACACAGGTGTGCAGCAGTTTGACAACCAGGTATAAACTTCCAGACTGAGTACTGCTGTATCTATAGCAACTGAGGCCGCGGGGGTTTGTGGGGGATGTAGTCCGCCCATAATCTCTCATTCAGCCCAGAAACCATGTGACTGATCACATGACAGTGACATCATCACAGGTCCTGTCAGCACATGAGCTTTGTATGTGTAAATTTGTGAGGTGTCATTTATTAGAGTCTCCACACAGGTGTGCAGCAGTTTCACAACCAGCTACAAACTTCCAGACTGAATACTGCTGTAACCATAGCAACTGAGGCTGCAGGGGTTTGTGGGGGATGTAGTCTGCCCATAATTCCTAATTCAGTGCACAGGGATAAAGGACCTGTGATGACATTACCATCATGTGATCAGGGGGCAGATCTAAGAGCTGGTAACTGATTACATGATGGTTACATCATCACAGGTGCTGTCAGCACATGGCTGCTGTCAGGATCTGCATGTAACTTACATGTACTCACGGAGAAGTGGTTGTTAGCACTTTGATTGTGACCAAGAAGTCCTCTGATTTTATGGCCACATGTATCTATGTGCAGCAATCATGGAGTCGTAAAGCTCCACAAAAAATACTGCAATTTCATCCAAAGGACTTAACATTGGATTGAAGATAATCACAATTCTTTGATATTTTTCTCTTGGGTCTGTATATTATGGGCATGGGCTCAGAATTATTATTTTCATCCAATGGCCAACATGTCAGGGCAAAGACCTTCTTACTGTGGTGCCCCACGGTGACTGAGACACGAGGCTCTCACTGAGGAGCTGGCATGAGTAGAGGTGTCTCTTGTCATGGTGGCTCTACTAGACTCCTCCCCGGAGGGACCATTGGAACCTCGGCTTAGGCACTGCTAGGCCTCTTCCAGGCAATGCTGGATCAGCGGTTACCTAAATAAGTGTAGTGGACTTGATGAGTTGTCACACGTGATGCCATCATTCCTTTCACACTGATGATTCTCTGGCGGTCAAATAATGAGAGTCCACACACAGATAAACTTGAAAGACTCAATCACTGGGAACGGACAGGAACCGGTGAACTTTACTTCTGCTTTGGCAGAATACAGCTTACTCGCACGTGCAGGTGAAGACAACTTTTAGAAGATGGTCAGGGAGGAACAACTCAGAATGATACCGGGTCTATAGTCTAAGTTATCTGTAATGCTCCGCTCCTGGATGCACACACTGCAGGACTCAGAATAACTCCGGAAGGGAGACACAACACTCTGTTGACACTCACTCAGTACTCAAGGGATAGATGCTGCACGGCAGTCTCCTTTTCTCCTCTCACTCTTCAGAGGTGGTTCCTAAAATGGTGGTAACCTGGATATCTCTCCTCCACTTCCATCACTTCACCACATGAGGGTTGAAGGTACCCCCATGTGGTCGGCACTCTCACTCCTCTCTCAGCCGTTGAAGTAGAAGGACCACACCTAACTCTCAATCACTCATATTTTAATCATACGACACCACGTGACTAGGCAAACTTGTTACATGTTCCAGACATATCCCAGCCACTTCCAGACATTAACCTCTTCCATGCTGCAGCTGTGCAATACACATAACAGCAGGCAAGACACTTTGCACAGAGCGTCCACATAAAAGACATGTATGACAATTATGGAGGGGCCAAATATATAGACTTCGGGCCACTATACTAAACATAATGTTGACTATGATTGTGGGGTAGATTTCTTAATTATGTTTAACTGTTAAACCAAATAAACTTAGAGTCTTTTTACATGGAATGATCATCAGGCACTTAAGCAGCCAAAAGTAGTCCCAACGATTATCAATCCTGTGCTTTCACATAATCGATAATCATTTAGCGAGTGAAGGCGGAGCATATTGGAGATTGCTTCCAGCTGCTTTTCTCCATTCATAGTAAATAGGCAGCCATTCATTCATAAATGGCTGCCTGATTATATGGACGGATCTTCATATTATATAATGATAGTGAAATACATTGAAATGCTGGTCAGGTAGTTGTACAGTCTTCATGTCTATGGCCCCCTTCACCGGAGTTTTTGCTAAGGCATTATTGCTCAACATATAAAGCTGTGAGCAATTAGTTAATTATTCATACAAGACTCCCGGTATATTGTATAATAGTTTGCATGTCTTAATTACTTACATTTTGTATCATGCTGTAGTGATACCGTCTCTTCTTTTGTCTTTAAACAATTGTTTTTACAATGGCCTCTGTTAGGGATAGCACAAGTGGAATTTTTAATAAAGACATCATTTGTGGGTTTTGAAACAAAAAAAAATCAGGCTCTAGGTGATAACTTTGTTAATTTTGTTCTTAGTGGCTGTGAGCATGGAATGGTGTCTGGTAAAGTAAGGCTGGCCACACACATTAGATAACTGGAAGTTGGAAGCTCATTTGGCCAAGGCTACTCCTACTGACTCCTCCCAAATCCTTCTTTGCTTCTAATTATGTTAATTTAAAGTTACACAATATGGATCCCAATTATTATTGGAAATTGAGACAATTTAACTTATGTTAAAGGGAAATTCCATGACAATTGCAAACCATACTTGGTCATCAGCAGTTGACTATCCCATAACGGATTAACATATGAGATGTTTGGGCTAGTGGGACCAAGTCTGCCTGAACTGCTCATATAATAATCTGTAGCAATAGTGAAACATGTGGCAGTTACTAGATTTCCCATCAAGAGTGGAGCCAGGATCTAGAATCCGTGATTGACTCAAAGCTTTTGACTGGTGTACTGGTAAGCCAATCATAGATGCTGAATCCTGGCTCCACTCTTAATAGGCAATGTGACAACTGTGTAGTTTTCATAGCCCGGGCTTGATAAAGTTGCTTGCTGCTTTTGCGTTTGGCTGTGGCATGGGGTGGAGTAGTGGTGGAACAGGTTAGAACTGGTCCACCATGGGGCAGATGATTCTTCAGCGGGCTGCCTAGATGGCACGCTGCATAAAACTATAAAGTACCTGTCTGCAATGTCAGGCCATATACTAAAATGAATAGTTAATTATATGGCTGCATAGTTGACTGAGATGACAGTTACTATTAGTCAGTGAGCAGCTATATTAGTCCTGGTGTGCCCCGTGAGTCCCCTCTACCCTGACTCTTCCACATTGCTACCACACCTGGGTCCTCCAACCAGCCTCTTCATCTATCACGCAGGGCAGCACTTGCATATAACTTACCACCACCAGCTGATCCAGCACCCAAATCCAGCTGATCACACTAAGGCCTTAGTCAGACGGGCGATTTTTCGCGCGATTTGCGCATGCGCATGCGTCCGGCGATTTTATAAAACCATTGCTTTGCAATGGTATCGGACACATGAGCGCTTTTTATGCGCTCGTCCGATAAATTATAGAACAAAAAATCGCAGATCGCACCTATCTGCGATCTGCGATTCCTGTTCTCTTCTCTATATGCATTCAATGGGGCCGGCGGCAGCAGCGCCGACCCCATTGAGAACATATAGAAGACAAATCATTCTTCTCTGCCACAGCTGTAACAGCTGTGACAGAGAAGAACGATGTTTGCCCATTGAATTCAATGGAGCGGCAATACAGCCGCTCCATTGAAAGCAATGGGTTGCCGTCGTGCGCGGGGAGAATTGTCGGGAAGGGGTTAAATATATAAACCTTTCCCTGCAATTCATTTTAAAATGTGTTAAAATAAAAAAAAAATTGTATACTCACCTTTCCGCTGCAGCCGAAGTCCAGCCGCGGCCGCTGTCAGTTCTCCTGAACTGCTTCTTGGCACTATTCAGCCGGCGGGGCTTTAAAATCCCCGCCTGCTGAATGATCTGCCTCTGATTGGTCACAGCCCTGACCAATCAGAGGCTGAAAACACTCACACACCCATTCATGAATTCATGAATGGGTGAGTGACTGCTGCCTCTCAGCGCTGAGCCAATCAGGGGCAGGTCTGACTCACATCCATTCATGAATTCATGAATGGGTGTGAGTGAGGCATGCCTCTGATTGGCTCAGCGCTGAGCCAATCGGGGGGCAGGTCTGACTCACACCCCCTTCACACCCACTGCAGGACTGCCACGCAGAGCTCCGGCTGCCGGTAGAAGGTGAGTATACAATTTTTTTTTATTTTAACACATTTTAGGATGGATTGCAGTGAAGGGCTTACATGTTTAAGCCCTTACCGACAATTCATCCCGGGCTCGCCCGCAGCGCATTGCTTTCAATGGAGACGGCTGTATTGCCGTCTCCATTGAATGCAATGCGCTGGACAGCTCCGGCCCGTTTCTAATGAAACGCGGCTAGGAGCAGATTTTTGGGCGATTTGCGGGCGACTTGCGCGCACCGGTCACGCGATTTGTGGATGCGCATCCGTCATGCGATCCGCAAATCGCGCAAAAAATCGCCCGTCTGACTAAGGCCTAAAGGTGCAGCTAGAGACCATCCATTAGCCAGAAGAAGCAATTGCTCCATCAAGACTGATTGTGTGGTAAAAAGATATGTAAGTTGAAACTGTACAGTCTACAAATTTTTAAGGTTAGGGAAAAAAGGCAGAAATGTAACCAGAGAGCTCTTTATTTAGCTTGCTGGATCCATCATTTGATATACACTAACAGCACCTAATAGAACCTATTGACTAAAATTGGTTCCGTCAGGTTTCTGTCATGATGTCCGTCATTTTATCAGAAAAAAATAGTGTTTCTGATTTCCAGCACAAATAACAGAAACCTCTGAATGGAGGTGTGAACATAGCTTAAAGTATCGAACACGGACAGTCCAAAACTCCTACCACTTCCACATACTAAGCCTTCATGCTAAGCATTGGTGATCCTCCAACTACAACTCCCAGCATAGTTTTCAGAACTGCAACTCCCATCTTGTCCTGTAGGTCTACATCTCCCAGGATATACTAAGAGTTGTATTTCCCCACCAATTTAAAAATACAATCCCTTTGATAATTGCTGGCACCATAAAAAAGGTGTACTCACAGGCCTAAAGGACAAGCTGGAAGCTGGACTTTTCTTAAAAGCTTGTGAGCTACAAATTGCCTGCCATTAGGAACCCTCCTAACAACCATTAGTCCGCCTTTTTACTGTGGCTCAGTTATTAAAAGGGTTGCCCACTCTTCTTTTTAGAAGATGGCTTAAAGGGGTATTTCAGTAGCAGAACGTCTTTTTAAGTTTTCACCTATCCACTAGATGAGTGAAAACTGACAAATTGGTGGAGGGCCAACCACTGGGACCCTCACTATCTCATCTATGGGAGGCATCATTGATTGAAGAGCGGGTCATCTTTGCACAGCCACCCTTCCATTCATTTAAATGGGGCTGACGAAAATAGCCGAGCACTCAGATATCTCCAGCAATGCCATTGAAAATGAGAGTGGCACTGCGCATGCATAACCGCCATTCTGTTCAATCTCCTCACTGCACCAATGAGGATGGAGAAAAGGGACTCCTGTTTTTAAATTCGGTGGGGGTCCTAAGAGTCAAACTCCACCAGTCTTTATCTCTTATATCTCTTTACTTCTTTGAAGACTGGCAACCACTTGGTAATCTATAGGAACAACGTTTAATTTGATACTCACAGGCGTGACCAATGAGCTCACAGAATGGTGAGACCAGGTGGAGAGTTTTATCTTCCTTTTGGAGTCATCCTTTAAAATGGTAGTCTGTTTTTAAAAAACTCAATTTTAGGTGCAGAAATATGTATTTGGGAATTCTGTGTTAAACGGGGGGTGATGGTCCCACATTCAGGACTCTTATCTATTAGCCAGTGTGGAGAACAGTTATAAAAACTCTCTTAAGCTAGAGGACCCAACACATCCACATTTTTCATGGACAGTCAAATGGATTCAATGGAAACTGGATAATGCTTCCTTTCCCTTGTAATGTTGCAGCAGGATAATCAAATACTTCTTATGGATTTCCTCCACAGATTACAAATGATTGTTTGGGGTCCCAATAACCAAGCACCATGGATTGCTGGGGGTCCCAACAAGCAAGCACCATGTGATGAGCTTATTGATGAAGGACTCTTCAAACAAAAAGGGATTATTCAAAGGGCAATCCCAGAGATCTCCACATCTTTCTAGGCTTTACTTGCCTGATTGCCAACATTTTTTAGGTTATCTATTGTCCTTTATTAGACCACATCTGAAGCCTGTGCTGTCCATATCAACATGGTATCTGAGCAGCACTGACCTGACCCATTTGGTTGGAATCACGGGAATCAACGAGGATTACTGTTTGTTCATTCCTTTGCACCCAAAATCGCTTCACAGAACGGATCAGTAACTTTATACTTCCTTGACTAAGTAATACAGATCAACCCCTTGATCTGTTTTACTTAGTCAATAGATTGTAGAGGGTTCAAATATAAACTACACTATCAAATTCATCCCTTGTACCCTCCTCCCATTGCGGTGTAGGTAACTGTATTGCAAGGGTCTCATTAAAAAGTTGAAGGCTCATTTATTTCAAGGCTCAAATGCATTTTGACTTTGCAGATCTGCTATCTTTTTAGATACTTTGTAACAACCCGCCATAACTCAGCTTCTGGAACTCCAGTGAAATTGACATGAGAAGTGGGACCCTGGGAATGGCTACAGAAAACAACATAATTCCATAGATATATAGTGAACCTAGTAACAGAATTGGGGTGTGACAACAATGCTGACCTTAAGGGTATCAGTCGATAACCTACTGAAGGGGGAGCTACAAGTGGTTTGATACCCGAGTCTTGTGACCACCACACATTAGTATTAATTCTATGGTAGTATTATTTAGACATCTGATGTATGGACTGTAATGTGTGTGATTGTTCTCACACACATAACAAGCAATCTTGCATATATGCTACCTTTTAATGGCTAACAAAAATGCATGATGTTACAGCAAGCAAGCTTTCGGTAATGTGGCCCCCTTCGCCAGGCTATTGAATGAAACTGGTTATGTGAGCACAGTATAGTGGTACAGTACAGTACGTTGGCACTGTGTGGCACTGCTACCTAGGTACTGTACTGTATATATGACTTTTGCCATGTATAGTGGTGGCACTGCATAGCATTGTTCTTTAGGGGATTGTGTAAAACTACTTTTGTTCAAAGTATGGCACTGTTTTGTAATGCTCCTAATTTGGTGCTGCATAGTATGGTCATCAGTATACCAAGGAGTCTGGCTCTCTGTGACAACCCCTGAAAAAGTGAGTGGTTGTAAGCAGGGGCGTAACTAAAGGCTCAGGGGCCCTGATGCAAAACGTGAGCTGGGCCCCCCCTTTATCTGTACCCGTACCCATACCTAAACCATGCTGCACAGCGACATAATTTGAAGCTTCTGGGCCCCAATGCAAAACCTGTAACAGGGCCCCCAACTATAATGCTTTACTCATAGTACTGGGCTCCCTATATGGAGAAGAAAGGTCTTATGAGCCCCCTAAGGCTCCTGGGCCTGGGTGCAACCGCATCCCCTGTACCCCCTATAGTTACGCCCCTTGTTGTAAGAATGGATACAAAGAGTCATATTGATAACTGAGTATAGTAGATTTAAATCAGATAAACCAAAATGATATAATTAGATGGTGTTATCCTTTAGGGCTCCCACACACTTGCGTTTTTGTAACGCTGTGTTTTTTGTTAATGCGATTGTCAATGGGACTTTCTAATGTTAAAAACGCAATGCAACTTGCGTTTTTGGTGCATTGCGTTGCATTTTTAACATTAGAAAGTCCCATTGACAACCGCGTTAACAAAAAACGCAGCGTTACAAAAACGCAAGTGTGTGGGAGCCTTAAGTACAAAAGAGCCATGCTAAAAATCAAGGTCACCAAGACTATACAAATGAGTATACTTTTAGGTACATAGCAAGCTAAGATAACTTGTAAGGACATGACTATGCTCCTTTAACTCTTCTTCCACTACCTGGAAAACCCCGTCAGCACTCTCGGAGGAGAAGACTAGCATTAATTACATTAGTAACATTTCACTGTCCCTTCTCTAGCACCATGACCTAAAAGCCAGATGCTCCATTGCAGAGAACTGTCAGAAATTACTAGTAAAATTATTGCAACTATAATCTCGCATAACTTTGCTGCCATGGAAACAAGACACCTCAAGGATTGCACTTCCATTGTTTGCATTAATTAATGTGGAATAGCAACAAGCTGTGCCCTCTATCTGGAACCTAAGACTGTGCCCTAATAATTTCTAGATAAGCTGGTCAGATCCAAGGCGCCCATCTGTTCCTCCTCGTGCTCGTCCCCTCCGCGTGGAGACATTTTCTCGGAGCGTTTATTATGGGAATCTGTTCATTCCAAGTCAAGAGACCACAGCCACAATGTTACAAGGCATTAAGGCCTTCTCAAGAAAGCCATTTACAATAAGACTGCTTGGAGACGCAAGCTGGAAATCACAAGTGCGAGAATAGATTTTCCTGATTTATTGGACATTCTAGCTTCCTCCTTACCATCAGTATGTGCAGACACGACACAGTCAAGGAATGAAGCATCTGCTTCTCCACCATTTCATTTATGAACTTTAGAGGCAGATGTAAATCACTCATAAATTCATAAGTGTTGCACGCTGCTCTTCCTTCATTATAACAAACATAAACTCCATCTACCTAAGCTGAGAAACGGAAAGCGTTTATTATAAATGGCGCAACCCGACAGGCAGAAATTCATTTATTTTCCGGAATAAAAGGGGGCAGACAGTAATAGAAAGGATGAGCTGTCTGCTCTGCCAACCTGGACTTGGTCCTATACTACTCAGGGTAATAGTACGGTAATTGATCAGCATCGCAACTGATCGGTGTGCCAGTTGATCAGTGCCGCAATTAATCAACTTGGTAATTGACCTGTGAAATAAAAGTCCTAATTTATCTCCAATGAGCTTGTATCTGGAAATAATAGGTACAGTTTTGTAGGAGTTTGATTATATCAAGAACATTTTTGCTAATGATTGCATTCGAAACATTCATTTTACCATTGAGATTTACAATGACAGACACTGCAGTAACCCCTGGAACTATAGCACTGCTCATCCTGATCTTCCAGGTTCATCAACAGAATGCCAAGATGACACAAAGCGCGGCGTCAGATGAGTATATGCACAAATACGCTCGCCTCAGCACAAAGTATTTGCGCAGTGAATTAGGTTGATTTGCGCACATATCGGCGCGTTCCATTGCACTTTTTTGAGCACGCAGGCCCTGCTCACCTGCCCGTGTGACACACCCCACCACCCTGATTTAAAAGGCTATTTATGGTCTAGATGTGTTCTCTCCTTGATGGAATTGTGCAACGTATTTCGCATGTTCTTGCATTTACGTGCACATTTGCATGCCTCCTATAAACGTCTATGGGGCCCTTGGTGTGTAAATACGCAGGAAAATAGAGTAAGTCGAATTTTTTATCGTATGTAAAAAAAGGAAGTAAGAACAAACTCATTGAAATCAATTAGTTTGATTTACTGTGCTTTGTGGGCGCAATTTTTGAAAGCGCAAAAATGTGCAAAATATGTCCATCTAAAGACTGACTCACAGAGAAAGGCATTTGGCATAAGAAGGCAGAAGAATGAAATGTATAATGAAGCTGTAGATTAAAATCTAACCAAGGGATGCTTTTTCTGACAAACTCAACTCTGCTGTTCTTCAGCTTAGGAAAAATAGCCTGACTTCTATCCAATATTGAATCCTTCATGAAATAAAGACATGAACTGTATTCTCTTAAATATACAGCAGAGTCAGATTTCTCGTCCACATGAGGAGTGTTGATGTGCATGTGGTCATCATCGTTATTAATTCCTCATTTATAGAAATCTTTTAGTATTTAGTCACTATTGTAAATATAGTTAGGGGACCATTTGAAATATTCCCTCATCCCCAGGTAAGAAAAATACTGAAAATGAGACAGTGCTCCTCAAAGTATGAAGAAGGTCAGTGATCGGTCATGCCTGACTCACATTGCTACAAAACTACAGGAACTACAAGAAATGCATCTAGATAAGGAAGAATCCAAGACTGGCAAGAGATGTGCAAAAAGAGTACTTTGAGCAGCGAGTTATAATTTCACAGTACTGACCTATTATGTCAGAGTAATGACACAGTTGGCCATACTTAAAGGGGTTGTCCCGCGGCAGCAAGTGGGTCTATACACTTCTGTATGGCCATAATAATGCACTTTGTAATGTACATTGTGCATTAATTATGAGCCATACAGAAGTTATAAAAAGTTTTATACTTACCTGCTCCGTTGCTGGCGTCCTCGTCTCCATGGTGCCGACTAATTTTCGCCCTCCGATGGCCAAATTAGCCGCGCTTGCGCAGTCCGGGTCTTCTGCAGTCTTCTATGGAGCCTTTCGTGCAGGATGCCGGCTCCGTGTAGCTCCGCCCCGTCACGTGCCGATTCCAGCCAATCAGGAGGCTGGAATCGGCAATGGACCGCACAGAAGAGCTGCGGTCCACGGAGACAGAGGATCCCGGCGGCCATCTTCAGCGGTAAGTATTGAAGTCACCGGAGCGCGGGGATTAAGGTAAGCGCTCCGGTAAGCTTTCTTTACCTCCCTGCATCGGGGTTGTCTCGCGCCGACCGGGGGGGGGGTTGAAAAAAAAAAAACCCCGTTTCGGCGCGGGACAACCCCTTTAACTGTTTCCCGATAGCCATGCTTGGTCTCGCGAAGGGTTTCATCTTGGACGAAATCACAGATCGATCGCTGTGGTGATCTGGGCTCGCATTGATTGGATGCAGAACTGTAGTTTCCTATGAATGAGTGCTCAACTTCAGCGCCGGACACCGACTGAAACAATCCAACAAGGCAGATCTGCAAGTTAACAGATATCTGTCATTGGTCAGCATTAGTCAGGCTTGTTTGTGTCACAAAAATGTGCCGATAGTCAGCAAAAAATTGTCTAAATCGGGCTTTTAGATTGTTGAAAATCTGTAGTGTAAGAGGGGATTTGATAGGGATCTGGGTGATGTATTTTTTATACTCACCCACTCCCACGATCCAGCGCTATCACCCAGTGAAGATCACATGGCACGAAAATCTGACTCTTTTCAGAGTCTTATACATACACTCATTCATAGACTTGTATGGCAGAGCGTGCGTACAGGCGGTGGTCCAATGCCATGTCATCTGACAGGTGACATCACTGGCTGAGAACGCCTGGCGATGTACTCTAAACCTGTGACGTGGGCTTCTAATATAGAAAAACCAGTGACATCACTGTCAGGCCTTTCATTGGCTGTAGTAGTCACGGGACTGCTGCAGCACTAGTAAACAGAAGACCAGAATGCTGCCAGTGGCGGAGGAGCAGTGGGGCAACGAGAGGTGGGTATAGTGTTTATGTTTTTTATATATACTCCCACCCCCACTACCACCAATAACTTGGAATGCCTCTTTAAGGGAAAGATGCATCCTCTTAGAGTTCTGATGTATTATCGCACAGCACTGACATATTATATTAAAGCACTGACTTATCATCCCAAAATGCTGATGTATTATCTTATGGCTCAAGCTTATTGCCTAAGTGTGCTGACTTATTAATGGAGCTCCGTGTGGCTCAGAGTATTAGAAATGCATTCCTAAGCTCTCACTAACAACCTGAATGTTGTGGGTTTAATCCCTGCATGGTTCAGGTAGCTGGCACAAGGTTGACTCAGCCTTCCATTCTTTTACCGAGGTGGGTAAAATGATGACTGGGAAAGGCAATGGCAAACCACCCCGCAAGAACAGTCTGACAAGAAAGTGTCACAATGTTACATCATTCTAGTAGTTAGTCTTGAATCAGTGCTTGCACCAGGGGACTCTACCTTACTTATTATCACATGGCACAGACATATTGTGCTGACTAATGATTTCTCAGTACTGAGTTATGCTGCATTTAGACATAATGATTATCATTCAAAAAATCATTCAAACAAGCGAAAGTGAACGATAATTGTTTCGTTTAAACGTGAGCCAAAAATTATTTGTGGAATTTCGCTGCAGCAAATCCACCTGTGGCCGCTAATCCAGGCATTAGCCAGCCATGTGGATGAGATTTGTTAAAAATCTCGTCTACACAGGGCGGACAATCTGTCGTGGCAAAGCCGGCATTAGCTCTATGGGAGAGCCGTCTGCAACGGAAAAGCACGCGGTGAGGCCACTTATAAAGCCAGCGGCTGAGTGCGGCGGGTTTTGAAGCTGGGCTTATCCTGTGGAAATCTCCCGGCTGTTTGCTGCGACAAAACCATAAGATTTCCATGGAGAAACAACCCTGGATGAACCCAGCCTTAGGGTGCATTCACACGAACGTATATCGGCTCAGTTTTCACGCCGAGCCGATATACGTCGTCCTCGTGTGCAGGGGGGGAGGATGGAAGAGCCAGGAGCAGGAACTGAGCTCCCGGCCCCTCTCTGCCTCCTCTCCGCACCTCTGCACTATTTGCAATGGGGAGAGGCAGGGTGGGGGTGGGGCTAATTCTCGGAACTTAGCTCCGCCGTGTCCCGCCTCCTCTCATTGCAAATAGTGCAGAGGGGCAGAGAGGAGGCAGAGAGGGGGTGGGAGCTCAGTTCCTGCTCCTGGCTCTTCCATCCTCCCCCCCTGGACACGAGGACGATGTATATTGGCTCAACGTGAAAACCGAGCCGATATATGTTCGTGTGAATGCACCCTTAAACTTGCTGAAACTGAATTCTAAACGAAAATTAAATGATCCTCTTGTCGTTCAGTGTCAGCCGGTATAAAAAATCATCATTGGTTCATTCACTTATTGTGTTTAAACACACCACGCTTCACATATGAGTGCGAAACACTGAACGAGAAGTGAACCATTTTTAATGATGATCTACCCATCTAAACAAGCTGAATAAGCGCAAATGAGTTAGTGGTGACATCACTCCCTCAATCAAGCGAGAATCTGCTCGTCTAAAAGCAAATTATCTGTGTAAAAGGACTTTCTTAATGTCCCACTTATTATTTCAGACACAACTTTATTTCAGCACAATAGTTTACTATCTCAAGCACTACTTCATTATTTAAGAGCACTACCTTAGTATCTCAGGCACTACCTTATTATCTTAGGCACTACTGCATTATCTTTGAGCACTACCTTAAAGGCTATGTACACCTTTAGGGTGCAGGCAGACGAGCGCATAAACAGCGCGTTTTTGCGACCAAACGTATATACGTGACCATCTGAGGCAATGGTTTCGAATGTATTCGTTCACATGGGCGATTTTACGGCGCGTAAAAACGGCAATTCGAAAAAAAACGGAACATATGCGACCGAAATACGCGCCAACGCATATTCGATCGCCGAAAAGACCGTTTGCAAAGTAGGAACAAACGAAAATACGCTTTCTAGCTCTGGTCGTGATCGGTGAAAAACGATCGCTCGGGCGATTATACGTTGCGCTCGTGCGAACGTAAATACGCCTACGCTCGTCTGCCCGCACCCTTACATACTTATTTTGAAATTAATATGTGGGAAATAAAGACTCTTTGTAATTGGTTTTCCTTAAAAATATCTGTTTGGTTTCTATGTTTGTATTGTTCAAGACACTACAGACTGGAGGACTGATATCTTAGCAAATTTTGTCAGTCAGAGTAAACTGACAGCTGCTTCCCTGTTGTGAAGGTGTATTCACTGTCATTCCACTAAACTATTACAGAGGGCTGCAGTGCCAGTGCCAGAGGATGATGGATTAGATCAGAAGGACAGAGAGCAGAGCAGAGAAAGATACTATTACAAAGAGCTGTAATTCACTCCAGGTGAATTTTCTGCTCTAATTAGCAGTGAGAGGGGAAGCAACCAGCAGCTACTTAAAGAAAAAATGAGAGATAGCTGTGTAGTATTGAGTGTGTGTGGTTATGTTACACAGCCTCTAAGGCCTCATGTCCACGGGGAAAATCAGGCCCGCTGCAGATTCTTCATGGAGAATCTGTAGCAGGTCCCTCCTGCCCCACGGACATGAGGCCAAAAAATAAGAATAAACTCACCTCTCCGGACGCTGCAGTTCTTCCTTCCTTCCCAGCCGTATCATCTTTGTTCGGCCCGGCGGATGTGCTCGGCACGCCGGCAGCATGCCGCGCGCATGCGCCGGGCACATTCGCCGGGCCGAAGAAAGGAGATCCGGCCAGGAAGGAAGGGAGACCTGCAGAGTCCAGGAAGGTGAGTTTTAATTATGGTACGGGTGTTCCACAGATCCTGACGGCTTCTATAGGCTTCAATAGTGCAGGAGACCTGCACTAAAATGGAGCATGTCCGGATTTTTTCCCACACGCGGATCCGCGCCTGAAGGGAAACATTACATCCGCAGGTATTTAACTACCTGCGGATGTCCAATGCATCCCTATGGGGCGCGGATCCGCGTGCGGGAAAAACGCTGCGGATTTTAATTATTAATTTACCCGTGGACATGAGGCCTAAAAGAGGAAAGGGAAGGGTGAGCTGTGCACCTTCATGAGAGAGACCTGCTGATCATTGCTGGGAACACCCCTGAGCCAGAAAAGAGTCTGCAAACCAAGTATGAGGCTTTCTAAATGCACGAGAAAAGAAAATCAATGCAAAAAAACAGATATTTGCATTAATTCATTTCTGCAAGGACTTAGTAAGATATGTGTGTATTGATTTTTCGTGCACAAAAGTTCCATAGCCTTTAGTAACTCTTGAGTGCTATGTTATTATATCAGGCATTATCTTATTATCTCAGAACACTACCATACTATGTCCAAGTACTACTTTATTATCTCAGGCATTGCATTATTATCTCAAAGCAGTAGTTTATTATTTCATAACAATTACTTCTTATCTCAGAATAATGATTTACGGGAATAATCTCAGAATAAGGACGTACTATCACTATTTTTGACTTATAATATTTGGCTGCTATGGGGTTGGTGCTTTTACCTTTTAATGAATAGATAGCTTTAGTTCATTTGTAAATGTCCATCAAGTAAGACACACTGATGCTGAGGTCTAAGGAGGAATATTTCACAATATTGTAGAAATTATTCACATCATGCACTGAAAACATGACAGGTTTGTGTAGCAATTAAGTTCAAAGTTGACTAAATGAAAACGTCATTATTTAATTTGTAATGTTAAGATGCTCACCAGCTATTAATAATATTCCCAAATAATTTGTTAGTGGCACCTACTGTGGTAATGCTGGGAAGGCAGGAATTTTACCATGTGGAAAAGAATTAAAATTTCAGATTTTTTTTAGTAAACCCATAAGAATACTTAGTAATAACTACATAAAATATCTGTATTAGTTTTGAATTAATATTTTTCAGATTTCCGGGCAAACAATATCACAGCACATCATGTATACTAAAAAGAGAGCAAGAGAGATGATACTTCCAATATTGTAGTTTAGAAATCAGCTGGACTACAAGATTTTCCCAACTATTCAAAATTAGAGATGAGCGAACGTGCTCGTTTAGAGCAATTACTCGATTGAGCATCGCTTTTTTCGAGTAACTGCCTAATCGGGCGAAAAGATTCGGGGGGCGCTGGGGGTGGGCGGGGGCTTGCGGTGGGGAGTGGGGGGGGAAAGAGAGAGAGAGCTCCCCCCTGTTCCTCCCTGCTACCCCTCGCTCCACCCCGCTGCCCCCCTAGCGCACCCGAATCTTTTCACCCAAGTAGGCAGTTACTTGAAAATAGCGATGTTCGATCGAGTAATTGTCCTAAACGAGCACATTCGCTCATCTCTATTCACAATGTATTATTTATGATCATAACTTTGATCATCTCTAGTACATCGCTAGTACAGGGTAGTTGTAAAAAGGTAGTTGTCTCAAAATCCAAGTAGATTATGACAATTCAATATAATTGATTGATTTGTTAAACCTACTAGGGAAACCTTGGGAACTGCATACTGATTACACATTAAACTCAATGAGAAGATAGTATGCAGTAAACTCCAAAGCTCCCTCTAGTGGTGGCTGCAGGCAGAGAGGAATTTATCTACATCCATGCAGATCATTTAGAGCTCAATATCACAAAAGCAGAACACGAACCATTATAAAAATTTAATGTTAATTTAATCAGCACTGAAATGTAGAAATTTTTACATGTTCAAGGTTGGATATTTACTTTCAGTGGTTATCCACTATTTGATAATCCTATTGTGCAGAATCCTGCTGCTGTAATCCATTATGATTATTTTTTGCCAGGAAATCCATACAGGGAAGATTAAAATTACACAGTACCTATTAAAACTAAGGACTGTATGTATAATATAGGGACACTCAGAGTCCTGCAGAAAGGTATTTTTTTTATATGCAGCAACAATGGAACCCGTACATATAGTAGGTGCAGTATGTGTGCAGGCCACCATGGAAAAGTATATAGAGTCACTTTTAAGAGTAGAGGACGTACATGAGTAAAATGCTAATGTTAAATCTGCTACTATCACCTTGGTCTTTCATTCTGATAAATTTCCTAATTGATTGACTCAGGGCTCGTTAACATGAGTGTATTTATGCAGCGTACCATGCGCATATTTTTATGCACATAATGCGCAGTGAAAAGAGCCAGAAAAAAAATCAATGGGATTTTTGTGCATTTTTTTAAAATAGCATAAGCACTGGGTCTTGCACATGCCGCACACACATGGCACCTGAAGGACCTCGCTGACTATGATAGAGTCCCTCACACTTGCTGCCTATGATTTTCTCATATTCTGCGTTATTTCAGCTGGGATTTTGTACCAGCGTTGAACATGGTTTTAATCAGTATTGTCAAAACTCTGAAAAGAGAATGTTACAAAGGAGTAAAAAAAAAAAGCAAAATTAAAACAAAAAAAAAATTAAATAACAGCCAAAAAGATAGAAAAATAACAATCTGTGTAATTTTCAATGCTATATTTTTGGCTTTGTCCCATGTGAAATGGAATAACTTTTGGCTTTTGAGCATACACATTATATAGATATATCATAAAGACTGGTAAAAAGGGGATTATACATTTTTGACATGAGAAAATGGAATGGTAATATGACTATTAAGTAATGGAGCATTTACCCAATTATAAATCACGTCCCCGGTGTCACACGAGATAGCAGTAAGTGCTACTTTAGAACATTTTAAGAGCAGGGAAAATTGTTTTAGAGATAGATTAAAGGGTGAAATTTTGAATAATTTTCCATAAATAGTGATTTTAAAACTATATGCTAAAGTGTGGAGAATCTTCTTCAAGATCTTCACCTGATAAATGTACGCTGCGTTCGGATGTTTCTCTTATTATGCGCACATGGTGGCTGTGAAGAACACAGAGTCAATTGTATGTTATTTCATAAGGTGACACATTAAACATTTCGCCTTATTTCCTATAAACTCAAAACTGAAGTGCTACCATAATCCTGCAATCAATAATATACAGATGTAGCAGAGCTGATTGTGTTATTTGTAACAAAGACTCTGTGTTCACACATAGGAGGAAATACTAACCCTCCAATTTCTGCCGTTGATTTTCCTCGAGGATTAGCCCTATTGTTATCCAATTTGGTTAACCCCTGGCTTTTCCATGCAGAATCAATAAGAAATAAGTGACATGCCAGTTATTTACGCAGCTTATCTTATTTTTTCACCGTGGTGCCAAAAATCTACTTGGAAATTTTATATTGCATTAGAACAGAGTTGCGAAAGCCCCATACACATGCGTGGGATACAAATTGTGGTTGGATTTGATAAGGATTTGGTTAGGTTTTCTGCAGTGAAATCAGAATCAAATCTGACGCAGTGGAATGAAAGAAGACTGAGTTCTCTCTGACCAAATAATACATTCTCACCATGAGCCTACATACTATAGAGGCAGACTGTAATGCGCTGGGACTCTATTAGAGATAACAGATATTAAGTGACAAACTGGGCTCTTGAGGTACCTCCACGTGGCAAGAATGGATCACCACGGTTCTGGGATCAGCTCAGGGTGGTTGACCACATAGCAGTCACAGCTCACCTACTCCTCGGAATCAGGCACTGGCTGCATGGTGCAACCTCTGCAGCTAGTGAAATTTGCCACTGAGCATCTTTTTTGAATGTGACAAGTCTGTTTTGGCACTTAGGAGTGGGTTGCCAGGACCCATGGTGCAATCAGTAGTACTCAAAAGCTTATCAGCTCAGAATACAACTTTTTCGAGGCACCATTACTTCCTCTATTCCTAAGTCTGTACTGCTGTTAGGCTGGCTACCCGTGTCTGCCGCTCTCTTGCTTTTCCAGGCAGATGCAGGCATCGCTCTGCTCCTCCTATGTGAGTGGGCTTGTAGTCGTGTACTTTCCATCACCTCTGTAGGAGTTAATCCTCTCCAGTGCCCTCAGCCCAGCTGCAGGGTAATAGGCTATTATTCTACTATTTAAGTGAGCTGGGGATCCTCCTCCTTGCCTGACTATTAGTGTGTGTTTGCCTCAGTTACCTTCCAAAGGTCTTCCACTTCTGACTCCTGTGTCTGCCCTGTTTCTGGGACTTCTAGCTGGATTACGCTTGTACTCTGCCTGTCCCAACATTGGACCGGATTCTGATTGCAGTTCAGACTGTTTTGTGGTGCGTAACTGTTACGTGTGCTGCTGGGATCTGTAGTTCTAAGCTCCTAGCAGCACAGCCCTCACAGGGTTAATTGATTGAGCTAACTGGGTGTTATTTTATATGTTGCTATGCTATGTTGTATGCATTATGTTGTGCAACATAGCATAGCACCATATAACATAACACCCAGCCAGCTCAATCAATTAACCCTGTGAGGGTTGTGCTGCTAGGAAGCTTAGAACTACAGATCCCAGCAGCACACATAACAGTAGCACTGGTGTCTCTGACTCCTGTGGGTCAGCTGCGAACTATACCAAGACTACACTAGGAGGTAGCAGCCTGCTTGGTTTCCTGCAGTGAAGTTCAGATCCCTGTACAGGGATTAAAGGGTGAATACCAGGGAACTGTCTGGAGAAGCGCCCTTAGGATTAGCCCAAAACCAAACCGGTTAGTTGGCACAGTGGGTCCACACTCTCTGTCTGTAACACTGCTATAGCTGAGGCTTTAAGAGTCTGGCACAGGACCCTCAGACTCACGGTATTAGTCTACTTGTAGCTTTTTGTAGGCAATACATTCACTCAATGGCAATGTCCACTGGCTCCAACTAGGCAGCTCAATATATTAGTGTCATCTCTCATGAGATTACTGCTGTGCGACACCAGTATCTGCTCCCCGGCACCTAATGGTCAATCCATCAGTAAAAAGAATGTTACTTTTAACAAACAATACAATTAAACATGTACTACCCTGTTAAACTCTACTACACGGAGATAGTCAGATCTGATACTTCTGCCACTTCTACTCGGAGGTGGAAATGTTCACATAACAGCCCACATTCATTGTAGCTATGCAAATTCATACTTTTAATATTTCTATTCATTTCAACAGAAGATTCTGCCTGGGATGCAAGATACAGTAAGGCTGGGTTCACACGGGGTGGATTTGATGAGGAAATTCCGTGCGGAATTTCGCTGCGGAAAATCCGCATGCGGCCGCTAATCCTGGGATTAGCTAGCCATGTGGACGAGATTTCTTAGAAATCTCGTCCACATGGGACGGCAAATCCGCGCCGCAGCGGTGGCTTCTGCCGGCTTAGCCGCAGCGGATTTGCCGACCACAGCATGTTGATCTTTTTTTTCCCGCTGCGGCCGCGCTCTCCTCTATGGGAGCACCGGCCGCAGCGGAAGAGCGAGCGGCCGGGCCGCTTCAAAACCGCCACGGGTTTTGAAGCAGCGGTTCTCCCGGCGGAAATCTCGCAGTTTTTCGCTGCGGCCAAACCCGCGGGATTTCCGTCAGAAATCCGCCCAGTGAGAACCCAGCCTAATATTGTAAAATATGCTATTTTAAATAAATAAAACTGTTTCTTATATTGCAAGAAACAAAAATGACTTCAAATAAGCTTAAATGTAGAGTCCTCCTAATTTCACCCCAAGGGGTGAAATATGAAGTTCAGCACTGCTATATCTGCAACTTTCGGGCACCTTCAGAGGTGATAAGTCAATGCTGGTGACATTTATTTAAATAGGGGTAGTAATTCTTTATCATGGAACAGTGAATAAAAGGACCTCGTAATACAGAAGGATAAAATATTATGTGCCATAAAACAAAAGAATGAAACACAAATTGAGAATTGAATTGTTCTAGACAAGAACCTGTTATTGAAGATTTAAAGGGGAAATCCAAATTACTGAAAAAAGTATGTGCGTTCTTATGAATAATTCATTCATATAGGTGAATATTCGGTATTAGAGACAGTCACTATTTTCCTCTATATAGTACTGCTCTCCTCCTATGTTTAAGAGAGGGTTTCATATGCCCTCGAACACCAGGACTAGGTACAGTAGAAGCCCTATAACTACTGTATGCCGTTACATATGCCTCTAAGTTAGTTACGCTACTGTCTGATTGTAATCAACAAATTTACCTCTGCAGTAAGTACTTCCAAGCAGCCATGCAATGTACCACCATGTCACCCAGTGCAATGTTTGTATTTCTTTCCAACTACTATTCACAGAAATGGAGGGTGCACAAAAAATGTCCAAAAACGTATTATCCAGTTGAATGAGTGGTGGTCTGAGTAGGGTGCAAATCTTTTGTATGTTGATTTTCTATATTATACTTTACTGTATGAAAATCTAGCAGACATAAAGTCCCAGAAAAATTGGGGCAGAGATACAACAGTACAGTTAATACATGTACATGCCAAGCTCAGGAAGCACGCTCTCTGAAGTACTGCATCAAAGGCTTCCTATTCTGCCTGTAAGCATCTGTGCAAACGACTGTAGAGAATGAAGCTTTTTAATCAGGCTGCTTATGTGTGATACAAACCTAAAAAGCGAGATACCCCCTCCCACCCACCCAACGTTCCTAGATCTGAAAATATAGCATACAGACACCCACAAATAGCGCTGAGTGAGAACAAAAGTGTCCATATATAACATAGACTTCTGTATAGCGCATACAGTACATATTCTGCAGCATAGTACACAGAGTGTTATTACATATATAGAACTCTGTCCCCATGGGTGCTCACAGTCTATATTAGTGCAGCATTCGAGCGAGATGCGCCAAAGTGGGGGAGACAATGGGGAATGCAAGATGGATGTCACGGGTGGCTCTGCAATCTCTCCCGACAATGGCGGCAAAGGTGTCCTACTCGGTCGCAGCACAGTGACACAAAATACATATAAATCCCTTGTTATAGTGAACGGTGGTTTGTCACGTGATGCCAGCACTTCATCCGGGACTACGTTAGTCAATGGCGGTAAATAATTGGACACGAGTGCTGGTAACTGTTTTGTTAGCAAACCAGAAGTGCACATTTTACTTCAGTATTTAAAGTAGTTGAAACATTGTACAATTAACAGTGACAGTTTTGCAAAATGATAGCAGAGGAAATGGTTATGCAGTACAGTTGATTCACTTTAAAACACAATTTCCTCTTCAACGCTCTCTCTCTCTCTCTCTCTCTCTCTCTCTCTCTCTCTCTCTCTCTATTTGAACTTGTAAGGTTACTCAGTATGAATTTCCACAGGCCTAGTTAACTGTAGACTACTGGAAGTAGATTATGCAGGTGCTGAAACTAGAGCTAAAATTACCGCTTTACTACCCCTGGCTTTGAATTCACAGGATTTTGTGTAACTCACTATTTTAGTGGAACGGCTTCAAGCTTACTCTTCCACACTGCTGGTAAGACTAGGGAGCAGGTGAATCCTAGCTTCCCTGAAGAGAAACACTGCAGACCTCCTCCCTGCACATCCTCCTCCGACGACCTCCTACTGCAGACTGACTACTGCAGACTGCTCTGACTCCTCCTTCACTTCCTGCCATGCTCCCGCACTTTCTCTCCTTCACCTCAGCATAGAGGCTTACTGTGTAGTTTCCAGCTTTGAACTCCAACCACACCCCTTGACCAATCAGTGGGGGCATGACATGCAGCCAAAAAGCAGCCATATGTTTCCAAAATTTTAGCTTAGAGAGGGGCGAAACAGGGTTTCTCTGATTTAAGGTACCTCCTATGCCTCCTTTAAGCACATAGGCAGGTGTGACAGGACAATGTTTGTGTGGCTATACTGGAGGACCCTACATTAAGATGTTTTTGAGATATGAAAGCCTGAGTACCCAGAAGAGACCCACTAAAAAAAGGGGAGAACACATAAGCCTGATACAGCTATTGCCCTTGGTCAAATTTGAACCCAGGACTCCAGTGCTGAAAGGCAACAGTGGTGATAACTGGGCTACTCTGCTGAACCAGAATAGGGGCACAGTGGATGAAAGAACTCATGGCTAAAAAATCTAAATAAGACCTCTGGGAAAGAAGACAAACACCCTAGAAGCAGAACATGAGGATGCTATCGGGCCCTTGTAGAGGAAGCATGCAGGACTCCATGGGAATTGCATTGTTATCAACCAAAATTGACCCAAAGGTCAATTGGGAAATGAAAGAGAAGAAATCAGGCTCTTCTGTCTTGTGTGGGCACCATAACGAGGGCCCATTTTGATCTCCCCTATGGTGCCCAAATTATTCTATGTATTCAATTGATTGGCAGCCAACAAAACATTTTTTTAAGCTCATTTATGCAGCCCCAGAAGTATAACCCTCACCTGGATCGCAAACTTTCTTTGAGCTTTCTTAGGATTAGCACATTAGGTTGGTGGTTGGATACTATCACAGTATCTACTGCCTTTCCTATCTTTGGAAAGAGGTAGAAGGGCAATGGCACCAAGACATCTCTCATCCAAGCTTCCAAGCACTGTTGTCCACTGACTCCTAGCTTCCATAGCATGCGCATAGCAGGTAAATGTCTCAGAGCTTGTCTCAATATGGAGTATTATGCTGATTCCAGATTTCTTATATACAGAGAACTCTTGGCACGAACTAAAAAATATTAAGATGAAATCCAAGACTGTACATCTGAGATATCACACGAGTCAGAGCACAGACATATATAGTGAAATGCATTACTATGAGAAATGATCTGACGCCTGAGATAATAAGTCAAAGCACAGAAATGTTTTACCCTAGGGTTCCTCATACATTATTTTAATTGGCCGCAGGGCATTCTCATTTACAGCAAATTTAGAATGAACCTAATGTTGAGAATGGATCTGACATAATAAGTCAGAGCGTAAAACAGTGTCACAAGGGTCTCAGGATCCTTTTATACACAGTTTACTCCCTTTATATCAGCATCTGATCACCCAGTAATCATGATAATCTGCTCAGGACTACAAAATAACCTGGAATGCTCCTATTATCCAATATACCTCTCCTGCGACCTTCTAATGATACAGATTATTTCATATCAGGTCCCCTTCATGCCAAATTAAAGAAACTTTACCTTATAGAATTCCAGGGACTAAGTAGAATTCCATATAGCCATAAATTAAAAATCACCTTGAAAAGTGACCCTCAGTCATGATGTCACAGGGTGCAATAACTACAATTTCCAAAAATGATCTATAATCCTCTGCAGTTCAAAAACGTATCCCACAGAGTCGTTCTGTTTGTTTTTTACCCCCTGCATGTTGTATTCATACAATAAATGTTACAATTGCTTATGCATGAATTGGCATCTAGTTCTATGAGGTTTCCGTAAAGCGATCACGTGGTGCTATCCAGGTGTCTCCCATCAGAAACAAAGGTGCCGTCTAGGTTATTTCTTCTCATTTAAACATGGCTTCCTGCCAGGAGAGGATTCTATCAGCCACGTGCAGTCTGGAGAGGTTAAATGACCTTAACTCTTCTCACAACCACTGAAATGTGTGATGTTTTATCAACAGAGGACAGCTGTGCTTTTTTCCTTTGGCTAATTGGCCTTGAAGAGCATGGAGAACTGGAGATGTGGATGTTTGCAAAAGACCTAGTCCTATCTGTGTGTTTCTAGATGAATTCCATGTGTGTGCATGAAAAAGAATATGTACACTTTGTCTATTGCATTGCTGCCAGATGCACAAAGTATGAACATCTTGAAACTCATGTTAGGAAATCTTTGTCATTGGAAGAAGGGATAGTCTAATATTTAAAGCAATATTCCGGTAGGTTCCCATAGATTGCACCACCATTGGGAAGCCAAAGTAAAACCACCCAGAATTATTTAGTCGTGTGTGATGAATTGAACTGCAGTATTATGTGGGAACCATATGGCACTATTATGTATGTTCTATTTGGGAGTATTGTTTGGATATTATTTGAGCCCTTTATAGTGGTATTATTATGAGCTGTATATGGCAGATTATATTATCATGTTGTATGGCAATATTACATGGGCTGAAATTACAAAAAAATGACTGCTAGAAAAATGGCAAACAGTGGCTGCTTTCCTTATTGCCTAGTATCTCATTTTCTATAAAACCAATCCACTTTCTCCCTTCAACCATTCTGGGATAGCAGGATGTATGTATCTGCTTCAAATTATGATGTTGAATATAATTTGATGTGGTAAATCAGCCATGTTTAGTGTTAAGTGATCAGTGGAATGATCGGTTCCTATTGACATCTGGCTGATTTCACAAAAATCATCATGAATTGGGTTGATCGATTTCAACTCCCATTAAAGTCAATGGGAATAAAAATCTGGTTCACTAATTTGCCCTCCAGAAGGTCGCTAGTGCAGCCAAAGGCCCCAAATTGCATGGGAATATAGTCACACATCTGGGGAACAGTGTGCTCCTCCAGAAAATTGGTCAAAATAGTGTACAGTGGTGTAGGGGTCAATCGAAACACACGGGTGTCACTGAGAACAGAAGAAGGCCCACATTGTCTGTCCTGAACACCCATTCAGATAGCATACTGGCAGCGGGGCAGACAAGAACTTCGAAAACATTTTGGGTAAATTCTAGCCACTAGTCCAGCTTAGACACCAAGAAGTAAAATGGGCCAACACTATGCTGAGTGCAGGAGCTGACATACTCTTGGACTATCATGGATAAATGCTGTCTGTAACTGTCAGTCCTACCCTGTGCTGTTTCTGCTGGGTGCGACGGGCTGAAAAGACTATGCCACACCTCTGTTAGACTTTTCCTGTCATCAGTGGTGATACTGGTGCCTTGGCTTCCTGCTCATTCGCTATGAACTGCAGAGCTGCTATCCATTGCGAATGTACCACATGGCCATGGGGAAATGCTCTGCTCAAATTGCTTAATAGTATGTTCTGATTCTGCTGCATTTTGAGGTTCATCTCCACTGCTGAAATGAGATTTGTCATTTTCGCCATGTAGTAAGGATCAAGGAGGGTGGCCACGCAGTAATGATCTGATGTTTTGATGTGGGCTATGCAATGGTCCTTCTGCAAGCACTGCAGCATAAAAACACTGATATGCCTCAAAGTTCCTAAGGGTTATGGCCCACATTCTTCTGGGTTAGGCCTAAGAGTGTCTTCTGGAAGGTTCCACCATCCATGTAAAATAGCTGGGGTTAGTACTGGATGGAAAAAATGTTACATAGCCTTCTTCCCTGCTCTGGACCTATATTATTCCCCTCCTCTTTTTCTTCTATACTTCTGCCATGGCTGGAGATATGTTTTGGAGAAGATGCCCCCTTTCTTGTCCAAAGCCACCCCCCCTGTGGTGTTGAGTAATGGCAGACTGGCCAGATAGTAGGGAGATTGGTATCCCTTACTCCTCCTGCGACAACAACACGTCATTGTCCCCGAAATCTTATAACATCTGTTCCAGCAGGCAGACAATGGGGGTGGTCATGCTGACCAGTGCATCATCACAACTGACCATTTTGGTCACTTCCTCAAAGCAAGCTAAAACAGTACACATCTTTTGATTTGCAGCCACTCCACAGGTGTCAAATGACCGATCTCCATACAGCGCCTGCTAATGGCACACACTATCTGGTACTTGGTGATCGATCTCTGTTGCTACCTTAGGCTCTGCAACATATGCAGCATGGAATTCTCTGTGTAGGCATGTCACAGAAGAGATGGTTGGGTAGTAGCCAAAACTGTCCCTGTATCTCCGCCAAATGAGAGGTGGTTCGTGTGAATACTGAAAGTGTGAGTAGCTTCCTTGCCTTTTCCTGCACTGGATGTAAAACAGGGTAATTGTTTACGAAGCAATGCACTACCAGATTGCCAATTTGAAGTGCTGCCAGAAGATTAGTCCCATTGTTCAACGCGACCATTCCTGGCTTCAGATTGTTCAGGGTCACCCGCATGTCAGCCTGGGCTTGTAGAGGTGTCAATAGGTGGGCCTGCAGAGGTGTCTTCCATTGTGTGGCTGCACTCCTATAGACATATTCAGACATGGAGGATTGGTTACGGACCTTGAATATGGGGTAGATGTCAATGTCGGTGAAGGTGGTGGTGATGGTGGGGCTCAACTTCTGTTCTCTGTTTCCCACTCCTGGCTGTGAAGCTTGCAGCCCGATCGTCAATTTTGGAGGAGATGCGTGAAATAAACTTGCTATTGCCCCTACAGAAAACTGCCTCTCTGTGCTCAAAGGCTGCTGCATGAACAGGGAGGGAGATGAAGGAAGAGACAGCAGAGGATAGAGCAGGATAAAGCTGCCCTCTGGCTCAAGTGGGCTCTCCAAGGCAGCGGGTGGTGGAAGTTCATATGACTGTTCATACACATTGTTTTGAGGTTGTTGATGTTCTTGGCCACATTTTAAATGCTTACCACAGATCTTACAGATGACCGCTCTTCTGTTATCACATGCAGTTTCAAAGAATGTCCAAGCTACATATGTCCCGTGAGCCGACCTTGCTGTGGGTCTGATGTTGGTGAAGCTGTGACTAGTAAAAGGTGATGGTGATGGCACGGTCCTTATGTTTGTCTGCAACACCCTACTCCCTGTATTAGCATGCTACTGCCCCGCAATGTCCACCTTTTCCTCCTCCCCCTATGAGCTGTTACCAAAATTCTCCCAGTCTGTCCATGTTGGGTCAAGCACCTCATCACCTTCCATCCTCTTCCTCTTCATTGTCCTTCTCCTCCTGAGTACACTCTATGTCACAGAGAGCACTGGGAACTGGCACCTTCGTTTCCACATCCCCCTGAGTACACAATGCCTGTGGAGGGTTGAATGCATGCACTAACCCACCCTCATCTTCCGCTTCAGAGGATCAAAATGGTTGGGCATCAGTGCATTCAATGTCTTGGTCTTCTCTTTCTGGTTGTTTGGACTGCTCTGTTGATATTCATGACACTGAATGATCAAACAGCTCTTCAGACTAATCCACATGGACTGCTTCAGAAGATTCAGAAGATGTGGCAAAGGATGAAGTAGTGAGGAGATACTCAAAGCCAATTGGTGCAGACTGACTACTGTGTGCCTACAACTGAGTAAAGATCCAATTTCTCCAGCAGCACTCCTCAGTACCAGGTAAATGGCCGCACCGCCATGATGCAGCAGCCACAGTGGAACATGAACCGGTTCCCAGAGATAGTCCAAGATATAGAAAATGTGGCAGCAATAGGGTTGCAAATTTGTAGAAAAGCCTATATTCTCCCATGACAAACACAAGACAGCAACGTTTGCACCTATTGGTCTTTTTCAAGCTTGAAACCGCCTCTATCAAGGCGATTACTCCGCTTCTAGGCAGGGACCCTTCAAGGAAAACCAAAAAGGTCTGGCTGCTTATTATGTCACGTCCATGTGGTACACAAGCACCATGCTCAGCGCGGATGCAGGGTGACGTTCACAACCACTGCAGTTGACAATACAATGCACTGTAGAACAGTACGCACCACACTATGCTGAACAGTAGCACCACTCCAGGGAGAAGGAAGCCTGGCCCTAACTTAGCAGGGGGTGAAGGGTCCCTGCCTAGAAGCAGAGTAATCGCCTCAATAGAGGCGGCCCCATGGTCTTCTTCCTGGGCCCTAATTGTCCCTAGAGAGACCGCCGGAGAGACGAACTGAACAGCAAAGCAAAACAGAAATGAAAACAGAAATACAACTGAAAAGTAAACTGCAGCAACTTATCTGGACGCAGCAGTACAACCAGCACAGAGGAACTCCAAACTCCAATACTTCTCTATGGAGCTGAATAAGCAGCATTGAGCAAAGGGAGGGGTAAGAATATAAAGCTACTCTATACCTGAGGACTGACAGAGCAATTAGAGAACCCCACCTTCAACCTTCTCCCAGGCATGACTAATCCAGCAGTCTCTGCACAAGGTTGCATTAACCCTTGTCCTGCATAAGAAGGCGACAGGTCTTGTTGCGACCGACAAGCCGTGACAATAACCATCTTCAGGGTGCAGGTAAGTGTCATATAGAACTTTATAACTATCCAGAAAATTCTTCACGTTTATGTTGTTTACAGAAGCTATACAAAATATGTACAATTACTATTTATGCTCATACATGAAGTCATCTTTAGTTAGGGTCTAGAAACAGAATTACTAACAGTTTTGAGATATACTACTGGTGGTTCTCCAATCTAGTTCATAATGAGGGTTACCAAGCTGGAGATCCTCATCTATGATGTCCATATACCCTTGTAGAGCATGCACACAGTTTTCCTGATGGAACAACCGCTTTAACTTCTGAGAAAGTTAAAGATCATAAACTGATAGAGCCTTTGACTGGATGACTAGGTATAGTCAATGGATATAGCCTTCAGTTGAAGGAACAAGGACCTGCACAGTTTATCAAAGAGCATACATAGTCATTTATATATATTGGATATAAGCTTCTATCATATCTTGAAATTACATTATAGAGATGTTACAGAAAATTTGAAAATA
Source organism: Eleutherodactylus coqui (assembly GCF_035609145.1). NCBI lineage: Eukaryota > Metazoa > Chordata > Amphibia > Anura > Eleutherodactylidae > Eleutherodactylus > Eleutherodactylus coqui. Next base: position 156,107,567 of record NC_089842.1, on the reverse strand, counting down.
AATCACCCATGGTTCCATAATATGCGGTCTGGTTGGGTTATTGGGCTGGTTTCTCAATCTGTATCTACAGCTTTACCCATTAGTCTGATGAGCATAGAAGAAATTTGTATTATCACACACTCATTAAAAGAGGGGGAGGGAAGAGGGGAGCTGCTTAGATGGTAGCGTATATCGGCCAGCTGTGAAAACCCGACCAATATATGCTTGTGTAAATAAGCCCTAGCGCTGTTTTAGCGCTCAGGCATGCTAAAACAGTGCGGCTATCTAAACGTTAAATCGTGTGAATGAATAGCAGCCGTGAGCACATCGCGGTTGCTATTAGCGAGATTGCTGCTCCCCCTCTCTTTGCCTGCCAGCTCCCGTAGGAGTCTATGGGAGCCGCCGGCGCTACGCTGTCAAAAGATAGGACATGTCCTATCTTTTGAGGTGAGAATTCTTGGTGTCTCGATGTCTTTTGACGCATGATTTTCTCGGCATGTCAAAAAATCATTCATCTGAAAGAACCCATGATTTTTTGACTCACCTAATCAGCATCAAAATGACACTCGTGTGAAAGGGTCCTAAGTGGGCACTCAGAGCTGAATTATGTTCTCTGAGCCAATCAGTTGTCTCTGCTGTTGCGCTTCCCCCCCCCCCCCCCCTCACAACGTGCAGTCTCACGCACACAATGAGAGAGATACAGCAGCTGCATCCCCTTCTCCCTACCTGCTAAAAAACATGTGTAAATAAAATCTTGTCCAGAAAAACACCAGTAAAAAAATGCAAGCATCTTTCAAAAAACATACAAATTTTTTTTTACTACATCCCAAAAATGCCAGCAAAAAGACTGCAGACAGGAAAGATGTAGCTACATGCAGCAGGAAAATCAGGAAGATACCCTAATTCCCTAATAAAAAAAATCTGACAATGTTTTATGTATTCAGATGTACTACTCATTTATAAAAAATAATAATAATATTGTTAGTGATAGGTACACGGGAAGTTACATCATCTGGCTGGCTGATTATGTCTAATCTGCAGAACGTCATTTACTACATAGATTACTACATAAACATAGAGAATATGTGAATCACTTGACAAGCTAAATATTTGCATAAAATACCAAATAATTGTTGCAGAGATTTTTTTCTGTAAAAATCAGAAAGAGAAGAGGGGTGCAGTGCTGGAATGGCGGAAAACTAGGATGGGGGAGTATTGCTTCTATTATTATTTATGGCATGGACTTCTTAAAAAAAAAAAACCATAAAAAAAAATATATATATATCCTGTTTCCCTGAAAATAAGACATACCCTAAAAGTATATGAATTTTATATATATATATATATATATATATATATATATATATATATATATATATATATATATATATATATATATATATAATCTATCTGAAAAACCACTTATTTCTACGGGAACCTTTTTTCCTTTTTCCAGTTGAAATAACATGCAATTTTCACACACATGAAAGTTGCATGTACCACAATGCGATGTGCTTGTCTCACAAAACGCATCACACACACAAAAAATTGCATATTTCCCAGTTTCTTGGGCCCATATCGCACTTCTCTGTGTGAATACAGCCAAAGGGTGGCTTTAAATGGGACAAAACGTTGCTCGGAATATTTACAGCGTATGAATGATTGTTGTTTGTGTGCTTTTACACAGGAGCGATTGTTCTTCAATTTAACATTGGATTCCAATGCATCAGATCACATGGTCGTATTCCCGCGGCGTAAAAGCTCCTGGCTGGGCCAATATAGCACTGGGTGCTTTCACGCCACACCGAAAAGATAGTCATGGAACTATCTTTCCGGATGGAATATGTCGGACGCTGCATGGGCTCCTATGGTAACCAATGACAGCAACCGAAGAAGGGAGGTGGGTGGGAGTTTAGCAGCGTGACTGCTAAACTCCCTCCCCCTTCTCTCCTCCTCTGTCCTTCCCTCCGACTGTTTGCAATAGGAGGGGGCGAGATGGGGGTGGAGCTTATCTGGCTGCAGACAAGGGACAGGGAGGGGCTGGGTGCTTAGCAGCACCCCATCCCACCCACTCCCATTGCAAACAGCCGGAGGGAAGGGGAGAGGAGGTGAGCCAGCGAGGGGGAGGGAAGGAGAGGCAAAGGCATTGCGACCTTGGCGTATATGAGCCGGGGGCTGTGTTGTCTGAATGAACACACAAACGTTTTATTTTTGCACCCATTCACGTGTTTTTACAGCACCGGTGGGTGCATATAAAAACTCCTACGGCCACGTGAAAGAGGCCTTACTCTCTTCTATCTGTCCTACTGCCTTTGGGTTGCAGCATCATACTTTACTGGGTCCTCTTGGCAGTTTACAGCCATTGAGCCACATACTGTAGCTCTGCATAAGTACTGTACACACAAAACCGTAGGATGTCTTTTATGCAAAAAGTTTGCAAAGTTGCTTGATTTTTTTTAAACTTATTTACAGTGGAACAACACAAAAATAGTTGCACAAGTAAATACCCTTTAACAATGGGTGAGCCCTACAGTAACTAAATATTCTACATACTTTCCTCTTCAGCTCATATATGCAATGTTAAACTGCTCTGCAGTTTCTTTTTTACCCATGGATCATTGAGATTAAATTTCGCCAACGGAGAATGTAACATTAACATAACAAGAAGTAAAAGTTGACATGATATCAAAATCCTAATTAGTTTAAAGATTACAATTTTTTAAAGCGATCAATTCTCAATAAACCCACAAGACCCCTTTGTATTCTTACATGCCCTAAAGTTGCATAGTCAAAAGGGGCCTTTGTTCATACAAGCAAAGTATTAGCAATCAAAGACGTAAAAAGGGGGGAGGGGGAGGGGTAAAAAGGAACGTTCCAGCCTATTACTGTAACAATCCAATTACAGTACAATGCCTATCAAACTTAACTTCACAGGTTATAGCTTCTAATTGCCTGACAAAAATTGACACTTCAGTCGCAACAGCATAATATAATCAGAGTCCAAATTAAGTTTGATCGCAGGCAGAAAATGATGCTATCACTCGTCGGCTTGGGAAACAGAAGATCAACTGGAACGATATCAAGGATCAGAAATGAAAATGATTCATTAATGGCATTGGTTTTTTGATAATGGGAATGACACAGTTCAGACGGCTTCAAAATAACACTATTAATTAAAAAAGATGATAGACCTAACAAGGCAGAAAAAACACCGGAACCTTTTCTTCCGCTCTTGTTAAGGTGAATGCTGACAATGGTTAGGAACAGGAGTGAGCGGAAAGGGCCCATGTTTAGCTGAACCCTGCTTTTTTTAAAGTACGGATTTAAAGGGACATCGCCTACAGATGGGCGCCGGAGTCTGTGCAAACAGTGTTTAAAAGGCTATTGACGGTTTGTATTAATTTTTTTTCTAAGTTGCAAGGAAAAGGAAAGACGCAAAGTACAAGTTTGCGGTCGTAGGATTTACCTTTAATTGCTTTAGAAAGGCGCTGGATGGAATTATAAAATAAAGGTCAGCTTCTTTTTTCCATGTGGCTGTATGTGATTGAACGAAACTGAGCTGCAATGCCAAGACACTGCCCAAGTAACCCTATAAACCTCTCCATAGTGTCAACTCCAGTAGTTGTGAAGATCAAGTTTCCTTGAGGTTTAGAAATTGATCGAAATGGAAAAACACAAATAAAACAAAGGGCTTCTTCCTTTGTCTTTGTTGATCCAGAGCAACACTAAAACAACATATAATGACAAGGCCCATATGCTCAAATTTCCTTCCTGTCCCCAAGTGGTCATTAGATCGGATCTACTGATTCACGCCTAATTCCCTCACAAACACTTCCCTTTACCAGTCAATATAACCCATCACTCTATGCACATTACTAACTTTCTATCTACTTGTTCTCGCAACCTATCTCAGAACTGGATCAACAACTGCTTCTGTCTTCCTGGGGAGAATAGCCCTGCCTAGTTCTTGCCCAGAACGTAAAGGCATGATCCATAACTACTTCTGTCTCCTTGGGTAGAGTTGCCATGCCCAGTTCTCTTCCAGAACTACAAGCCATCAACTGTAACTTCTTCTGTCTTAATAGCCGGAGCTACCTGACCATGTTCATCCCCAGAATTTCTTCACAGATGGAGTCTCACTACTCTGTGCCCTCTCAGACTGCCTTATTGTCAGTGAACATTGCAGTTATGTTTGTTGGAAAACGAGGATTTGTGGTTACCAAGCATGGAAATGATGTAATTTCACTGACAAATAGAAGGACATCTTTTGGAGCGAATTAGGGGTGTCATATAGGAAAATGACTGACGTTACATTACATATAGGCAATAAAATGTTACATATTGTTTTATAGTTACTTGTATCTCTAGAAAATTCACCATAGTTTCCAAAATTTTCAATGCTTTCATTGCATAACTGTGGATTCTTGTGGATCATGGGGGCCTGGAAGAGTCTACAGAGAGATCAGTGACCAGTTATGGGTGAACTCTGATCCGTTCTCTCTACAATCCATCAGAACCAGGCATTGAGGCACAGCTCGGGTCTATTTGTAGTCACTCTTCTCTACAAAGAGCATTGATTATTTCTCAGTTAACCTTTAAGCTGTGTAACATTAAGCCCTGCTCAGTCATGGCAGCCAGCTACGCTCCTATTGTGGGTCACCTCAATAAAAGGACAACACATTAATCTTTGTCCTCCGGTTGCAGAGCCTCTCGCATATTCTACTGGGAGACAAAACTGACACTCAATACTTGGTGACATCTATCTGATCCCCAATTAAAATATTATCTTTTTCAGCTGTCAATAAATGCTGACCAGGATCAATAAAGGTGGAAATTCGAAATGACACTTCCTGGCTATGAAGTATTGCAGGAGAAATATACTCCTCTTGTATAGTCAGCTGGAAAAGAAAATGTTGGACCCCATCTGTAACCACATGACAGGCAAGCAGAATTTGAGATGGATTAAAGAGAATCTTACAATCGAATGATGATTCTTCTGCTGTTACTGTACCAGGGTCTAATTAAAAATCAGCTCATCGCCGCATGCTGTTGTACTGAAAAAAAAAAGCCCAAAGCTTTCAATATATTCTGTACATGGCATATGCCATCCCTATTGTAGAGACATGAGAATCCCATAAAACAGAGGGTTTCTATAGGATAGTCTGTATAGGCTCAGTGGTATTTATGCGGATGGCCTGTCTTGAGAATAGTCTATCAATGTGTGATCAGTGGTGGCCCCCTACTATTCAGCAGAATGAGGTGTCAGTGCTTGCTGAACCCGAATCCGCAGCGCTTCCATTCATATCTTGAAATCTGGTACTGCAACTCAGCCATTGAAGTGAAAGAATTTAAAGCAATCCTCTGGTCCCAGGATGAATATCTGTCCAGGAACTAACTGGAGGGGTGATTTATATTAGTTGGTCTGCCATGATGTTGTCCCTCCGATATACTGGTTGTGGACCCCATTTTAAGCCATCCAAGATAGCCACTGCAATCTTATGACTACATAATCCATTGCATCACTAGTGTTAGACTACCGAAGCACTATACGTGCTCTCTGATTGGTCAGCACTACTCATGTGATCAGTGCTGGCCAATTAGAGAGCTGTACACAGTCTGCATTAGTTTGTTAGAATGATAGAAGATTGTGGCAGTCATCTTGGATGACTGTGTAGGGTTTGGAACCAGTGAATTGGAGAGACAACAATACAAAATGCCAATGGCAGATAATATAACACTCCCTCCTCCCAGTCACTGGACAAAATTTTGTTCCAGGACAGGAGGATCTCTTTAAGCCCAGGATGTTGTCCTGTCAGTCCCTTTCTCCCCGGTGGCATCCTGAGGGGGGCAGAGCTTTTGTCCAAAGCTTGTCAGAGTGGCTGATGCAACTCAGTCTCCAGTATAGTAGCTGTGCTCTTCCACCACCATGTATACTGTATATACAAGAGGTGGTAATCCTATTTGTAGACTGTGTGAACTGTGCTAAAAAGGCTGGCTCTCGGGTAATGGCAAGAGTTGCTGACATGCAAGCAGGCTAGTAAAGGTGATTCTGGAAACAGGTAAGAGCTTAGCTGTCACAGAAATCCCCGTAGGTGCCTGTGCATCATAAAAAGTAAGAGGCTGGTGCAACCCCTCATACAATGCCAAGGCAAATCATGCAGTAGTAGAGAAAAGCCTCGCATGGACCCATAGTAACACCGAAGCTTCACGCAAGAATTGTCAGTCATCTTGGCTGTGGACTGACCATTAGGCCTTAAATGACTCCTACAAGATTGATATTGTGGCTACGATACTGAGTATGTCACATAAGAACACAAGAGGAAATGCTCCTGCGCTTTAATGAGGCAGAATGGTTGAGTACAGCGGAGAGTAAGGAGATGCTCCCACTGACCGAAAAAGAGACGAAATTACTGTTCAAGCAAAGATGTATCCTTTTGGCTAAATGTCTAGGTCTAAGAAACTGTAGGATGGGCATTAGATCCACTTGTGTTTAACTGAAGATATCTGAGACTGTATGAGACTGTTTTGGACTGAGTTGGAAACCTATGGTACCGCGAGTACTGGTAAAAAGACGTTGCAAGGTATCTACCTTTCTACCAGTACTCACAGTAGCTTTAAGGACATTTCTGTTCAAAGTTTCAGAGCTAATAGTGTAACACAGAGTTAATAGTAACCCAAATTTATTACTATCAGAACATATTTCAGTGATTTTTTTTTTTTTTTTTTTTTAAGAAACCTTGAGTTACATTAACCCTTTCCAATCCAATTTGTATCCTTGTTTTCCTTGGGGGCTTACTCTTTTTCTGCTATTATACAACGGATCTATATGCTGGCTAAAGCCAGTACTGCATGAGGTGACACGTTGAATAGGCTCCGACAGCAGAGAGGCTGGCAATATACAGTAAGAGAACCCCGACGGATGTCTTCCAACATCGGAACTGTACAGCCTTGAATCATAATGTCTTCACAGGTCAGACAGTGGATTGGAAAGCGTTACTATTTAGGATTTAACAGGAGAAGCTAAATTAGCCAAATTTACTAACTTTATATAGCAGTGTTACTGTGTGCTCTGTGTAAAAAAATGCGTAGTGAACTGTAATGTTTAAATACTGTGCCCTCCTATGCAGGGCAAGTTGAATTTTAATGTAATGGTTAAGTATTTAACCCTTCTGTGGAGTGTTAGACTGTAAATAATACAATATTTCTGCTTAGTAAAATGTCTATTTTGCTGCAATGAAACTGCCTCCGCCTCTGTCTGTCATACCACACCATCGCACAACATCGCACCTGCAAATTCTTACACTAGGTTATCTCCGTCAGTCCCATAGAAGTAAATGGAGCTGTATTTACGTATTTACACATGTGCACTGCTGCTCCATTCACTTAATGGGACTCAGGGCATGCCATTCTTGTAAATCCTGGGGGTCACAGTGCTCAGATCTTTAGTGAGTAATCCTTTATCACCTATTCTCTGGACACGGGATAAATGGCTTTGATGGCTACAAGGACACGACTAATTTTTGGGATTTTCATCTCCACTTTCCAAAAGCCATAACCTTTTTATTTTTCTGTTGCCATGGCCGTATGAGAATTTGGTTTTTGTGTGGAAATTGTAGCTTTTCTTGGTAATAATTTTGGGTACATATAATGTATTGTAAAACGTTTATAAATATTTTTTGATTGGGAGGGAGAGAAGACATCAGGGCAGCCATTGTTTTATTTAATTTTTCTCCAATGTTAATCATGCACATGCTAGTTAGTTTCTGTAGTGTAGTACGATTATAATGATACCAAAATTATTACCTTTTTTTAGGTTTTTCACATAGGCACAATAAAAACCCTTTTCTTTAGAATTTTTTTTTTTACATTGCTACATTCGTAGTCCCATATCTTTTTCATTTTTCCATGGATGGACTTCTGTAAGGGCTTGTTTTTTTGCAGGGAGGAGCTGTGGTTTTCATTGGTTGCATTTAGGGCTTTTTGATAACTTTTATTGCATCTTTTTGGGAGGCAAAATGAACAAAATAAGTATTTTGTCTCATTTTTTCTTTTACATCTTTTGCTGCCAGGATAAATAGGGAGTTCAATTTATTGTACAGGTTCTTACAGATAAGATGATACCAAATATGTGGGGGGTTTTATATTTGTTTTTTTATGGGTAAGTGTGCAAAACTTTTTTTCCTGTTTTTTTACACTATTTTTATTTTGTCTACATTTTTTATGTCCTTGTAGGGGACTTGAACTATAAAAGCTCTGATCGCTATGATAATGCTTTGTAGTATGTCTGTACTGCAGTGCATTATCGCTCACAATAGTGATCACAGTGTACGGGATCTGGTTGCCACTGCAATCCATCGGTCCTCTGCGATTACATCATGGAGTGCCGATAACATGACAGAGGGAGTGCACTTCCTCTGTGAAGCCTTTACATCAAGCGATATACATTGTAAAGGGTTAAGCGCGGGGATGGATGTTCTCATCCCTCCCCGCTGTTGCAATGGGAGGCTGGCTATAAGTCACATAAGCTTATATCCCGTTGTATTAAGTGTCTCCCAGCCGGGACATAAACCTATGTCCTGTGGCATTAAGGGGTTAATGGGTTATTCCGGGCACAGACTAACATTTTATAATCTAATGTGCATAATCACAATAAATCATTTTGTAATGGGTTTACTGTACCCAGTCTGGCTACTTTCTCCATTTTCTATGTCACGTGACCCTCCGCCTGAAAAATGTCTCGACTTCCTCTGATATCGTGCCCGCATTTGCTACTTGCTTTCCTGCCCATAGCCTCCAGCGTCCTGTGAGCAGTGCATGATGGGAGTACAGGGGAGGAAGCAATGCGCTGTATTGCTCATGTGTAGTTCAGAGTGCTGGAAGCTCCTATATCGCCTTCTAAGAGGGAGGTTGGTGCTGGTAAGTTGTAGGACCTGTGAGCTGTGGGCGGAGCTACAGTGCTGGCCGCTAAACAAGTACTGTGCATGCTGGGAGTTGTAGGTAACAGTCTGCTGCTGTGTTTACCATGGAAGTGATGCATATAAACACATTCGCAGATCGGCGGCTGCACAGGATGAAGAAGAGGGTCCAGAGCGGCAAATAAAAGGTACAAGTTGCGGCTACATAGCTGTATCTCTAAGATTTCAGCATTGTCAGAATTTCCATTTTCTGCCCGGAAAATCCCTTTGAGGCCTTAGTCAGACGGGCGTTTTTTCGCGCGATTTGCGGATCGCATGACGGATGCGCATCCGCAAATCGCGTGACCGGTGCCCGAAAATCGCCCGAAAATCTGCTCCTAGCCGCGTTTCATTAGAAATGGGCCGGAGCTGTCCAGCGCATTGCATTCAATGGAGCGGCAATACAGCCCGCTCCATTGAAAGCAATGCGCTGCGGGCGAGTGTGGGATGAATTGTCGGGAAGGTTTAAATATATAAGCCCTTCCCTGCAATTCATCCAGAAAAGTGTTAAAATAAAGAATATATATATACTTACCTGCTCCCGGCAGCCGGAGTTCCGCGCGGCCGGCCTGCAGTGGGTGTGAAGGGGGTGTGAGTCAGACCTGCCCCCAGATTGGCTCAGCGCTGAGCCAATCAGGGGACAGGTCTGACTCACACCCCCTTCACACCCACTGCAGTACGGCCGCACGGAACTCCGGCTGCCGGGAGCAGGTGAGAATGTATATATTTTTTATTTTAACACTTTTCTGGCTGAATTGCAGGGAAAGGCTTATATATTTAAGGCCTTCCCGACAATTCATCCTGCGCTCGCCGGCAGCCCATTGCTTTCAATGGAGGCGGCTGTATTGCCGGCTCCATTGAATTCAATGGGCAAACATCGTTCTTCTCTGCCACAGCTGTTACAGCTGTGGCAGAGAAGAATGATTTGTCTTCTATATGTTCTCAATGGGGTCGGCGCTGCTGCCGCCGCCCCATTGAGCGCATATAGAGAAGAGAACAGGAATTGCAGATCGCAGATAGGTGCGATTTGCGATTTCTGTTCTATAATTTATCGGACGAGCGCATAAAAAGCGCTCATATGTCCGATACCATTGCAAAGCAATGGTTTTATAAAATCGCCGGACGCATGCGCATGCGCAAATCGTGGCAAAAAACGCCCGTCTGACTAAGGCCTTAGGATGGGCCGCTGCTATGGGCCAGTGTTATACATTTGTTCCCAAAACTAAAGTTTGCCAGTCAACAACTGCCCAGTAGAGATGAGCGAACGTACTCGTCCGAGCTTGATACTCGTTCGAGTATTAGCGTGTTCGAGATGCTCGTTACTCGTAACGAGCACCACGCGATGTTCGGGTTACTTTCCCTTTCATCTCTGAGACGTTAGCGCGCTTTTCTGGCCAATTGAAAGACAGGGAAGGCATTACAACTTCCCCCTGCGACGTTCAAGCCCTATACCACCCCCCTGCAGTGAGTGGCTGGCGAGTATAACCGAGTGTCACCCGAGTATAAAAATCGGCCCCTCCCGCGGCTCGCCTCAGATGCGTTGTGACATAGCTGAGGGACAGTGCTATCGTGTTGGAGCTGCTGTAGGGAGAGTGTTAGGAGTTAGTGTAGGCTTCAAGAACCCCAACGGTCCTTCTTAGGGCCACATCTAACCGTGTGCAGTAGTGTGGAGGCTGCTTTTTGCAGTGTTGCACTTTTTTTTTTTTTGGTATATCGGCCGTGCAGAGCATTGCGCCCTGCAGTAATACTCCAGGGACAGAATTGTGTAGGCAGAGCCAGAAGACATATATTATTGATTGAATATACGCAGTGGTCCTTTTCAAAAAAATATTGGGCAAAAAATCTATTTGGCCTGCCTGTCACTGTGCTCAGTGTTCTGGGTCCGTGTGTGCTGGGTGTAGTAGTTCTACAACAAAATCATACGCAGCCAGCTAAGTGTTACAGCAGGCTTGCGCCAAATTATTTCCTGGCTGTGAAATCACCACTTTGTTGCAGTTAATAACAGTGCAACACTCTGCAGTTCTGTGACACACTCCAGGGACAGAATTGTGTAGGCAGGGCCAGAAGACATATATTATTGATTGAATATACGCAGTGGTCCTTTTCTAAAAAAATATTGGGCAAAAATCTATTTGGCCTGCCTGTCACTGTGCTCAGTGTTCTGGGTCTGTGTGTGCTGGGTGTAGTAGTTCTACAAATAAATACGCAGCCAGCTAAGTGTTACAGCAGGCTTGCGCCAAATTATTTCCTGGCTCTGAAATCACCGCTCTGTTGCAGTTAATAACAGTGCAACACTCTGCAGTTCTGTGACACAGTCCAGGGACAGAATTGTGTAGGCAGGGCCAGAAGACATATATTATTGATTGAATATACGCAGTGGTCCTCTTCAAAAAAATATTGGGCAAAAAATCTATTTGGCCTGCCTGTCACTGTGCTCAGTGTTCTGGGTCTGTGTGTGCTGGGTGTAGTAGTTCTACAAATAAATACGCAGCCAGCTAAGTGTTACAGCAGGCGTGCGCCAAATTATTTCCTGGCTCTGAAATCACCGCTCTGTTGCAGTTAATAACAGTGCAACACTCTGCAGTTCTGTGACACACTCCAGGGACAGAATTGTGTAGGTAGGGACAGAAGACATATATTATTGATTGAATATACGCAGTGGTCCTTTTCAAAAAAATATTGGGCAAAAAATCTATTTGGTCTGCCTGTCACTGTGCTCAGTGTTCTGGGTCTGTGTGTGCTGGGTGTAGTAGTTCTACAAATAAATACGCAGCCAGCTAAGTGTTACAGCAGGCTTGCGCCAAATTATTTCCTGGCGTTCTGTAAACGAAGTCAGCCTCCAACCACAGGCCAATAAGCGCCACATTTAATTACAGTGTTCTGTTTCTGCACTACTGCTAATACACCATGCTGAAGGGTAGGGGTAGGCCTATAGGACGTGGACGCGGGCGAGGACGCGGAGGCCCAAGTCAGGGTGTGGGCACAGGCCGAGCCAGTGCAGTGGCCAGGGGTAGAGGCAGGGCCAGACCGAATAATCCACCAACTGGTTCCCAAAGCGCCCCCTCGCGCCATGCCACCCTGCAGAGGTCAAGGTGCTCTACGGTGTGGCAGTTTTTCACAGAGACGCCTGACGACCGACGAACAGTGGTGTGCAACCTTTGTCGCGCCAAGATCAGCTGGGGAGGCACCACCACCAGCATGCGCAGGCATATGATGGCCAAGCACCCCACAAGGTGGGACGATGCCCGTTCACCGCCTCCGGTTTGCACCACTGCCTCTCCCCCTGTGCCCCAACCTGCCACTGAGATCCAACCCCCCTCTGAGGACACAGGCAGCACCGTCTCCTGGCCTGCACCCACACCCTCACCTCCGCTGTCCTCGGCCCCCTCCAGCAATGTCTCTCAGCGTAGCGTCCAGACGTCGCTAGCGCCACTGTTTGAGCGCAAGCGCAAGTACGACGCCACGCACACGCACGCTCAAGCGTTAAACGTGCACATTGCAATATTGATCAGCCTAGAGATGCTGCCGTATAGGCTTGTGGAAACGGAGGCTTTCAAAAGCATGATGGCGGCGGCTGCCCCGCGCTACTCGGTTCCCAGTCGCCACTACTTTTCCCGATGTGCCGTCCCAGCCCTGCACGACCACGTCTCCCGCAACATTGTACGCGCACTCACCAATGCGGTTACTGCCAAGGTCCACTTAACAACAGGCACGTGGACAAGCACAGGCGGGCAGGGCCACTATATCTCCCTGACGGCACATTGGGTGAATTTAGTGGAGGCTGGGACAGAGTCAGAGCCTGGGACCGCTCACGTCCTACCCACCCCCAGAATTGCATGCCCCAGCTCGGTGGTGGTATCTGCGGGGGTGTATGCTTCCTCCACTAAACCACCCTCCTCCTCCTCCTACGCAACCTCTGTCTCGCAATCAAGATGTGTCAGCAGCAGCACGTCGCCAGCAGTCGGTGTCACGCGGCGTGGCAGCACAGCGGTGGGCAAGCGTCAGCAGGCCGTGCTGAAACTACTCAGCTTAGGAGAGAAGAGCCACACGGCCCACAAACAGCTGCAGGGTCTGACAGAGCAGACCGACCGCTGGCTTGCGCCGCTGAGCCTCCAACCGGGCATGGTCGTGTGTGACAAAGGCCGTAACCTGGTGGCGGCTCTGCAGCTCTGCAGCCTCACGCACGTGCCATACCTGGCCCATGTCTTTAATTTGGTGGTTCAGCGCTTTCTGAAAAGCTACCCCCACTTGTCATACCTGCTGGGAAAGGTGCGCCAGCTCTGCGCACATTTCCGCAAATCCCACACGCACGCTGCCACCCTGCGGACACTGCAACATCGGTTTAATCTGCCAGTGCACCGACTGCTGTGCGACGTGCCCACACAGTGGAACTCTACGCTCCACATGTTGGCCAGACTCTATGAGCAGCGTAGAGCTATAGTGGAATACCAACTCCAACATGGGCGGCGCAGTGGGAGTCAGCCTCCTCAATTCTTTACAGAAGAGTGGGCCTGGTTGGCAGCCATCTGCCAGGTCCTTGGAAACTTTGAGGAGTCTACCCAGATGGTGAGCGGGGATGCTGCAATCATTAGCGTCACCATTCCTCTGCTATGCCTCTTGACAAGTTCCCTGCAAAGCATAAAGGCAGACACTTTGGAATCAGAAACGGAGGCGGGGGAAGACAGTATGTCGCTGGATAGTCAGAGCACCCGCCTGTCTATATCTCAGCGCGTTGAGGAGGAGGGGGAGGAGCATGAGGAGGAGGGGGAAGAGACAGCTTGGCCCACTGCTGAGGGGACAGATGCTGCTTGCCTATCATCCTTTCAGCGTGTATGGCCAGAGGAGGAGGAGGGGGAGGAGCATGAGGAGGAGGGGGAAAAGACAGCTTGGCCCACTGCTGAGGGTACAGATGCAGCTTGCCTGTCATCCTTTCAGCGTGTATGGCCAGAGGAGGAGGAGGAGGAGGATCCTGAAAGTGATCTTCCTAGTGAGGACAGCCATGTGTTGCATACAGGTACCCTGGCACACATGGCTGACTTCATGTTAGGATGCCTTTCTCGTGACCCTCGCGTTACACGCATTCTGGCCACTACGGATTACTGGGTGTACACACTGCTCAACCCACGGTATAAGGAGAGCCTTTCCACTCTCATTCCTGAAGAGGAAAGGGGTTCGAGAATGATGCTATACCACAGGGCGCTGGTGGACAAACTGATGGTAAACTTCCCATCCGACAGCGCTAGTGGCCGAAGGCGCATTTCCGCGGCCCAGGTAGCAGGGGAGGCGCAGAGATCAGGCAGCATGTACAGCGCAGGCAGGGGAACACTCTCTAAGGCCTTTGACAGCTTTATGGCTCCCCAGCAAGACTGTGTCACCGCTCCCCAGTCAAGGCTGAGTTGTCGGGAGCACTGTAAAAGGATGGTGAGGGAGTACGTAGCCGATCGCACGACCGTCCTCGGTGACGCCTCTGCCCCCTACAACTACTGGGTCTTGAAGCTGGACACGTGGCCTGAACTCGTGCTGTATGCCCTGGAGGTGCTTGCTTGTCCTGCGTCTTGTCAGAGAGTGTGTTTAGTGTGGCTGGGGGAATCATCACGGATAAGCGTACCCACCTGTCAACCGACAGTGCCGACAGGCTTACACTCATCAAGATGAACAAAGCCTGGATTTCCCCAGACTTCTCTTCTCCACCAGCGGACAGCAGCGATACATAAACAATACGTAGGCTGCACCCATGGATGGAAGCATCGTTCTCTATCACCATCCAAAACGGGGACCTTTTTGCTTCATCAATCTGTGTATAATATTCATCCTCCTCCTCCTGCTCCTCCTCCTGAAACCTCACGTAATCACGCCGAACGGGCAATTTTTCTTAGGCCCACAAGGCTCAGTCATATAATTTTTGTAAACAATTTTTATACGTTTCAATGCTCATTAAAGCGTTGAAACTTTCACCTCAACCAATTTTTATTTTAACTGGGCTGCCTCTAGGCCTAGTTACCAATTAAGCCACATAAACCAAAGCGATTAATGGGTTTCACCTGCCCTCTCGGTTGGGCATGGGCAATTTTTCTCAGGTACATTAGTACTGTTGGTACACCAATTTTTGTGGGCCCTCGCCTACAGTGTAATCCAATTAATTTTTTGCCCACCTGCATTACAGCTGACGTAACATCAGCTGTGATGGGCAATGCAATGGGATATTTTTATGTGCCGCCAGTGGGTTCCAGGGAGCCACCCATGCTGTGGGTCCACAGGGAGTTGTAAATGCATCTGTGTCCACTTCTAAAGAACCCCAGTCTGACTGGGGCATGCAGTGTGGGCCGAAGCCCACCTGCATTAAACATGACATTATTACCTCAGCTGTGATGGGCAATGCAATGGGATATTTTTATGTACCGCCGGTGGCTTCCTGGCACCCACCCATGCTATGGGTCCACAGGGAGTTGTAAATGCATCTGTTTCCACTTCTAAAGAACCCCAGTCTGACTGGGGCATGCAGTGTGGGCCGAAGCCCACCTGCATTAAACATGACATTATTACCTCAGCTGTGATGGGCAATGCAATGGGATATTTTTATGTACCGCCGGTGGGTTCCAGGGAGCCACCCATGCTGTGGGTCCACAGGGAGTTGTAAATGCATCTGTGTCCACTTCTAAAGAACCCCAGTCTGACTGGGGCATGCAGTGTGGGCCGAAGCCCACCTGCATTAAACATGACATTATTACCTCAGCTGTGATGGGCAATGCAATGGGATATTTTTATGTACCGCCGGTGGGTTCCAGGGAGCCACCCATGCTGTGGGTGCACACGTAATTCCCATTGTGGAGTTGTACCTGCCTGTGACTATTTATAAAAAAACGCGGTCTGACTGGGGCATGCAGACACCTTGACAGAATGAATAGTGTGTGGCACATAGGTTCCCCATTGCTATGCCCACGTGTGCAGCTCCAGATGGAGCTGGCACAGGATTGGATTTCTCATTGCTTCTGTACAGCATTGTGGACTATCGCCCCGCCCCTTTTAAAGAGGGTCGCTGCCTAGCCGTGCCAACCCTCTGCAGTGTGTGCCTGCGGTTCCTCTGGCAGACGCACTTATAAATAGACATGAGTGTGGAGTGGCATGAGGGCAGCTGAAGGCTGCGCAGGGACAATTTGGTGTGCGCTGTGGACACTGGGTCGTGCGGGGGGGTTGGGCAGCATGTAACCCAGGAGAAGTGGCAGCGGAGTGTCATGCAGGCAGTGATTGTGCTTTGTTGGAGGTAGTGTGGTGCTTAGCTAAGGTATCCATTGCTAATGAGGGCTTTTCAGAAGTAAAAGTTGTTGGGGGGGGGGCCCACTCTTGCCGCTATTGTGGCTTAATAGTGGGACCTGTGAACTTGAGATGCAGCCCAACATGTAGCCCCTCGCCTGCCCTATCTGTTGCTGTGTCGTTCCCATCACTTTCTTGAATTGCCCAGATTTTCACAAATGAAAACCTTAGCGAGCATCGGCGATATACAAAAATGCTCGGGTCGCCCATTGACTTCAATGGGGTTCGTTACTCGAAACGAACCCTCGAGCATCGCGAAAAGTTCGTCTCGAGTAACGAGCACCCGAGCATTTTGGTGCTTGCTCATCTCTACTGCCCAGCACTGGTAATACACACATATGAAGAATGAAAAACTATTAAAAACTATTCACAATGCTTCCTATAAAAAATTAGGGTTATTTGAAGGACATGACATTTAGTTTGGACTCACCAAGAATATTAGCTCTTCCCAAGACTCAACTGTTATTTCTGTTCCTTTCTTAAGAAAAGAAACTCAATCAGCCTTAACTCTGCTGCTCCTATCTTTCTTAATATTATTTTTAAATCATAAGGAGACGAATTGACCTTCAAAAGAGATTTGAATGGCCTTATCCTAAAAGCGCGATATCTATAACCGTATGTTCCACCTTTCTGTAAGATGTAAAGACGGGATATCAAAGTCAGCAAGTGACTTATAATAATGGATTTCAAAGTCAGAAATCTAATGCAAATCTAAGTATATGCTTATACTCTGCAGAACCTAAGGAGATTAGAAGCATTTTCATAGATTTTATCTGCATAATCTAATATAGGTAAATTTCGGGAGCAGGCGACATGTTTGGGTAACACAAGCGAGCGGACTATCTGCAAGCAAAACAGATACAGCTTCATCGTTCCATCTCTCATTACTAAGGTATCACATTTCTAATAAGGCAGAGTTGAAGCATTATTAATTTTCAATATTCATGGAAATCAGCGGCGTCTGATCCCTGTACAATGCTGCTACATCCCTTTCAAACTTACATAACATAATTGATTTTGTCAGAGGCCATTCAGATGCTGTTTGATTTACATCTAGAATCGACTTAATGCTCCAGAACCACACGCTCTCAATTGTTTAAATATTTCATCTTAAGAGGCTCAATAAACTTGTAACTTCATCAGCAGACGCCGTCCCCGGACTGAAACGGGCTCTGCGGCATTACCTATTACACCCCATATTACACTCCTTCCCCATCTGAGACAATGGCATCTGAGCTATGGCCCATTATTCTGGCTTATCGGTGTGGGTGGCAGGCTAATAAAATTCTCATCGTGATTGTAAATTGTGCTTCTGATTTTCGTACCTTTCAAACCGGGGGTACACGGTAAAGAGATATGCAAGTCGATAACTGAAAATTAGGACTTTTAATTTAGTTTTTGGAACTTTTGGACCCTTATGCCTTGAGATGTAACTTGAAGACCCGAGGCTTCAATTAAAATACTATAACAATGCCCCCACCTAACATGTGTCATTTAAAATACTGGTGGCAGATGGGCCAACCCAAACTAGGCTGAAAATGCTACCTCAAACCACCTATAGTTGGACACGTGACAAGGAGGGGTGCCAACAGGCCATGCTGTCCAAATAAGGGTATTTACAGACAGGGCTAGGACAACAAACTTAATTGTGGTCCCAGGTAAGGGAAATCCCAGCTACAAGCATATTACCTGTTCTCAAATTTTATATCTATCAAACATTTTTGAAAATTTTGTAAATCCCAATTTATTTACCCCTTAATTAAATAAACAAAAAATCCTCAGTAAATATAAGTCGTTTAGTCTTATACTAGAGGGATTTTCCTGCATTATTATATTTATGACCTACCCTAAAACACATACTATTGGTGGAGTTCCTATACAATGGACACCCACCAATCAGCTTGACTCATTTGCATTGATACGAATGTGACTATGGTTGGTACTGCAGTTGAAACTATTCAGGTGGATGTAGTTAAAGGTGAATCAGCTGCAGTACCAGGCACAACGATACTCATATAGTAGTTCCCCCTGATGGGTACTACAGTGGAGGGACCATCCATGTAGTATCCCAGAAAACATTTTTGAAATTAATTTTTACCTATTTTAAAGTTACATCTGTTAGGGATTATCACCAATTTTTTTACAAATTCTTTAATGGGAAATTACTATTGATATGTAAGGTGGTGGAGTGGACTCCTCTGAGACTGTTTCTTTAAATGTGTTGAAACTGGATCATACTGTGAGGTTTGCCAAATTGAAGCTGTGTTTTGCCTTTTTTTCTCCCAGGTTCACCGCAGGTTCGAGCCTGGTGTTAAACCACTGCTGTGGTATTGATCTGCAACTGTTATATTCTATGTATTTCTATTGTCATGCTGCTATCTGGTGGTCACACTGTATTATTGTTTGATATGGCGCTGCTGTGTGCACCTGACCTGGGGTCACATGTTCTGAGCTGTGCAGGTCGTCATGCTGGCAAAGTACAGAGCTGCTCAGGCCTTGGTGGCTCCATCGTAGACTGGTTCTGGTAAATAACATGCTCTGATATGGAAGTACAGCCCTGAGCATCACAATTGGTAGGGATTGACACATTGAGGTAAATGTAATGGATATGGTAAGAGTTGCATGAGAGAGCATGGGCAATAGGATCCCACACTGCTTATGCTGGGTGGAGCAGTTAGTATAGATAAGCAGCTGTCCTTTCCATCAATATGTGTTCAAAAAAGGATGTATGCCTGTTGAATAGAGAGTAGGCAGAGATAAAGAAGGGATTCAGCATGATTAATGTCCCATGTAGACGGGACGACAGTCATCTAAACAACTGCACAAGCGCTGACATCACCGCTAGGTTGTTGGAGCTCATGCAGAGCATTTAGACAGGCAGATCACCACTGGGTTTTCACTGGATTCTCACTCAGCGCTTCACAATCTATGTGAAGCACTGACTGGGGAGTGCCAGAAGTCAGTGATCTAGCGATGATTTTCATGCTGGTTGAAAGTGAGCGACCAATCAACTGTAAATGAATAGTGCAAGATGGCTGTGCATTTAGACCCAATGATTATAGCGCAAATTTGTTGTTCCGTGTAAATGTTAATTTTGGTATTGTTTTTATCTTTACGTGAAAACCGACACAGACTTTTTTATTCATCTTTAGCATTTTTTATTTCTTTTTAAATGTTTTTTTTTAAATTAAATTAATTTTTAGTTATTTATCCACATAGGGAACATCAACTTGCAATAATTTGATCATTTCTACTACATACTGCAATGCCTTAGCATTGCATTATACTGTAATTTTACAGGCAAGGCTTAATAGGCTGAAATTTATAACAACCCTGGGAACCTTTACTAGGTAATATCTTCAGATAGTAATACTTTCCCTTTTTTGCCTCCCCTCCAACAGAATCTTTGCCTCCCTCTGCTGCCTTCCACAAAGTAATAGTGACCCCACAAAGAAATTATAGCTTCACTTTGCCACACTACAAAGTCATTATTTTACCTCTGTGCTTCCATATAAAGTAATTTTGCCCCTACCTGGCCCCCACCAAGTAATTGTGCACCCTCTGTGTTCCCTACAAACAAAATAAATGAGCCCCCTCAGTGGGCCCATCACTAAATAATTCTGCAAACTCCCACAATGTACATTCCCCTCCTCACCTCACAGCCACTGGACCCCTGAATCACTTCAACTTGCTTCTAGGACACAGCAGGTGGAATAAGTGTTTTTAGTGTTTATGGCATCCATGGTGTTCTTTGTATTAATGCAACTTGCAGTACTATCACTGACACCGCAGGTCAGCGCTGCACAACCTAGAGCTTCTTCCTTTCCTGTTTCCTGTCCGGTGACAGGAAGGGAGGGAGCTGTTTTGCATGGAACCCTGACCACTAATAGAAGGAATACTCCAGCATCTGAACACTCTTGACAAACTTGCTCCACTTGGCGGCCCCAGATGGTCTCCGGTGTACTGGCCCATGGTACACATGTCCCCCTGCCCATACTGGCTCCTGGTACAAATTAAGTAGCCACAAGCCTCCGGTGCCAGGCCATCTTCAGCTGGGGAAGCTGATACAACTCCAAGAGTGACCTCGATGATGCAGATCTACAAGCTCCAAATGCACAAGTCTACAGACTTTCATTGAGTCTAGTATCACCTGGGTATTCAGATATCTTTAGACACTTTTATGGTTGACTACATTAATTCGGCTTCATTGAATCCTCTCTCTTTATTGACACCGATACTACAGATGTTTACAACTTCCAAAAAGAAACCACCCCTCATAACATCACACAACCAACAGCCTTATCCTATTATATAGTCCAGGAATTACAAGCAGTATCCAAGGCCTTACATTTTTTTAATATTATTTTTGAAAATACCATTTATATAAATTCTGAAAGAAGTAAAAACTGTGATAAACCGGAGGGAAAAAAAACCCCGTCTGCTCTACAGAGGTAAAATATTCGGCCGTGCGATGGACTTGAAAGAAATGTAATATTTTACAATGCAAGATACTGTATCTCCAGGAAATCAGATGCTGGAAATCAAATGTTAAAAGTTTGATGAGGTGAAAAATAAGCATATTAAATATGATTAAATGTGATTGCATTTTAGTGTAAAGACTGCTCTTCCATCACATCTCTGATTATAAAATGCAATCTGGGCCATGAGGTAGAAAAGTGGAATCTGTAGCTAAAAAAAAAAAAGTAAAAAGAAGAATGTGAAAAAAAAACTCAAAGGAATCTGTACAGTATAATACAAAAAAAACACAACTTTTTCAGTTTATTGAGTGTTAGATCAGTGTTAGTGTAGATGACATCATAAATATCCTGGAAGGCTGATATTTCATCATTTAATGCCACTTAAATTAATATTTCAATATTCTAATCCCATGTAAAGAGGAATTTTTATATCTAGTTTAATGCGGTTCTGTAATTTCTGCTTCTTGCTAAAAAATATGGTTATGATAATTGACTGCCGTATCACAGAGAGTAGATAAAATGTAATGAAACCTTTGGGTTTATGATTTCAACCTATCTATATAAGGATGTATTTACACAGGAGAGTGTGATATCGATCTGAGAGACTCGGACCGATATCACACTCTTAAACAAGCAATTTTCTATGGAAGTACGAAGCGTTTTGCGCGAGAAACGCATTGCGTCGTACATGTGGTTTTCACGCTTGTGAGAATCTGATGCTATTTCAATAGGGAAAATAAAAAATCACATCACACTTGCATCAAAGTGCGAGTATGATACCATTTTTTTTGTGGCCTTTTAAAAAATAATGAGAGAAATCATCCAAAAATACCACATGCTGCAATCTCACCATCTTGCAGCATCGCTGCGAGAGAAATATCTCTCGTGTGAATAGATCCATTGTAAACATTTTCGTACAATGTTTGTGTGTCTCACAAAGTCATGCGATAAAAACACCCTTGTGAACGCACCCTAAAGCCAGTTCCACATGGGCGATCGCGAATTTGCCGCAAGAAAATCGCATCAAAATCACACGTTTGCTCCTGCGAGTTTTCAGCATCAGCAATGCCTTTTTCTAAGAATATTTTCACATTGCATTGCTGACACCCGCAATAGAATCACACAATTTTTTATTGCAAAAGTCAATAGGACTTTCTAATGTTAAAATCGCATCGCACTGCAACACGTTTGTGAAACCACCGTTAGTGCCGTAAAAATTGTGCGTTTTTCGTGTGATGCGATAGTAAAAAAAGCTAATTATGAAACCAATGATATACAATGGTTTCCTTCACATCTGCGATGTTTTCACTGAGGCGATGTTGAGAGAACAAAAAATCGCGGCATGCTCTATGTACGATTTTTTTAATCTCTCATGCTTCCCTACGGAGCCTCCTTTTTATCGCAACGCAATGCAACAAACTTGCAATGCAATTTTAACATTAGAAGGACCTATTTACTTTCTCTAAAAAATCGCGGCAAAATCACGCAATGAAAACGCACAACAAAAACGTCAGCGGCAGCAATGAGAAAAAGCGATCGCCCGTGGAAACTAACCTTACTCTATTGTTCTTTATCTTCTGTTTATTATCTACACATTTATCTAGTGCCAAACAAACTTTTGTTCAGTGCCTTAGGCCTCATGTCCACCCTGCCCGCAGCAAGAGGACATTACTTACCCGTCCGGATCCTCTGCATGGCTGTGCGGGTCTTCCATCTTCCCCACTGCGGATGTGGGTGGCCCGCCGCATATGCACAGTGGGGTTGTTTTTTTTTGCTTTTTTTAAATCTCCTGCTTTCACATGGGATCCGCGTCCCATCTTCAGTGTCAGCTGCGGGCGGGCCACGGATCGGACGGCTTCCATTGACAAAATGGAGCATGCTGCGATTTGTTTTCTGAACCAAAATGCAAATCAAATCCACATGCTTAAATTCAGACAATCATGGGCACCTGTGGACATTGCGCCTTATGCTAATTCCGTAGCCCATTGTCTAATGACTGCAAGATTACACAAATATAATAGCTGGTTCCTCTCCTAGTTTCTCTCCTTGGCTCACTATGGAAGGCACGTTTTATCTGCAATAAATTCCCGATATTCACAACCTCTTTCTCTTCTGTAAACTTTCTTTCCTGAGTATAACGGAAATGTGGATGACCCCATCTGACATGGCCGTACCTGCAGCACTCTCCTGTGATGGCCCTCACATACAATCCACGCTCCGGCAACAAACATGGCTGAGGATTTGGTCTTCTCCTGTCAAATAACTGCAGCTCCCATAATGCCTCTACCAGCCCTCACTCTGCCCTCTTTCAAAGTTCACTCGGTCCGTATCTACTCTCCCTCTAACCTCCAAGTGTCTGTCTACTGACTGCCAGGCTGTGACACTGACTTCCTCGGACACTTCACCACCTGGAACCTACTCTTCTTGTCCACTTACATTCCCAGCATCATCATGATTTCAACATCCCAATTGACATACCTCACTCAGCTGCCTCCAAACTCCTATTGTTGACTGCCTCCTGGCCTCTCACAATGGTCTCCCCATCACTCACAAATATCGACACACACTGGATCTCATCATCAGTCACCTTTGCCCCCTATCTAATCTTTGTAACTCACCTGTCTGACCACAACTTACTTGCCTTCACCTCCCTCTTCTCGTCAACTTCTCCTCTCATCCAGGAACTAATGCACCTCAATGAATCTCAAGCACCTTGACAGTCACATGCTCTCTGGCTCCCTCCTACCTATCTCTACCATATTGTCACTCCAAGATGCAGATGTGGCCTCTTCCTTTAATAATGCCATAGTTGCATCTGCCCTGGACTCAGCCACAACTCTCAAATGCAAAAGATCCCAAAAAACCAATTGGCAACAATTACCCCCTGACCTGACAAGAAAAAATTCTCTACTGTCACCTCCCCTCCAATGCCCTTGCACCTTTTTCAATCCATCCTCAAATCTGCTGCCTGGCTTACCCACCTCTCCGCCAATTACTTCTTGCCTCTTCCCTCTGCCAATGCCTCCACTGGCTGCTTGTTCCGTAGGGAATCCAGTTTAAATTATTATCAATGACATTCAAGGCTGTCTATAACATGTCACCTCCATACATCCCTGGCCTAATATCCCAATATCCCCCTACTCATAACCTCTAGTCCTCGCAAGACCTTCTCCTCTACTCTACCCTAGTGTGCTCCTCTCACAGTCATCTCCAGGATTTCTCCCGTGAATCACCTATACTCTGGAACTTGTTACCTCAACCCAACAGACTCTCCATCACCTGGGAAAGCTTTAAAAGGATGCTGAAAATCCATCTCTTCAGACAAGCCTATAACCTACTGTAGCTTCTCTGCCACCACAACATGAATGACTTCTACATTCACCCACTGTCTCTTCCCCCTTCCCCTTTACACTATAAGGGCTCAGGCAGATGAACAAATTATTTTGCGCATCTATGTGCACAAAAAAATGCACTCCACGCATGTTCAAAATGAGCGTGATCGAAGCTCCGTGCCCTTTGTTTTCAATGGAGCCGGTGCTACTGCCACCCCATTGAAAGCAATGGGATGCAGGCAACCCCTGCAGTGATTTTGGGGGAAGGGCTTGAAATATAAGCTCTTCCCTGAAAATCATCCCTAGCTGCTGTAAAAAATAAAATATAAAAATACCATTCTATGATCACTCCTCTGCCGCTGTTGGGGCTCCAGCGTGTCTTCTCGCTGGCTCCCCAACACTCTTCTGAAACACTTTCTCCTGGCTGGGGATTTAAAAAACCCTGCCTCCTGAAAGTGCTGCATCTAATTGGCTGAGCCAAACACAGGCAGTGCTCAGCCATGCATTGAATGATAGCTGAGCGCTGCCTCTGATTGGTCACAGCGCTCAGCCAATCAGAGGCAGCGCTCAGCCATTCATTGAATTCGGCAGCAGAGAGGTGATGTATATATTTTTTTTATTTTTTACTGCAGCTAGGGACGATTTTCAGGGAAGGGCTTATATTTCAAGCCCTTCCCCGAAAATTACTGCGGGTGTTGCCTGTATTCCTTTGCTTTCAATGGGGTGGCTGCAGTGTTGGCCCCATTGAAAGCAATAGGAGAATGACACAATCCTCTGCCACAACTGTGACAGCTGTGGCAAGGGATTCTTTCATCCCCACGGGGAGTCCCATTATCACCTAATACTGTGACAGTGCTGTCACAGTGTTCAGTGATGACGGGACTCCCTGTGGGAAATCTTTATGCGCAACACCTACATTACTGATGCACGCATGTCCTATCTTTTGCAGGTGCAAGATTTTGCACCTGTAAAAAATGGACATGTGAACACTGCATAGGAAACCAATGATCCTAAGAGACGCGCTTTTGTGGCGCACATAGGCGCGTGCAGAAAAATGGTAGCCCGACTTCGTGCTAAGGCAGCGCACCTATGTGCTCAAAAAAATCTTGTCTATTAGAACCATTGGTTTCCTATGCAGTGTTCACATGTCCATTTTTTAGAGGCGCAAAATACTCGTACCTGCAAAAAATATGACATGCGCGCCTATAATGCACGCTGGTAAGGTCCGTACTGCGAGTAAAGACATCATGTGATGTTCTGTTAATCCCGACAGGGAGTTTCCTCATCACTGAAGCCTGTGACAGCCCTGCCACAGTGTTCAGTGACGATGGGACTCCTCGTGGAGATGAAAGAATTTCCTGCCACAGCTGTCACTGCTTTGGCAGAGGATCGCAATGTTGGGGTGCTGCAGCCATCCCATTGAAAGCAATGGAATGCAGGCAACCCCCGCAGTGATTTTCGGGGAAGGGCTTGAAATATAAGCCCTTCCCTGAAAATCATCCCTATCTGTTAAAAAAAAAAACTTAGAAGCACTGTCCGACTCTTCTCCCTGTCTCCTGCAGTCTTCATCTGTATTCTGGTGTTACGGTATACTACCCTTGATACACCAGCCTGGGTGCCCTAGATCTCACCCACAACCCCTGTCCCTGCCTACTTGCCTCCACTCCTGGCTAACCCCAAGGCAGATGTAAAAAACAAAACTTGGCAGATAATAGAAAAGTATAGCAAACAAGATGACAGACGTAAGAGACCAACAGAGGCAGACTAACTAGCACACTGAGGGAAACCAATAACTGGCAGTGATTACCAGTCTCTACCCGACCTTTAACCCCTTAAGGACCAGGTTGTTTTGTACCTTAAGGACCAGACACTTTTTAGGGATTTTACCCATGTGGCGATTTTACTGCTCCATTTTTTTTCCTTTAGCTACCAAAATTATTTTTGCTGCGTTTTTTTTTCCGTGACATATTGGACTATTTTTTAAATATCTTTTTCACTGACTTTTTTTTCCGTTTTTTAGTTTTATTGGGGGTAAAATGCTAAAAACAATGATTTTTTTAACATTTATAGTTTTTTTTTAAATTATTTTTATATTTACACTAAAATAAAGTAAGGAAATGGGTTCCTCTATTTATTTCGGACGTTTTGATATATAGTATGTATGGTTTTGGTTTACAGGGCGCATACGGCGACGGTTTTTGTTGGCGTCTGCTTTGTGTTATTCTCTTTCTTTTGTATGTATTGTTGTTTTATTCTGTTGTTTTGTCTTACTGATGTATGTAATTGTGTTTTTTACTATCTGTGTCCCCCATGACGTCATATAAGACCTCTGGGGGACACTCACTTTTTTTTTTTTTTAACTTTATTTGACATTTTCCCACTGTAGCTGGGCAGTCCATAGGACCCTCAGTTACAGGGGAAAGCAATCCCTATGGTGACATTAGTCACCTGCAGAGCTGCCAGGGTCTAAGTCTGACCCTCCAGCTCTGCAGTAGCAGGGAATCCCGGGAGGTCACATGACCCCCCGAGGCTCCCGTAGTGAAAGAACTTCTTACTTTCACTTTCCCCATACAGAGCTCATTGAGCACTGTACATCGGGGAAGCAGAAGGCAGGAAGGGTTAAAAACCCCTCCTGCCTTCTGCTCCAGGGTATCAGCTGTCACTAACAGCTGATAACCCGTATCTGCCTCTGACTGATTGCAGAGGCAGGAGACTTAGAGCACCGCCGTATTTTTACAATCGGTGGTCCTCAAAGCCCAGCACCAGCCGCCGTATATATACAGTGGCTGGTCCTTAATGGGTTAAACAAAAGCCTCTGCCCATGGGCGGAGAGAGGGAGACAGCCAACTCCCAACAGAACATAATAAAAGGGAGCTCGTGCACAGCAGCTGCACCCACAGGTGCCGCGTGCCACCAGCACCACGCCGGCCAGGCACCTGCGCCCCCGGCAGTCAGACCATAAGCCTAGGCGACGCGCCCCGACCGCGGGGCCCCGCACACTACTGCCCCAATAGGACCAGCAACCGCCGCATGGTAACATCTGGTGGCCGGGGATTGAAATATTCCTGCCTCCAGAAACTGCTGTCCCTGATTGGCTGAGCGCTGTGACCAATCAGAGACAGTGCTCAGCTATTCATTGAATTCATGGAATCTATGTGGTGCACTGTGACAATCCAGCTCAAGCTTGATGCATATATATCTATCTATCCATCTGCTATCTTTTGTCTATCTATCTCCTCAATATTATCTGTCTATCAAATCTTGGTGTTATCTTGGTGTATCAGATGTTGCATTGGCAGGAAGACAACCATGAACAGGCTCTATCACTGGCTAGTGGAGTTAGCATTCATCTTTCCAAAGGTCTGGTCATCACTGTAGTCCTGTTTCTGAACCAGGAAGAACAGGATAACCAGAGCGATTTGCCCCAACCAGTTGCGGAACATCATGTCTACATGATGCTACAGCAGCAGCTTCTGGAATAAATCCCAGAAGCTCTACTAAGACTAAACTTCCACCTCGGAAAAAGTTTCCTATCAAAGCAAATTGCTCTTTATCGGTTCCAAAGAGGACAATTGATTAAGTTGAAGCCCAGTGACTGCATCTACCAGGAATGAATCTTTAAATGTTTAAATTGATTTGAAATTGTGGAATTGTGATGATAAAAATGTAACATTCATCTTCAATGGGCAAAAAAGGGCTTTTTCTTCTAGATAAAATAAATGAGACTAGTGACGAGATCAGTAACTCTTCTCTGCTAATTGAACAATTGGCTTGTAGTCAAGGCCCGGCGGTGGCCAGTTAGAGTCCTTGTCCTGCTTCTGCCAGATTTAGCCCTATTAATCCCCTTATGATCAATTAGATAATAATGTTTTATGGCTCAAGAGAGTCATTTTTATGGAAACAATTCTTTAAGAAAATGACTTGTGACAAAATCATCAAAAGATGGGAATAGAGTTTTTTGCAAGATTAATGGTGGGGTTGGGGCTCCTTAGCATTGAATGATTCTAGATCAGGAATTCGACCAAAAAGAAGCCGACTTGTGAAAAATGTTTAATGTGACACTT
Organism: Eleutherodactylus coqui; assembly: GCF_035609145.1. Lineage (NCBI taxonomy): Eukaryota > Metazoa > Chordata > Amphibia > Anura > Eleutherodactylidae > Eleutherodactylus > Eleutherodactylus coqui. Next base: position 156,079,449 of record NC_089842.1, on the reverse strand, counting down.
CTACTTTCCTCACCACAAGTGTTATAATTAGCTTTGGACTTTGCATATACTGCATTGTCAGCTCTTGTATTAATAGGATGGGTAATTTAGGCTTCGGAGGACCTCGCTTGTAATAATAATTCAGCTTCTTTTGTATTAAGCAATGTGCATTTCTCTTGACGATAATTCTGCAGCTGCAGTTATTTCCTTCAAGATCACTTATAAAGTTTTGAAGGGGTTTACTACAAAGTCGTCCTATAGGCAGCAATCAGGATGAAGTGCGACTTACTGTAACCCATTCTTGGTTCGGAACTCCCAGATAAAGAACAATCTCCTTCAGTGTCCAAGACAGGGGTTGCAGAATGTACCTCCACACTTTGTCTCTGATGGTCAGTTTGATAGCTGTAGAATGAAAATTATTCATTCATCTGCACTAAAGAGAAGTGTTTATTGGAAATTTAGAGACAAGGCATTGTTTCGTTTTTAATAATCTATGAGTTTCTCCCTCCAATTGTGCCCTAGGTAGCCGCCTACTCTGCTTACACCTCGTTCCTGCTCTTTCCTATACAACATATACAGTATATTGCCCCCACATCACATATGTATAGCTCAAGAGGTCTATCTATATAGCAGTGTTTGTTCTTACAGACTAGGGCCTTATTCACATGGGTGATATTACGCAGCTATTTAGCCATGATAAAACGCCGTCTGAAAATCGCGACCATGTGAAGCATTGGATTCCAATGCAGTCATTCACACGGGCAATTTTTAGGCATGTGAAAAAATCACACCATTCATTTGGCGACCATTTACGGTCGCTGATTTTTCGTGCTGCGTCAAAAGATAGGCCTTGACCTATCTTTTGATGAAAATCGCTGGAGCCTCCCATAGACTTGTTTGGGAGCTGAAAAAAAAGGGAGGGAATTTACTTGCATCCGGTGCTCGGAAACGAAAATAGCTGGCTCTATTTAAGCATCAGAAGTCGTTCCAAGGATTTCTGCTGACCGACTGGGCTGCTGTGTATTTTTCATATGATATGCCCATGTGAATGGACAAGAAAATGCTAGGGACTCGATTGCAGATATTATTCACTATCGCAATGCAGCCTGCGTAAAATAGCATCGCTTATCTCTATGAGGCACAATATATATGTAGCAACCTTATCAATTATGTTGGGAGTGATCACAACAAAATAGGTAGGAAAAAGTAGTAGAGAGGGAGGAAAGAAGGAAGGAGTTAATTTCATACTGGAAACAAGAAGAGAAGAAGTTGAGATGGATTAAGAGAAGGTAAGTATTTATTTTCTTATGTATATGTATTTGACCCATTACAAAATCTATCACAGGACTTCCTGTCGACCATATGCCATGCACTGGCGTAACTATAGGGGATGCAGGGGATGCGGTTGCACCCGGGCCCAGGAGCCTTAGGGGGCCCATAAGGCCTCTCCTTTCCATATAGGGAGACCAGTGCCATGAATAAAGCATTATAGTTGGGGCCCTGTTACAGGTTTTGCATTGGGACCCAGGAGCTTCAAGTTACGCCTCTGGTGCCATGTATTATACTGGTGCCTTTTTATAACTTGTCTCCTCATTGTGGGCTCCGCCCTGATAAGGGCAACCTTGCTCTTCAACCTTACCTTTATTGCTGCTGTTTTTCCCTATGTTGCAGTACACTGTGGGCTCTCAAATATTATCCAAGTTGTAGGATTTCACTTATCACAGCAGGATTCAGATAGATCTGTCATTTTTACACTAGTAAACAATGACTAAAGTAGAAAAAAAGAAAATAGAAAATAGATGGTTGTTAAAGGACTTTGTGGGCTATATCTTTCATATCCCGTTCACTACAATGCAACATAGCCTTGTTTTTTGACAGATGTCAAGGTGATGACAAAAAAAACTTCTTAGCATTCATTAATACCTACTTGACCCACAAAGGGACCGCACCAGCCTTCTCAGCCTTTAATTTAAAAACCATTAGACGGTTTTGCTTGGCAGACCAGATCTAAATATTCTTAAAGGGGTGGTTTAATTTAATCATTACCTTAACAAGCCCCCTTTTAAAACGATGATCTGCCAAATTCAGGGGATTTGCTTAGGAATTTGATGCAATAACCAGCTTTGCACAAAAGGCAAGCGTGGCCGCATCTGATTTCGTTCAGGATGGGGTGATAATCATGAAAATTACTTTGCATATTTAATCACTGTGAAAACACAAGTATAAACTACTTTCTAGAGATTACCTTAAAAAAATATGAGGTGGGAGAGGGGAGGAGGAGGGGTGTGCTTCCGGCAGTCACAACAGATATAGCAGATATTACTTTGATTTCAATAAAACAAGGTTTATTTTAAATTTAGATATTTTCAGCTTCAAAGAGAATAAGATGCAGCGATTTTAGATTTTTTTTTTTTTTACAGATGCCAAAAAGCTTGAAATAAACCTGAAATATTTATCGCTACCTATTTTGCATACTGATGTATAAAGCTGCAGTTCATATATCACACAACACAGACAATGTGTAAAGACTGATCAGCCTAGGATTGGAGACTACAAGATATTTATCTGAGACAAAATAAAAATCCCGTACTGTAGAGACGTAAAAAAAATCGGGAATTTAATTCAAAAAAGGGAAGCATAAACGCAGAATGGTTTTGTAATCATAGCTTTCTCTGAACCATAGTTATATTGATAATATATGGGCATAGATATAGGTATGGAAGGGAGGGCGAGTGTGCAAGTTACTGTTGCATCCAGGTCCGGTGGCCAGTCTTTAGGCTTCTTAGTGATTGACATACAGTCATGTTTTCTTTTCTTTTCGAAGAGGCTTTGCAATAGCTGGAACATGTATTATGAAACTCTGTAGTGTCGGTGGAACGCAGGGGCGTAACTATGCAGGGGATGCGGTTGCACCCGGGCCCAGGAGCCTTAGGGGGCCCATAAGGCCATTCTTCTCCATATAGGGAACCCAGTACTATAAGTAAAGCATTATACTTGGGGGCCCTGTTACAAGTTTTGCATCGGGGCCCGGGAGCTTCAGGTTACGCCTCTGGTAGAACGTACATGATGTTGGCTATAGTGATTTGAGATTGTTTCGGTATAGAGCCAATTTCACCAAAATCATCATGAATTGGGACAGCAGATTCCAACTCCCGTTAAAGTGGGAGTAATAAGAAGGTTCACTCATTTGCCCTCCAGAAGATCCCCACTGCAGCCAAAGCACTGAAATTTCATTGGAATACAGTCACATATCTGCGGGCACTGTGTTCATCCCCAAATGGGTGAAAATAGTTTAAAGTGGTATACTGGGTAGCACAATGGTCTCACTTAAAAAAAGGCCTATATAGGGTCTACTAGATTATAAATTGCACCAAGGAAGACAGCAGTTGGGCTGCTTGTTTTAAAAGCAATGTTCATCAATTTTACAAGGACAAATTCTGCCCGGTGAACACAACACTCAAGCACGGCCCTACTCCAAGGAGCAAATATAGAGTTATCAAAAATTACACTACATAAGACAGCAGGTGTGCTGCTTGTTTTAAAAGAAATGTCTTAGATTTTCAAAGGACAAATTCTACCAGATGAACAAAACAGCCAGGCACAGGCCTTCTCCAAGGAAAAGCTGTAGAGCCAGCACTGTTTCTTGCACTTTAGACAACTTTCATCTTGGAATAAGGAGGAGGAAATGTGGTGGAAGCAGGAGGAGAGCAAACAAATCTTTGCTCAGTCATAATTAGTGGAATCTGCCACGGGGGTGCAGAAATCAGGTAGAATCCATACCTGGTTCATTTTTATAAATGTCAGGCGATCCACATTGTCTGTGGACAGGCGGATGCGTCTGCCAGTTATCACCCCTCCAGCTGAGCTGAACCCTCTTTCTGATAGCACACTGGCAGTGGGGCAGGCAAGCACCATTTCTGCTTCTTCTATGCAAGCAGTATATTCCCTGCAGAATATCCCTCCCTAAAAACAGACCACGTTTTACATAGGCATATTAACGTGATGCAGCTTTTTCTGGTCCCTCCAATACCACCCCGTTTAACTTCCCTGCTGGTATGCAAACTTTCACACCAGCAGCAATATATCCTCTGCAGAATATCTCTCCCTAAAAACAGATCACATGTAATATAGGCATGCCACTGTCACAGGAATCACCAGAACCGCAGCAAGCTGCAGCGCTGGATGCCAAGGGAGTCAGTAAATCTCTGTTTATTATTTTTATACAGGAGGTCCTATTGAAAAGTGGTTGTCAAGTGACCAAACAATCCATTTAACACACAAAGGGTCTTTGATTTCATATTCTACTTTAGCCACTGTTTAACTCACTTGTGTAAACCATACCCACCCTTCACTCTGGCACACCGCTCACCTACTCATTGGTTTCCTTGACCTCAGCTCTCCAAGCTTGACATTCCTTTATAGACTAAATTGTCTATTAACCATTATTTTCCTGCAGTATTTATATGGATCTTGATTTTATTCTTGTTTATTATATATGGGTGGAAAATAAAAGCTTTGGAGATGGCTTTGTCGATACTTGCTTTATACGGATATCTGTTTCTACAAGCTGCTGAACATAACAATAGGACAGTCAATCCACATCATATTCAGCTCACTTGACCTTTGACTCCCTGCTCATTGACAGTATCCTTTTTCTGTGTATATTATATATGACTACAAACACTTATGTATTGTGTATCTTAGGCCGGAGAAATAGATGCATTGATATCAATGAAAAACATTTTAACATGAGTGCTATTATATGAAAAAAAGTTTCCACTAATGGGAGTAGGAAAGGTGGTGGTCAAGACTAAAAGATAATGCTACTTCAATAATAAATGTTTTTTTACCCATTATAACATGGTATGTAGTGTGTGTGGCTTATCCATAGTGGTAAGTCAATGGGGGTTCTTAAAGTGAGAACAAAGAATTTTTGTCTTTATCTGTCAGAATCGGCATCAACCAAACCCACCTATTCATATTATATCATTGTAGCAGAGTTGAAGTTGGCAAAGTACAATGACCAACTTTAAACAGTGTAATAATATAATATACATAAGACACATAATACTGAGAAAGTTTATGCAAATGGGCAGATGGAACAGTGCCTCTACCACCACCTATTGGAAGGAAGCATCCCTGCAAGTCAGTGTCAGACCTTTTAAAAGGCCTTGCAACAATGACTGGGAATTGTGACCAAAGCCAAAGTCGTCTCCAGAAGGAAAAGAGAACCATGTATGGACAGTTTTCACAATGATTCTGAGCTACTTTAAGTCTCCATTCAAATGCATAGCAGCTTTCAAAATTTTGCTTTCCCTCGGAGGCAGACAGCATTTTAGTTCTGCCCCTGCCAGCTCCGCTCCTGCTGTAGCGTATTTTCCACAGCAGCAAGTCTATACCAAAATCTATGTCAAGATTTGTATTTAATATGCAAATTTTTATGCAGAGATTGGTGCAGATTTCACCCCCTCATTTTAAGAAGTAAAATCCTCACTAAAAAAATCTTAAATTGATATGCTGCGGATTTAATATGTACCGCAGGTCAACTTATGCTACAATTTTTTTCAGCAACATGAATGGGATTTCTTAAAATTCAATGCACTTTGCTGCCACCATAATAGCCAATTCTACTGTGGAAAATCCATAGTGTATCTGCCACATGTGAACATTGTCTATGACAGCCATATATGATCCAAACTCAACTCTGCTTCATTTGTAGCCTGTAACAGTCTGTTGTAGCTATATTAAAGACACACTACTTGTTCGCCATGGTTACACATTGTAAATAGGCATCATGGTTTGTATAGACTTTTTATGGAGATTTGGTCTTCAGGCACTACTCTGCATGGCAAAATATACTACAGCGTGACCCAGAACTTAAAGGGGTATTCCAATTACATCATGTTTTTCATGTTTTCTCCCATCCTCTGGATGGATAAAAACTGATAAATTAGTGGAGATTCAACCGCTGGGAGCCCACCGGTCCCAAGAATGGGAGTCCCATTTCCCCCACTCTTCTTGCTGCAGCTCTATTCATTTTCACTGAGTCTGATGGAAATAGCCAAGTACAGTAAAAGCGCTCAGCTATTTCTGTCAGTACCGATGAATGGAGTGGTGGTCGAGCATGTGTAGTGGCCCAGAACATCCATTCCTGGCCACCTCTATTATGTCATACATGTCATGTCTTATGTTGCTGCGCTGTGCAAAAGTGTCTAGTCATTCTGTATTGTATATTGCACAGCTGCGGCAAGGGAGGAGTTAAGTGTTTGCAAAAGCCTGCAGTTTGCCTGTGAATGCATCATTTTATGTCCTGTTACATGGTATGACTGTGATTATAAATAGGAGCATCTGAGAGCGGGAAGAGGTCCATGTCTTCTGGGTTCCTGACCAAGAGTGCCAGCTACATGAGAATACCTTCAACCCTCATGTAGTGAAGAATGGAAGAGGAAGACAGGTTCCTGGATTGACTGTTCTAGCATGAGAGAAGAGTGAGCCCCCAAGTGGAAAGAGGGAGCGTGAGCTAAGTTTGAGTTCTTCCTAAGGCCCAGTGCAGAGGTACTCATCTCTAATTCACACATCTGGCTTCCTGAAGTCAGGGATAACCGTGTGGAGGTACTCTTACTCAAATGTGTCTTAATGCTTGCACTTGGAACATTGTTTATTCTGCCTTGTACTGTTGAAGTTTTATTCAAGTAAAGTTTTGCCAGGCCCTGACCATTCCCAGGGACCTGAGGTATGTTATATCTGTCTGCGGCTCCTTTATTCTCCGACGAAGGTCATTCCAGTGTGCAGCAGAATGGTGTTGTCACCCATGACAACTACTATCCCTGTTCTCAGGTTTATTGGGCATCCCTCTCCTAGGGGTGTCCGGAAGAGACCCAGGGCTGCCCTGGCCGAGGCTACGTGTGTCACTCTGGGAGGGAGCATGGTAAGTGCCGCCGTGACAAACCAGCATCTTACCCTCCCCGCTCCTCAGCGTATGCCCTGTGTCCAGGGTTACCCTACGGGATGCTGCACATGTGCTACCTGAGTGCCATTCAATGATGTCACTAGGGGGGGGGAGAAGCAACCTGGAAGTGAGCAGGACTTCTCGTTCTCATGATTGTTGGAGGTTCCAGCGTTCAGACCCCCACTCTTCTATCACACATCCACTGGATGGGTGAAAACTTGAAAACACATGAAATCACCAGAATATGCCTTTAAAGCTGAGCTGATTGTTGCAGCTTGGTCTTCTCTATCCCCTGACAGCCAACTGATATAGTGGTAGAAGCTTCAAACAGTCACTACTGAAATGTGTGAATCCTAATATGTGACTTGCACAGTGCTTCTCCCAAAAGACATCCCCATTAAAAGTTGCTCTGATCTCATTAGTTAGGGAAGGAACATCACTGGTGACCAGAACTGTACAGAACAAACTTCCAACTCAACTCCACTATTTTTCAACATGCCGACTCCAACTCCTTTATAAATAGCTCATGTATAACAGCTACTGTAGTAAGAAGTGTAGTAAAACAGTAACTTCAGGCTTAAAGGGGTTGTCCCGCGAAACAAAGTGGGGGTATACACTTCTGTATGGCCATATTAATGCACTTTGTAATGTACATTGTGCATTAATTATGAGCCATACAGAAGTTATTCACTTACCTGCTCCGTTGCTAGCGTCCCCGTCTCCATGGTGCCGTCTAATCTTCAGCGTCTAATCGCCCGATTAGGCGTGCTTGCGCAGTCCTGTCTTCTGTCTTCTGAATGGGGCCGCTCGTGCCAGAGAGTGGCTCCTCGTAGCTCCGCCCCGTCACGTGTGCCAATTCCAGCCAATCAGGAGGCTGGAATCGGCAATGGACCGCACAGAAGACCTGCGGTCCACCGAGGGTGAAGATCCCGGCAGCAATCTTCACAAGGTAAGTCAGAAGTCGCCGGAGCGCGGGGATTCGGGTAAGTACTGGACGGTTTGTTTTTCTTATGCCTGCATCGGGTTTGTCTCGCGCCGAACAGGGGGGCTATTGAAAAAAAAAACAACCCGTTTCGGCGCGGGACAACCCCTTTAATGTATTGCATATTAGCTCATAATATTTAATGTTTTTATTTGAAAGCTATAGTTGGGGTCAGCACATTGCTACTGACTCCAGCTGCACCCATAACCGACTCTGACTCTGACTTCACAGCCCTGCTGGTGATCACTGTTTCCTTCATGTCAAAGATATGTGCAGAAACAGCTAAAACAGCTGGAAAGGGAAAGAACACCTTCAAACAATTCCTCATATCTTAGTTTATTTTACTCCAATGAGTGTAATGAATCAAGGGATTGGGGGATTTTGGGTTAAACTCTTAAACTTTTAGCTTTTTAGTGGAATTAAAGAGTTTATCCACCCTAAATAATCTCTATTTATTAGAATGGTCCCTCAATGAGGCTCTTCTGCTGTCTCCCCCCATGTGATAAACTGCAATCTGTAGGAAATCGCAACAGCAAGTGTTCAATTTCCCTGCAGTGTCACCACAGGTCGGAAGAAGTATTACACAATCCCTATTGAAATCAATGGGTTTTCTGTGTGATGCACTGATGTTCCGGGTCCTCCAGAGTGAGAGCTACGCTTTGTAGCTGGCTTATAGATGAGGGTCCTGAATGGGGACACCCCCCCCCCCCCTATTAACTAAGAGCACCCTAGAAGGTTGGGGTAGGATGCGAGATTGAGTCAGGTAATGACACTGTTTATCATGTCTTCCAACAACCAGGAGATGATTAGATACGGGTCTATCAAGGTAACCGTTTATCTGTGAAGATGACTCTGCAGAGCTGAGAGCCTCGGAACATATGCACGGAACAGATAATTTTATTTACTGCTTACGATACGATGAAGGAGCAGCTGATTGACAGGCCAATTTGTCACTCAAACCAGTCGAATTTATAGGAATTCTCCTCTACCTTCTGTTCTCAAGCCCCTTTAATTGTTTGGTGGAGGTGAACATGTTCTGGGTGACTCACTTGTCTCCTCCGCTGCTGCTGCCACCACCACTCTCCGGACGAACGTGTTTTATTTTTGTTATCTATACATTAAACTAATCAGAAAAAGTAAAATTGCTGAAAAAATAGCTCGCCAAGCTGCGCGCGTGGGAGGGTGGGTGTAAATTTGTTACTGAGCTTTCGTGCCTCTGTTTTTATTACAAAGCTGAAATTATACTTCCCGGTCTCAACACAGGTCTTAGCATTGACACCTCACGTTGTGTTCCTGAAAGCAAAGCTTTTATAACAACCCCCTCCTTCCGTCCTTAGCCACTTCAGGTTATTTCTTTGCTAAAACCTGAATTATGAAAATTGGTTGTCATTTATACAGAGTGGCTGTGTAAAAGATTACTGAACGCTAAAAGAAAACTTTCTCTCCATTTTTCCCCCCTTGTATTTCCTCCACTTTCCAGTAAAAAGCTAATTCAGAATAACTCCATTTAACAGCTATTTTATGCTGGAATACAGAGCCCGGTGGGGAGTCTTTTAGGGACTTTAAAATCTCTTTATTTATAAATGATTCACGCTGCATTTGCAGAAAAACCTACAATTAGTGTGGGTAGCACAGACTATCCCCAGGGACAAGTTAAAAAAACACAATAAATATGTATACATTTTTATACAGTACATACCTTACACATACATACTGTATGCAGGTTCAAGCTGACAGCGGGTAATTCAGCAGAATAAAGGAAGATTTGGCACATGTAATGATAGCTAGATAGATAAAGAGATATATAGATAGATAGATAAATAGATATGAGATAGATAGATAGATAGATAGATAGATAGATAGATAGATAGATAGAAATGATTATAGAATGATGGAATGTAGATGCATAGATATATAGATACTCTGTTAAATGCAATAGATTACAGAAAGATAGAATAAAGATTATTAGAGACCAACAGATAGACAGATAGTTTTGAGACAGACATTTATTTCATAACTATTTATCACATCTCAATCTACATATTATAGTCGATATAATTAATATTGCCTTCTAATGGGGTGTCTTGATCGATAGATAGATAAATAGATAGATAGATATGAGATAGATAGATAGATAGATAGATAGATAGATAGATAGAGAGATAGATATGAGATAGATAGATAGATAGATAGATAGATAGATAGATAGATAGATAGATAGATAGATAGAGTAGATAGATAGATATGAGATAGATAGAGTAGATAGATAGATATGCGATAGATAGATAGATAGATAGATAGATAGATAGATAGATAGATAGATATGAGATAGATAGATAAATAGATATGAGATAGATAGATAGATAGATAGATAGATAGATAGATAGATAGATAGATAGATAGATATGACATAGATAGATAGATAGGAGATAGATAGATAAATATGAGATAGATTATAGTGGATATAATTAATATTGCCTTCTAATGTCTTGATCGATAGATAGATAGATAGATAGATAGATAGGGTAGATAGATAGATGGATAGATAGATATGAGATAGCTAGATAGATAGATATGAGATAGATAGATAAATAGATATGAGATAGATAGATAGATAGATAGATAGATAGATAGATAGATAGATAGATATGAGATAGATAGATAGATAGATAGATAGATAGATAGGAGATAGATAGATAAATATGAGATATATTATAGTGGATATAATTAATATTGCCTTCTAATGTCTTGATCGATAGATAGATAGATAGATAGATAGATAGATAGATAGATAGATAGATAGATAGATAGATAGATATGAGATAGATAGATAGATAGATAGATATGAGATATATAGAAGATAGATAAATAGATATGAGATAGATAGATCTGTATATCTTATAACTATTGATCACATATCAATCTATCTATGTTGATATGATGTCTTTTTATGTGGTAGAGGGATGTCTAGATAGATCAGTGGGTAGATAAATAGAGATAGTCCAATAAAATCAAAGCACTCCCAATGTAGTCCAAAAAGGGGAAAAAGTTTCTATATATCTATTTGTCTAATTATCCATCTACAAAAGATCATTGAACAGTAGTAGCTACTCCCCAAAAAATTGCAGCATGCCTAGTACAGTCCAAAAAGTGGTTCTTTATTCACCTACGATATGCATGTAACAGTGCAAAGCTCTATAGAGCTTTTCTCCAGCATGGGGTGAGTTGAAACATTGCATTGTTACATGCATGGATTAATAAGAAACCACACGTAGGACTACATTGGATTTTCTAGACTTTCTACTATCATTTCATGATCAGGAACTGTAACACTGGCACACCGTTATTTGCTGTTTGGATACAGTGCTGCTTTTCTCAGACAGAAAGACAGATATATTGGCAGACAATAAATAGATAGATAGGTAGATAGATAGATAGATAGATAGATATTCGATAGATAGATAAATAGTAGATAGATAGATCAATATGAGATAGATAGATAGACAGATATTCGATAGATAGATAGATAGACAGATAGATATGAGATAGATAGATAGATAGATAGATAGATAGATAGATAGATAGATAGATAGTAGATAGATAGATAGATAGTAGATAGATAGATAGTAGATAGATAAATAGATATGAGATAGATAAATAGCTAGACAGATAGATAAATAGTAGATAGATAGATCGATATGAGATAGATAGATAGTAGATAGATAGATAGATAGATAGATAGACAGATATTCGATAGATAGATAGATATAAGATAGATAAATATGAGATAGATACATATGAGATAGATAGATATAAGATAGATAGATAAATATGAGATAGATATAGATTTCAGATAGATAGATATGAGAAAAATAGATATGAGATAGATAGATATGAGATAGATACATAAACAGATATGGGATAGATGATAAATAGATATGAGATAGATATATAGATAGATATGAGATAAATAGATAGATAGATGATAAATAGATATGAGATAGATAGAAGATAGATAGATAAATAAATAATAATAATATAATAATAATCTTTATTTGTATAGCGCCAACATATTCCGCAGCGCTTACATAGACAATAGATAGATATCAGATAGATAGATAGATAGATATGAGATAAGCAGAGATTAGATAGATAGATAGAGATTGTTGCTTCATATTCACATAAAATGTGCGCTCAGTGTTAAGTGAAGATTATAAATGTAATTTTGTATATCATTTTTTACTTAAGTTATTTGTCCTGGAACATAACGAAATTCTGACATTTTCCTTCCACCGTTGTTTCACTTTGTTAATTTGCCTTCTGGACTCAGGGGTGAAATAAATCACAATTCCCAACTTTGTCTCATACACCTCTCGCTCCTCCAGCTTCACAGTGTCTGCTTCGGCCAGCTCTGAACACCATGATGAGTCTACGGAGCCAACTATGATATAGTGCAATTAATTAATCTGCGCAAGCTTATCACAACATGAACACGCCAAAAAACATTAATTTCATAAAACTTGAAGTGTGAAAATGAGTTGTCTGTGATCCAGAATAGAGAATGACTGCAGGGTAGAATGAGGGTACAGTCATCCCTGATGGTGACTTCCACTCTGTCTGAGTCGTAAAATGGTCAACTACGATGCAATGGCGTACCTGGCGTATTGGATACCAGTAATCAGAGGCATAACTTGAAGGCCCAATGGCCCCTATGCAAAACCTATACCAGGGACCCTAAAATAATGCATATCTTGTAGTACTGGCTTCCAATGATGTGATAGCAAGCCTGTCTGAAGCTAAGGACCCCATTCTATGTGGTGCCCTCTTTACTGGTAGCAGGTGAGACCTAGACTAGACCTTTGATACTGAGGCAAATAAGAGAGGGTGCAATAAAAAACTAACTCAGATTGTCAGGAACCATTTGGATACACAAGGCCCTCCCACAAAGAAGATAGTCATCAATTACAATTGGCATTCTTCAACTGAGATAGATAGATATGAGACAGATAGATAGATAGATAGATATGAGATAGATAGATATGAGATAGATAGAAAAATAGATATGAGATAGATGATAGACAGATAGATAGATATGAGATGGATAGATAGATAAATAGATAGATATGAGATAGATAACTAGATAGAGATATAGATCGATAAATAGATAGCTATGAGATAGATAGATAAATACTGTAGCTAGATTACATAGATATATAAATAGATAGACAATAGCTAGATATGAGATAGATGTGAGAGAAAGAGATATGAGATAGATGACAGATAGATTGATAGATATGAAATACATAAAAAAATAGATATAAGATTGATAAATAGATATAAGATAGATAGATAGATAGATAGATAGATAGATAGATAGGAGATATATGTGAGAGAGAGATAGATAGATAGATAGCTATGAGATAAATGATAGATAGATTGATAGATATCAGATAGATACATAGACAGACAAGTAATGACACAGATACTATGTCATATATCACGCTGACCATAGCAACCCATTTTTACATGAGACTATATCTACAAATAAAACCGCCGCTGATTACAATTAGCATTTTTACCAGGATTCTACGCTTTACGACTTCAATCCCATCTGAGAACTAAGCTGTGAAAATTGATGCAGTGACAGTAATGTTCAAATGATGAAAACTTTGACGAAGTCTATTTCTCTTTTTTTTCCTCGTTCTAAATCCCTAATACTAAACAACAATGTCACAATTTAATGTAATATCATGTCCGATGCATATTCATGAAATAAAAATCTTGGCAGTGACACAAGGAGCGGGGATGAAGTGTTTGGCAGACTGCGTCACGTTTCCAGACCAGCGGATTTTTTGATTAAAGTCCCTTATCCGTGATATCATGCATATCCACTCTCTGATTAAAGTGATCTGGGTCTGACACTCACAATGTCAGCGCGCACCGAGACCCTTCACACAAGACATGGCTGGAATATATATTGTCCTGGAATATAACACAAACAATAAGGGCGAGCAAGGCCTCCTGATCGCATCTCCCGACCCCTCTGCTACATTCTTTCCAGGATGTACACTATATATGCAGGGGAGGGGCAAGGCGTACATACAGTGGGTATTTAGAGGTAGCCGCAGTGTATAATGACACCAAGATTCCTTTTTCATTTCAGAATTATCCCCTGGATTTCTGTTTTATTGCATTTTTCCCTGCAAAGCGTTAATACTCGCCGGCATCTTAATCATTGACTCTTTGGGGAGTTTTCCCCTGAACAATTAAAGTGCATCTTCTTCGGTGTGGCTGGAGCAGAGGCTGAGGAGTGGAGGGTGGCAAATTAATCTTACTGGCCCAGATATAAAGCTGTCAGGTGGAACCCAAGCACTTTATACATAACAGTTGCAAATGGATATATACTAATGAAAGTATAGACAAAGGATCACACTACAGACTCAAAGGGAGTGGACACAGCTGGGGCCAGGGGCTTGGCACTATTAATGGGGTGCAAGCAAAAAAAAATCTGCTAAAATACCGCTCGAACTTAGTTATATGTTGGATGATGACCAATGTAGCCTCTATACAACTGGTTTGCCAAATTCTGCCTTAAAGCATGAGAAACAGATGTGTATAATGAATAGAGATGAGCGAGCACCAAAATGCTCGGGTGCTCGTTACTCGGGACGAAATTATCGCGATGCTCGAGGGTTCGTTTCGAGTAACGAACCCCATTGAAGTCAATGGGTGACCCAAGCATTTTTGTATATAGCCGATGCTCGCTAAGGTTTCCATTTGTGAAAATCGGGGCAATTCAAGAAAGTGATGGGAACGACACAGCAACGGATAGGGCAGGCGAGGGGCTACATGTTGGGCTGCATCTCAAGTTCCCAGGTCCCACTATTAAGCCACAATAGCGGCAAGAGTGCCCCCCCCCCCAACAATTTTTACTTCTGAAAAGCTCTCATTAGCATGGCATACCTTAGCTAAGCACCACACTACCTCCAACAAAGCACAATCACTGCCTGCATGACACTCCGCTGCCACTTCTCCTGGGTTACATGCTGCCCAACCCCCCCCCCCCCCCGCACGACCCAGTGTCCTCACCGCACACCAAAGTGTCCCTGCGTATCCTTCAGCTGCCCTCATGCCACACCACCCTCATGTCTATTTATAAGTGCATCTGCCATGAGGAGGAACCGCAGGCACACACTGCAGAGGGTTGGCACGGCTAGGCAGCGACCCTCTTTAAAAGGGGCGGGGCGATAGCCCACAATGCTGTACAGAAGCAATGAGAAATATAATCCTGTGCCACCGCCATCAGGAGCTGCACACGTGGGCATAGCAATGGGGAACCTATGTACCACACACTATTCATTCTGTCGAGGTGTCTGCATGCCCCAGTCAGACCGCGTTTTTTTATAAATACTCACAGGCAGGTACAACTCCGCAATGGGAATTCCGTGTGCACCCACAGCATGGGTGGCTCCCTGGAACCCACCGGCTGTACATTAATGTATCCCATTGCAGTGCCCATCACAGCTGAGGTAACGTCCGATTAAATGCAGGTGGGCTTCAGCCCACACTGCATGCCCCAGTCAGACTGGGGATCTTTAGAAGTGGACACATGCAGTTACAACTCCGTGTGGACCCACAGCATGGGTGGGTGCCAGGAAGCCACCGGCGGTACATAAATATATCCCATTGCATTGCCCATCACAGCTGAGGTAATGTCATGTTTAATGCAGGTGGGCTTCGGCCCACACTGCATGCCTCTTTAGAAGTGGACACATGTAGTTACAACTCCGTGTGGACCGACAGCATGGGTGGCTCCCTGGAACCCACCGGCGGTACATAAATATATCCCATTGCAGTGCCCAGCACAGCTGATGTAACGTCAGCTGTAATGCAGGTGGGCAAAAAATTAATTGGATTACACTGTAGGCGAGGGCCCCAAAAAATTGGTGTACCAACAGTACTAATGTACCTCAGAAAAATTGCCCATGCCCAACCAAAAGGGCAGGTGAAACCCATTAATCGCTTTGGTTAATGTGGCTTAATTGGTAACTAGGCCTGGAGGCAGCCCAGTTAAAATAAAAATTGGTTCAGGTGCAAGTTTCAACGCTTTAATGAGCATTGAAACGTATAAAAAGTGCTTAGAAAAATTATATGACTGAGCCTTGTGGCCCTAAGAAAAATTGCCCGTTCGGCGTGATTACGTGAGGTTTCAGGAGGAGGAGCAGGAGGAGGAGGAGGAATATTATACACAGATTGATGAAGCAAAAATGTCCCCGTTTTTGATGGTGATAGAGAACGATGCTTCCATCCGCGGGTTGCAGCCTACGTATTGTTTAGGTATCGCTGCTGTCCGCTGGTGAAGAAGAGAAGTCTGGGGAAATCCAGGCTTTGTTCATCTTGATGAGTGTAAGCCTGTCGGCACTGTCGGTTGACAGGCGGGTACGCTTATCCGTGATGATTCCCCCAGCCGCACTAAACACCCTCTCTAACAAGACGCTAGCCGCAGGACAAGCAAGCACCTCCAGGGCATACAGCGCGAGTTCAGGCCACGTGTCCAGCTTCGACACCCAGTAGTTGTAGGGGGCAGAGGCATCATCGAGGATGGTCGTGCGATCGGCTACGTACTCCCTCACCATCCTTTTACAGTGCTCCCGCCAACTCAGCCTTGACTGGGGAGCGGTGACACAGTCTTGCTGGGGAGCCATAAAGCTGGAAAAGGCCTTGGAGAATGTTCCCCTGCCTGCGCTGTACATGCTGCCTGATCTCTGCGCCTCCCCTGCTACCTGGCCCTCGGAACTGCGCCTTCTGCCACTAGCGCTGTCGGATGGGAAGTTTACCATCAGTTTGTCCACCAGCGCCCTGTGGTATAGCATCATTCTGGAACCCCTTTCCTCTTCGGGAATGAGAGTGGAAAGGTTCTCCTTATACCGTGGGTCAAGCAGTGTGTACACCCAGTAATCTGTAGTGGCCAGAATGCGTGTAACGCGAGGGTCACGAGAAAGGCATCCTAACATGAAGTCAGCCATGTGTGCCAGGGTACCTGTACGCAACACATGGCTGTCCTCACTAGGAAGATCACTTTCAGGATCCTCCTCCTCCTCCTCCGGCCATATACGCTGAAAGGATGACAGGCAAGCAGCATGTGTACCCTCAGCAGTGGGCCAAGCTGTCTCTTCCCCCTCCTCCTCATGCTCCTCCACCTCCTCCTCCTCAACGCGCTGAGATATAGACATGAGGGTGCTCTGACTATCCAGCGACATACTGTCTTCCCACGCCTCCGTTTCCGAGTGCAAAGCGTCTGCCTTTATGCTTTGCAGGGAACTTCTCAAGAGGCATAGCAGAGGAATGGTGATGCTAATGATTGCAGCATCCCCGCTCACCATCTGGGTAGACTCCTCAAAGTTTCCAAGACCTGGCAGATGTCTGCCAACCAGGCCCACTCTTCTGTAAAGAATTGAGGAGGCTGACTCCCACTACGCCGCCCATGTTGGAGTTGGTATTCCACTATAGCTCTACGCTGCTCTTAGAGCCTGGCCAACATGTGGAGCGTAGAGTTCCACCGTGTGGGCACGTCGCACAGCAGTCGGTGCACTGGCAGATTAAACCGATGTTGCAGGGTGCGCAGGGTGGCAGCGTTCGTCTTGGAGTTGCGGAAATGTGCGCTGACCCGGCGCATCTTTCCGAGCAGGTATGACAAGTGTGGGTAGCTTTTCAGAAAGCGCTGAACCACCAAATTAAAGACATGGGCCAGGCATGGCACATGCGTGAGGCTGCCGAGCTGCAGAGCCTCCACCAGGTTACGGCCGTTGTCACACACGACCATGCCCGGTTGGAGGCTCAGCTGCGCAAGCCAGCGGTCGGTCTGCTCTGTCAGACCCTGCAGCAGTTCGTGGGCCGTGTGCCTCTTCTCTCCTAAGCTGAGTAGTTTCAGCACGGCCTGCTGACGCTTGCCCACCGCTGTGCTGCCACGCCGCGTGACACCGACTGCTGGCCACGTGCTGCTGCTGCTGACACATCTTGATTGCGAGACAGAGGTTGCGTTGGAGGAGGAGGAGGGTGGTTTAGTGGAGGAAGCATACACCGCCGCAGATACCAGCACCGAGCTGGGGCCCGCAATTCTGGGGGTGGGTAGGACGTGAGCGGTCCCAGGCTCTGACTCTGTCCCAGCCTCCATTAAATTCACCCAATGTGCCGTCAGGGAGATATAGTGGCCCTGCCCGCCTGTGCTTGTCCACGTGTCCGTTGTTAAGTGGACCTTGGCAGTAACCGCGTTGGTGAGGGCGCGTACAATGTTGCGGGAGACGTGATCGTGCAGGGCTGGGACGGCACATCGGGAAAAGTAGTGGCAACTGGGAACCGAGTAGCGCGGGGCCGCCGCCGCCATCATGCTTTTGAAAGCCTCCGTTTCCACAAGCCTATACGGCAGCATCTCCAGGCTGATCAATTTGGCAATGTGCACGTTTAACGCTTGAGCGTGCGGGTGCGTGGCGGCTTACTTGCGCTTGCGCTCAAACAGTGGCGCTAGCGACGTCTGGACGCTGCGCTGAGAGACATTGCTGGATGGGGCCGAGGACAGCGGAGGTGAGGGTGTGGGTGCAGGCCAGGAGACGGTAGTGTCTGTGTCCTCAGGGGGGGGTTGGATCTCAGTGGCAGGTTGGGGCACAGGGGGAGAGGCTGTGGTGCAATCCGGAGGCGGTGAACGGCCTTCGTCCCACCTTGTGGGGTGCTTGGCCATCATATGCCTGCGCATGCTGGTGGTGGTGGCTCCCCAGCTGATCTTGGCGCGACAAAGGTTGCACACCACTATTCGTCGGTCGTCAGGCGTCTCTGTGAAAAACTGCCACACCGTAGAGCACCTTGACCTCTGTAGGGTGGCATGGCGCGAGGGGGCGCTTTGGGAAACAGTTGGTGAATTACTCTACCCCTGGCCACCGCACTGGCTCGGCCTGTGCCAACACCCTGACTTGGGCCTCCGCGTCCTCGCCCGCGTCCACGTCCTCTAGGCCTACACCTACCCCTCAGCATGCTGTATTACCAGCAGTGCAGAAACAGAACGCTGTAACTAAATGTGCCACTTATTGGCCTGTGGTTGGAGGCTGACTTCGCTTACGGAACGCACAGGAGAGCCAGGAAATAATTTTGCGCAAGCCTGCTGTAACACTTAGCTGGCTGCGTATGAATTAGGAGGACAACTACACCCAGCACAGACCCAGTACACTGAGGACAGTCACAGGCAGCCCAAATAGATTTTTTTCCCAAATGTTTTTGGAAAGGCCCACTGCCTATATTCAATAAATATGTCTTCTGTCCCTGCGTCACCACTACTGGCCCTGGAGTATGTAAAATAACTGCAGACTGTTGCACTGTGGACAGGAATACAGCGGTGATGTAAGAGGCAACACAGAGCCAGGAAATAATTTTGCGCAAGCCTGCTGTAACACTTAGCTGGCTGCGTATGAATTAGGAGGACAACTACACCCAGCACAGACCCAGTACACTGAGGACAGTCACAGGCAGCCCAAATAGATTTTTTTCCCCAAATGTTTTTGGAAAGGCCCACTGCCTATATTCAATAAATATATGTCTTCTGTCCCTGCCTCACCACCACTACTGGCCCTGGAGTATGTAAAATTACTGCAGGGCGCAATGCTGTGCACGGCCGATATACAAAAAAAAAAAAAAGTGCAACACTGCAAAAAGCAGCCTCCACACTACTGCACACGGTTAGATGTGGTCCTAAGAAGGACCGTTGGGGTTCTTGAAGCCTAAAATAGCTCCTAACGCTCTCCCTATAGCAGCTCCGGCACCAGCAGCACTGTCCCTGATCTCTGTCAGAACGCATCTGTGGCGAGCCGCGGGAGGGGCCGATTTATATACTCGGGTGACACCTGATCTCGCCAGCCACTCACTGCAGGGGGGTGGTATAGGGCTTGAACGTCGCAGGGGGAAGTTGTAATGCCTTCCCTGTCTTTCTATTGGCCAGAAAAGCGCGCTAACGTCTCAGAGATGAAAGGGAAAGTAACTCGAACATAGCGTGGTACTCGTCACGAGTAACGAGCATCTCAAACACGCTAATACTCGAACGAGTATCAAGCTTGGACGAGTACGTTCGCTCATCTCTAATAATGAACCAAGTATGTCATTTAGGACCCTAGAAAACACATCTAAACCTCGCAGACATGGTCAAGAAGTTTACATTTTTGCATAGACCAAACACTACAATGAGGGGAGAAAGCTGATCGGAGTAAATTGTGCTCTAGAACAATTGTTGGCACAAGACAGGTTGAGGATCTCAGGTACCATCCTTCCCAAATGTCCTACAGTATGAGCAATGTGAAGATACTATTTATTTGGGAACAGGATAGTATTCTCATATATACATAGTAACGTAGGCTGAAAGGAGACTTCTATGGGCAGTGTTTGAAACTATAAACACTATGTGGGCACTATATGGCTCTATAGAGGCAAAACATAACATTCTTTGCAAACTATGTAGGCAGAGCATGTCGCTATCTGGAGGATGTATGTCACTAAATGGGTATTCTATGTATTATCTGTGGATTGGCAGCAGTAAATCGTGTCAGTTGCAAAACTTCTTAACTTCTTGCTCTCATTAAAGCGGTATTCCGTGCATTCAACCCCTTAAAGTATGCATAGCCTATCCTTAGGATAGGTCATCATGAGTTGATCAGCAATAGTCTGTTGCTCAAGACCCACGATGATCAGCTGATCTCAGTCCCTGCACTCACTGTGGTGAGACAGATGTTGACAGCTCCGTCCACAATAGGGTCAAAGCCGGAAATGCAAAAGAAGGTATAGTTCCCATTGATTTCAGTATTAGTAAAGTCTTCTCTTACACTTCAAGCTCTGATCCTGGGGTGAGAGCCAGAAGTGTAATAGAAGGCTTTGTTCCCATTTAAATCAATGGGAGCTATACTTTCTATTGCACTTCTGGCTCCCAATGCAGATGTCCAGCCCCACTGCCTAAATGTAAGGGCTGAGATGAGCTTACCACTAGGACGTCTTAAGGGACATACCTTTGCCGATCAACTATTGATAACCTATTCTGAGAATAGGTCGTCAATACTACAAGGGGTTAAATAATCAGAATAGTCCATTAAATCTTGTTAATGACAGCAAAATAGATTGATGTAAGCTGGCAGGTAAGCAAATTTAACTTGAATATCTCTATGTTAGAACAGTGACCTGCAGAAATACATCTCTAAATGTAAACTACATCAATCCTTGAAGTGGATGAGTGACAGGAGCAGGAAACCTTATCAGCCTTGACAGGAACCTCAGATTGCAAGGGCAAGACTCACCAAAACCTGATTGTTGAAGACTGGTAAAATGTATTTAGGTCTGAAACATCTTCTTAACCATTCTG
This sequence comes from Eleutherodactylus coqui, assembly GCF_035609145.1. Lineage (NCBI taxonomy): Eukaryota > Metazoa > Chordata > Amphibia > Anura > Eleutherodactylidae > Eleutherodactylus > Eleutherodactylus coqui. The sequence continues at coordinate 156,058,152 of NC_089842.1, read as the reverse complement.
ATAGTAGGGTCAGAATTTGGTGTAAACCACATAAATCCATGAAACTATCCTACATTGTGCTAATAGTTTAGGTTCCTGGACATGACGGTAGAACACAGTGAGAAATCTTTTCTTGCCTTAATTTCAGTTAAGCATTGTTTATATACCACAGCCTACTTGAGTATGGTTTCTGACCATGGACATCTCCGGCTATAGCCTATCCAACTTCTAATGGCAATGTCATCTCACAAAGCACAAGTCGGAACAAGCCAGTGGTGCAAACATGGCTGAACAGTCACAAGGATCAGACTATCTGGATTGTTGAACCATGCCCCGAAGAATTCAGAAAGTTCTGTGGGCAACAAGGAAGTCCTCCCCAACTCAAGGATGGTGCTTTACATAATACTACACTTTACTGATGAAAGTGAAGTGTATTTTATATGTAATAAATATTATCCATCCAACTTGTTGCCTCATTAATATTTCTAATGTTTTCTCCTACCAGTGGGGCAGGAGTTTGGATGGAATCCAGAATTTCACATCTGTACCGCTCAAGGGCTAATGATAATATTACCTCTGTATCTTCTTCTGCAGGTAAGTCAGGAGACATGATTGATCCACTTAAAGGTTCAATGTTTTATGACACTGCAGGAATTGAATTTTCACTATGGAAGTCAGGGAGCCATTGTCCAGTATCCCAAACGTCAATGTGTCATAGTCTTTGGACCCCACGTATTTGCCATTCTTCTGCAACCCCAAGTATCATTGTGTCCGTGTGCTAGTGTTCTGGGATCCCAGGTGTTAGTGGGTCCCTGTTCTGAGATCGTGGTTATTGGTTCGCCATTGTGTTGGTGTAATAAAATCCAGGAATAGGCCGGTACCAGAAGAATAAGGGCTGGGACTTGAAACCACTTGAGGCCCTACCTCTCTTCCTGAAAAAGCCACCAGGTGCTTCTTCAGAAAGTCCCAATCACAAGGGCTGTGGATGTGAGGAACATGCAGAGTAGAAGTTATCAGTGCAACCACATGATTCCATAAATCTTGCTTCAAACCCAACTTTAATGAAGATTACAGTACTTGGGCTTAAATAACTCTCAAACGGGGGAGTGATAGATTCAATGCTGACGCAATCAGCTGCATTCGTTTCATAAGACAGACTATAGCGTTGTTAGCACCATGCTGTCAAAGATACCTGAGACTCCATGATGCTTTGGTGGAGGGGAGGATATATATGCAATTAAATATGGTGATTGCTGATGCCAAAAGAACAGGATTGTGTATGCAAAGGCTCAACGCTGAAATGAGATAGCCACTATTTTGTCATTTCTTTGGAATTACCTGGAGCGACAGAAGAACCAACATTTACACTTTGCTTTGCCAAAGTTTGGAAACATTTTACCATAGCTGTCCAATCCATTTCCCCAAAGAGATCCTATCCTATAGCATTCACATAATGGAGCATGCAAACAGCATTTGTTTCATAGCATGTCCATCCGCCCAATCTATGCTTAGTAGAAAGTTTTCAGTTATTTGTCAAAGTATATGACCCCTGTAAGGGAAGAATATGTTCCTGAAATAGACAGTAGGGGGCAGCAGAGATGAATTATGACAACTATTCTTTGCCCAGAGGCTGTGAATGTATTACATTCTCCTGTAGGTGGACAACCCCGTTTATAGTGGGAAATAAATGTGTCTGTTTGTTATTTCCCTCTATGCCGGCTGACTTTATATTGTCTGTAAAACTGTGCGCAATCCCTCATTGTGAGAATACAAAGCAGAAAGTTCATCTGCAGGTGCTCGAGGGCCGGGATTCTGTCCCTGAACAGAGGGAGAACATAGAAGTCTGGATATGATGAATATTCAGGAGCTCTCTGCCTTCTTCAACTTTTCTTACTTAAAATTTTTACTGACTAAATGATGGTCCTTGGGGGAAGCTGATTTGTAATCATGACCTGTGTGTGTGTTTGTGTGTGCGCATCCACATTAACGCTTCAGAGCAGGAATCACAGAAATGTGCTAATACTGCTGGGTTATCTGCATTATTCAGAAAATCTATCTGCAGCCACATGGAATTGCTGGAAGCTAAACGAACTACATCTAAACCCCCTGGGAGGTGTATACTGGGATATCGCAGTCTTTTCCCATTACATCACATTAAACCAGCCATAATCTGACACAGTTGGGACTGATATGGATTATTGGATTTGTCAGAGTATTGGATACTTCTACTAATGCCGTCTCCATCACAGGTTGTCTCCAGCCTATTGAATTGCACAAACTTCCAGTGGATCAGGTTTTGGCCTAGTAATGTGGACCATCAAAAACAGGATCAATATGAGTATGTTCACATGTAGCTGATTTGCTGTAGATTTTTCAATTGAAAGGGTGACATTTGCTGCAGATCCGCACCGAAATCGGCAGCACATCAGCTATGTGTGAACATATGCAAAGGTGCAGAAGAAGACAACCATGTCTGAACCTGCCAATTAATGTTGGGGTACTTCCATAGTCCTTGTTGATGATATGACCTGTGAAGGTCTGCATAAAGTCATTATAAAAATCCTGCATTGCAATGCAACATTTATAAGAGCCACCTTACTATTATGTGCCATTTATAAGACCAATTATGTGCCAGGAAGGCCACCAGAGATGGGTGCAAGCGCTAACTCTGCTCCCCTAAAGCTACACATGCAGATAGTAGAATCATGTTTCCTTGGCTTCTGGAGCGACTTCAATGAAGTCAAATTAATTGCTTCATGTTCACAAATGGTATTGATTCTCCTTGAAGAGATCAAGCAAAAGGTAGGAAATCTGGCAGTGTTTCCCAGGAAAATATGCCAAATAACTCTCCTCAAGAAGGATGAAAATTGTCTACTAGCTATGCGCTGGGGAGGAGGAATTAAAGCGATTGTCCCAGGATAGGGGATAACTATCTGATTGATAGGGGTCTGACTAATGGGACCATGAGAAGAAGGGTCCTGAAGGTCTTCAAATGAAAGGGATGGTGGTCTACCATGTGCACTATTCCTCCATTCATTTCAGAGGCGCTGCTGGATATAGCAAAATGCTTGAACTTAGCTATCTCTGGCAGTCCCATTGAAATGAATAGAGCAGTGCTGCAGGTGGTTGATCACTGCTCCCTTCAGGACCCCTATTCTTGTGATCAGTAGGGGACCTGTAGTGGCCCAGTGTATGCTTTCCGGGCCAGCTCCATAATGTCATACATGTCATATCTTATGTTGGTGCGCTGTGCAAATCTGTCTAGTCATTCTGTTATGTGTATTGCACAGAATGCAGCGTGTGATGGGTTGAGTGTCTATAAAGCCTGGAGACTGTCTGAAAATGTATCAATCCATGTCCTGTCATGTGGTATGAGTGAGAATATAAATAGGAGTGTCTAAGAGCAGGAAGAGAGATTCCTCTGGGTTCCTGATCAAGCGTGCCAGCTACATGGGGGTACCTTTAACCCTCATGTAGTGAAGGATGGGAGAGGAGGAGAGGTTCCCTGGATTGCCTGATATAGAATGAGAGAGGAGTGAGCCCCAGTTGGAGAGAGAGTGTGAGAGAGAAGTAAGTGGAGTTTTCCCCAATCCCAGTGCAGAGGTACTCTTATCAATTGTTCACACTCGAACGTCCTGAAGCCTGGTATCGCCGTGTGGAGGTACTGCCAATCAAGTCTGTTTAAATGCCTGCACTTGGAATACTGTCTACTTTGCCTTGTACTGTTGGCGTTTTGTTCAAGTAAAGTTATTCCAGGCACTGACCATTTCCAGGGACCTGAGGTATGTTATATCTGTCTGCAGCTCATTTATTCTTCGCAGAAGGTCATTCCGGTGTGTGTCGGAAGAGTGGCGTCACCCGTGACAACCACTATCCCTGTTCTACCGTTTATTGCCCATTCCTCTCCCAGGTATGTCCGGAAGAGGCCCAGCGCTGCCCTGGCCGAGGCTACATGTGTCCCTCCGGGAGGGAGCGTGGTAAGTGCCACCGTGACAAGCCAGCATCTTACTCTCACAGCTCCTCAACGTATGCCCTGTGTCCGGGGTAACCCTACGGGACGCTGCAGACCCACCCCTGAACATTTCATGGGACAGCTCCTTTAAGCCGTGTTGAAAGCCAACATGCTTAATCCCTTTCCCCAACATTGGTGACCCCCATGTACATTAGATAGTCAGCCTAAATAAGCAAGTTTAGCTAAGATCATAATTGAAATTTGCTGGGGGGGTTCTCCTCCAAATACAAAGGGTGCTGTCCAGTTCATGGTCACATAATGAGCTGTGCATCGCAAACAATGGTGAAGTGGGTCAAACCTGAAGCTGAGGGGAAGAAGGAACGCTCTAATTAAGGCCAGTGACACAGCATCATATTTCAGTCCAGTTTTTGCATCTGTCATATGGATAGATTCCTATGATGCTCAGAGTTCAGGTCAGGATACCTGCGGTCAGGCTGGGACATAATATGTATTAGGGCTCCTACCCACTAGCGTTTTTTTAATGCTGCGATATCGCTGCGTTTTTTTTAATACAAATGTCAATGGGACCTTCTAATGTTAAAATCGCATCGCACAAAAATCGCAAAGCACAAACTTGTGATTTTTGTGCGAAGCCATTTTAACATTAGAAAGTCGCATTGACATTTGTATTAAAAAAAAACGCAGCGATATTGCAGTGTTAAAAAAACGCTAGTGGGTAGGAGCCTTTATGGCTCCTGTGCACAGGCGATAGTTCATTGCATTATCCGCGGCGATAATCAGGCCATGGGTAACGCAGTGAACACTTTCCATAGCATTGCTATGGAAAGCACAGCCCCGACGTCCACGAGCGGAGAATCATAGCGATTCTCCACTTGCGGGATTCAAATCGTGGCATGCCGTGATTTGCTGTGATTCTCCATGGTGAGCCTATCTGTCAGATAGGCTCAGCACGGAGCCCTTACAGCTCTCCCCCCTGCATAATATTGCTAGCGATATTCCATCACACCCGTGGACAGGGGGTCTTATGGATGCAAAAATGTGGACGAAATACAGTGATGTGTCACCGGTCTAAATATATAAAGAAAAGTTATCTAACTTTCTAATATATTTTGTGTTACAGTTCTTTGCTGTTTTCAAGATCTCGGTTTGCTGTCAATGAATGGGGACATTTTCATTTATATCCAGAGGCTTAACACTGCTCAAGACCCCAGAATCCTCAGAGGCATAGCCAAGGTAACAACTGCAAAAGCTCCAAAGGCTGGTCTGCTATATATATAGACACCAGTATTATAAATGGTAGGTAAGAGCCCTGTTTCAGATTTTGCATTGGAGCCTAGGTGCTTAAGTACACCTCTACTAGTCCTTCTCACACAGTTAGGGCTCAGTGACATGGGTGTTTGTAACGGGCGTTTTTCGGCACGTCAAATAATTCCCACTAGATAGAATCAATGCTTTTCAACAGCAGTGGTCACATGTGCGAATTTTACATGCGGAAAACCTGGGGCAAAAATTATAGGACACCGGTTTGCAGAACGCATGTTACTGCGTTCTGTGGCAAACTGGTGTTCTGTGTATGTGAAACCCCTGGATGCTGTTGGCAGCAGTGCCAACCCCATTGAGAACATATACTGAAGATCATGATCCTCTGCCACAGCTGTGACAGCTGTAGCAGAGGGGTGCGATGTTCTCCCATTGAATTCAATGGAGTCGGCAATACAGCTGGCTCAATTGAAAGCAATGGGCTGCCGGCAAGCGCTGCAGTGATTTTCAGGGAAGGGCTTAAAATATAAGCCCTTCCTTAAAAATTAATCCAAAAATGTGTAAAAAAAAAAAAAAAAGTATACTCACCTCTCTGCAGCTGCCGGGGCACAGCAACGTACAGACAGCTCTTCTCCTGCACTGCTCTGAGTAGTATTCAGCAGGCGGGGATTTAAAATTTTTTGACCAATCAGAGGCAGCTTTCAGCTATTAAATGACAGCTGAGAGCTGCCTCTGATTGATCCCTGCGCTCAGGCAATCAGAGGCAGCACTCACCCCCTTCCATTGCTGACTGCCGACAAAGGGCGGAGAGGGGGCGGGAGCTTAGCACACTAGCTCCTGCCCCGTATCCTCTACTTACTGAGAGACGGTGAAGGGGGAGACAGTTTAGCTCTGCTAAACTGTCTCCCCCCGCCCAACGGCATTGCGGGCTCGGCATAAATGCACTGGACCATCTGAACAGGCGCACAAACAGTAGCTTTGCGCACCCGTTCGCGTGTTTTTACAGCGCCGGGAGGCGAACGTAAAAACGCTGATGCCCATGTGAAAGAGCCCTTAACGCGAACCTCCAGTTACGGGACAAGAAGGGATGGGGGAGGGGGGTTATTACCTGCAGTTGTTCTTCTCTGCTACCCCTCCGATCCACCAAGTTTGACCCTGTTTTTGGTTTTCCTAATTCAGACTGTTCACTGCTCTCTGATTGGCCAGTACTCATCACATGAGCAGTTTTGGCCAATCAGAGAGCTGGCATAGTGCATTAGTAGTCTAACACTACCTATGCACTGTGGGGGATTAGGTAGTCTGAAGCTTGTATCGGCTATCTTGAACTGCCGAAACAGGACCTGGAAATGACAGATCAGAGGGACAGCTCAGAGGAACAACTGCAGGTAGTATATCCCCCGTCCATCTGGTTTTGGGACAGAATTTTGTCCAGAAACCAGACGGTTGCTTTAAGGATTTATTACACTGTATCAACAAAGATGGGAACTCCCAGGAGAGAGATTTGTAACGCTGCTGTGTTGAGCTCACAGAGGTTTGACACATTGTAACAAGCGCCCCCACCATACGAGCAGGACTAGGTCAGAAGTTATGCTGAGAAGAACTGTTGTCATATATTAACAAGCACCTCCAGCACTATTGCACCCCAGTGGCCTGCAGAAGGACGGGCTCTGGACATTTCTTCTGCTAATGGAAACATTATGGAGATGATTTCTATGAAATGTTGAGGAGATACTTCCAGATCAAGTGACCTCCCTGCCGGTGACCTCAAGCATTCTTTGGGTGAAGGATCCACATTTCTGTCCTTATCGTCTGTTATTTACTGAACAGTATTCTGCATCATCCGCAATTATTTGTCTGATCTCTTCATTCTGATTTCCAAGATTGCTGCACTCACCAGTAACCTTCAGCCTTCACATTTAGTTTTTTTTAAGTCACTGAGCAAGTACAAATAGCGCTGTTCACTTGATCTTGTGTTCCACTATTCTGTAGTAAATAAATTAAACGGGCCAATTAACCTAAAATTAGTGTTTGTTTTTTTTTTTTGTTTTTTTTTTAATGTAATGTGCAATTCTAAAAACACTGTTTGTTATATTCCAATTGATTATATTATTGCAAACTATTGTTTTCTGTTGTCAGACAAGGCAGAAAAAAATGATCTGCAGTGTTCTTCAGCTAGATTTTTACTGATAGGAAATTCCTTAAAGGCGTCTTAAGATTTATCTAAAGAAATTGCGTTCAATGAATCTGTCAGCTTTCAGTAAATATATATATATTTTAATTTACATTCAAAGGGTGAAAACCCACCCTGAGTCAATACACAGCAAAGCTGAGAGTTTGCTACAGTTTTTCACAGCAGGCGTAGATTTCAGTTTTTGGGACATTCTCCTGCAATGGATTTTGAATAAACTGGTGTGTGAAATGCCAGTCATGATACTTTCCCCTCTATACCTTAATTTTTTAACTGGTTTTAAGATCTGTGCTTGCTATCAGTGAATGGGGACATTCAGAGGCTGAAACCCCATCCTAATAATACATCTCACAGGGGAAGATGTGTTACAATTGTATCCAGCCAAGACAATCCTCTGCAACTTTATAAAATACTATGTGGTATTGGGCAGTTTTATTAAGACTGGTGCTTCATATGCCAATTTTAATCAAAAGTGCGTTAGAGGAAAATGCGCTAAATTTATTAAGAGACACATGCCTCTTAATGCATTTGTTGAATCTTTGGCTATCAATGCACTTTATTTAGCTGCATTTCATGTGCATGCCAGTTACTGTCATTTTCACCTCTGACAACGCTTTAGACTGTAAATGTAGCCTATGAGTGGTAGTCTTGTAACATATTGATAGCTGTAGATTGGGAAAGACAGGTGTATGGGCAAAGTTAGTCAAGTGACGCAGAGTGTTAAAACAGCAGAAATACTATCCTAAGCTCTCGCTCACGACGTGAAGGTTGTTGGTTCAATCCCCACTTGGTTCAGGTAGCTGGTGCAAGGTTGACTCAGCATTCCATCCTTCCGAAGCCAGTAAAATGGGTACCCAGCATGCTGGCAGGTAAAAGATGACTGAGAAAGTCTGCCAAGAAAACATCATGATGTGATGTCAGTCATGATTCAATGTTTGCACCAGGGGACTTTACCTTTACCATGAATAATAATAGTCAAATATGTATAAGCTGTACCTTGTATACAAAGGAAACGCATCACAAGCAACCAGAAACCTAGAAATGATCAGTGGCTCCTTCAGATTTTTTCTTTACACAGCAACACTTCCAACCCAGTAGTACTATTTAGGAACCACAGCTTATTCCCATCACTTGGATAATCAAGGGTAGTGTTGCATGATTGAAAATAGTCAAACCCTGGTATGGGTTGAACTTTGCTAAAAGTTTGGTTTGGCGTGGAGCCAAACATTGGGTGGTTCGTCTCGGCTAAACCCACTATAATAATCTACTTCTACTTTTATACAGCTTCCATAAAAGGAGTTGTGCCAAGATAGAAAGTTAACTTTATGATTGTGGGGGTTCCACCTCTAGAACCCTCATTGATCCCAAGAGTCGGGGTCCCAGAAGGCTGCACATGGATGGGGCGGTGGTTTATTAATTTCAATGTGGGTACTAGCAGTTGTCAAGCTCTTGAAGATCAATGATGATCCCCAGTAGGCACACCAGCACCATATGGGGTAGGGGATAACTTTCTATCTTAGCACAGCTTCTATAAAGTCAGTAAGAGTTGTTTAAATATGTATGCAGAGAGCTCCCCCTAGTGGTAGCTCCAAACAACTATAATTTAATCATTTTACTCTCTGTCTATGTCGTGGATTTGGCGCTCTGCTTCAGAAAAATGGAGCAACAACCCCTATATAAATATCATCCGGATAGACTTTTGAATCAATTGCTTATAGGGCTGCATACTATATACTGCATGTGGCATATCCTCCCTCGACAATATTTTTCATGGATTTCGTATGTTCTTAAGACGACCACAACTATGCAAAATTCTATGCACATTGTACCTATATTAGGTTTGGAATAGTCTTCCCATTGAATAAGGCATTGACCTACTTGATGTAGATCCATGTATGACATGTGTACATCCCTCCCTCCACCTAGCCAGCTTAGGGAATGAAAAGACATGACTATGTATATTCCCTGTAGTAATACAGGCCTCCCATATTTTAATGACAGGGAACAATAATGAATAGCGGAATGCACCAAAATTTCATTTAAAATGTTTTGCAATGATTGACTCCTCAACATTCATTTCCTTGGCCGGGCTGATATAGTTTATTACTTTCTGCAGATATCACTTATAATTGACACGGTTCTTCTGCTAAGCTCCTTGCTTTTACCTGATGTTATTGAATGATGAGTAATATCATTTACCTCGAGTGTTGAAGAGACCCAGGTGACCAGAGAAAGGAATAGATAGATGTGAGCGTTACATTCAATGAGATGCAAAAATATATTAAATCCCTGTAGCAATAAATGGTATGTGATGGGGTTTATTCTTCAGAGGGAAAAACACTGAAACGAGACCTTAGAAGAGGGCCCTGCTGGGGAAAGCTGATTTCTTGTGTCTTATAATGATACAGCATCGGTCTGTGCTTCTGTCTTAGAGTGTTTCGGAAGTTTTTAAGGCTTTTTTTTTAATATAATGTACCAGGTACTATATGGTATAATCTACAGTAGCGATATATTTGACATCTTTAAAGCCACTCCAGTCACAGTGGTACATTAAAAAGGCAGCTTTAGGTCAATCACCTATTAGTAATTGACATGAAGCTAACCTCCTTAAAGAGGTTATGCAGCAGATAAGGTGTTCACGATGAGGATGAAGGAGCTAGGATGACTCCAGATTCATAATGATGTATTAGGAGTCTGTAGAGCAGATGGACATAGATTTGGGGGTGCTTAAGCAGATGGGATGTGTATTATAAGGTTGTAGCTCAATCACTTGTATTATTAGGTTCTTGAGCAGTTGGGTCTGTGTTATGATTTATTGGAGTAGTTAAGGCTGGCTTCACACGAGCGTATGCGCAATTGTGCGTGCCTTAGCGTAACATTTTTGTGCTATGAACGAGGCTTTTTTTGCGCACATAACAGCGTATTTCACCATACTTTTCTTGCCGCAGGGCGTGTTTATTTGCACGCACCTATTAAAATGGCTAATTAGTTCAAGATGTGTTCTCTTCCCAGCAGAATTACGCAATGTTTCACGCATCTCCTTGCGAATTGCAAGTGCATTTGTGACTCCCAATGACTTTCAAGGGGACCATTGGTACGCTAATATGCAGAGAAATAGACCATGTTCTATTTTTCTTTTTACGCAACCGTAATGTTTGCACAAAACACGGAAATGTGAATGCACCCATTAATATCAATGGGTTTCATACTGCGTATTGCGCACACAAATACACCCGGGTAGTGGGAGTTCTAAAACAGAGGTCTTGAGTATGAGGTTTAAGGGCAATGTGGATGCATTCTGATGTTGTGGAGCGCCTGGAGTGAGAATTATCATGTCTTGGAGCAGTTGAGGTTGTGTTTTATGATATTCTGGAGCAACTGGGGAATGCAATATGAGGTTATGGACAGCTTTATTGTGTTTTATATCCTAAATTAGCAAGAATTCCACAGCAAGGGGTAGTGTAGGGTTCTAAAACCAATGGGTGTAGGTTCTGGAGCAATGGGATGTGTACTGTTATGTACCAGAGCAGCTGATGTGTGCACTACAAAGTTCTAGGTTGCATGGTAGATGTATTATTGAGTTCTAGATCAGCACATGTGTTGTATTGTTCTAGACCAACTGGATGTAGTATGTTGTTCTAGATCAGGTAGTAGAATATATCATGTTCTATATTATGTATGCATTAAAAGGTTCTAGAGCAGCTGGAGGTGTGTATTTTATTGTGATATAGTTGGGTTGTATGTTGGGAGATTCTAAATAGCTGCTGCCGAACAAGAAAACAATAGCTTCTTGTAGGTCAATGAGTGATTGATACACAACGGCTACATTACATTTTGCTGCTACGTGAGATTTCTTCTAAAAGAAGTGCTAGCTGTGACCTGATGACACAATGTGTCAGTAGTTTGGCTTTAACCAACATACCTGCATAATCAACATACCTGCATATGCAGCGTCTGAGGAGTGGGCACACAGCCGAGGAGATAGTGGGCTAGCTTGAGGCCTTGTCACGGAGCTCTACCATCTGCTCCCTTGGGGATATCACGGGACCAGACAAAGTTACTGCTGGGGGAGTTTCACGGGGAAAAATACAGTTTGAGGTTTACCTTTAGTCCTTGTCACTCGTGACGCCACTGTTCTGTCCTCCGCGGTGAATCTAGATGTTGGGAAATAAATAGTCCACATGCAGGGATAACTTTATAAGCAAAACTGAGAAATTCTCAGTAGAGCTCGTTTACTCCAAATAAAAGGTTACAGTCCAAAACTTTACACAAGCCAGCAGAACACAGCAGACACAATGGTGGTGTGACAGGGAGGATTCATAGGATGACAGATGATTCCACAGTCCAAGTTATCTGTGGGGTTCTGTTCCCGGGCAATCTCTCTCTCTCCAGCTCTCTACCGGTCAACACCCATGTTCTGGAAGTAGCACTCAGCGCTGCATGGCAGCTCCGCTCTCTCTCAGTCCTCCATATTAATAGCAAGGAGGCCTGGGTGGATTGGGCCCAGGGCACTCATAAGGCCATCGCTCAGCCTCTTCCATCCTGGGGCTCCTTACAAGATGAGGCATAGACTGACTTTGGCTAGAAGCTTCAGAAACAGACTCACTTGTTAACTCTCTCTTAGACTCACTTAGTCTATCTTCCTCTGCACTCTCCCTTACACTAACTTGCATTCACCTTGCAAACACATATAAGAAACATGATCATGTGACACCCAACAAGATACATTTTCCAGACATAACCCAGACATTAACCCATTCAGTGCTCCAGAGGTGCAATACACATGAAACGCACACACATTGTCAAGACACTGACAATACCATTGCACAAGACAAACACATTCATACTTATGGAGGGGCCCTGTTAACTCTGGGCCACTACACATAATCCATACATTCATGGGAATGAGCACTTTGGTTAGGAAGGAGCCTTGATGTCACCGCTAGCTGTTAGCGCTCATGCAGAGCATTTAGACAGGTAGATCACTGCGCATATCGCTCCCTTCTCTCTGACTTCTCACTCAGTGCTTCACATTCTATGTGAAGTGCTGGCCGGGAGCATTTAAATGCAGCGAGAAGTCAGCGAATGATTTTTTTATGCTGGTTGAAAGTGAGCGACACATGAAAAGTAAACGAATAGTAAACAATGGCTTTACATTTAGACGTAACGATTATTGTGCATTTTCATTCGCGTGAATGAATTTTGCATGATAACTGTCCCGTATAAATGGCCCTTTATTGTTACTGCAGACTACACTTTACAACACATTCCAGGAGAAATTCATCTGCGGAGCGGTGCCGTCTTTCAACTTTTCCGCTCATCTCATAGCATTGGAGATGTTTAGATAGATTACATAGTGCCAGGCGTATCTGTAATGGGTCCGGCTCACAGTACCCCTCTAATATTTGCTTTTGAGAAATTCTGCAATGACTTATTAGAAAATTACTAAAAGTGGAGTTGTTTTTTAAAATTCCGACTTTGTGCCGCTATGAAGCAAAAAATGGTAAAAAAAAGGCCGAGCAACGACGCCCCCATGAACAGCGCTTAATGCTCATTATGTTACTTACATATAGGAATAAGTTTCAAGGCAGTGATTGTAAACTGACTTTACGACATGGTGACATTGCGTCGCCATTTAAATGTTTAGTCTGATAAAGCAACAATAATATGCGAGACCATTCTACGCTGCAAGATTGGTTTTACCATTGTAATTGATGAACAGCTGCGCTTTAATAGACTATAAGGAACAGCTTCACTGATTACTCCTTAGGATCCCCAATGTGAGCGCGCCACAGGGAAGCCGAGATAAAAGCTGGTTTAACCTCTGTGTATCCAGATGAGCTGAGAAGAAGAACGTTGACGCCGGACAAACAAACCTTCCGTGAAATGTACAAGGAAAGTTTTCAATTTGTCAGCACAAAAATTACATTTTATTACATTACCCGTACGCAGAGGAGATCATTCAGTGGATTCGGATCAAACACATCGTATGAAATATATAGGGAGGAAATGATGAGAAACGCATTTACCTAAACTTTATCACTAGGTAGACTGGAATATAACATTAGTCGGCATCTAGGTGAATCAAAGGCCACTCCGGTGTAAACACAAATTTCCATCCCTGCCCTCCTCACCTGATTGGCTGTCACACTCTGGATGTATCCTCTGTATACTACAGTCACTTCCCTGCAGTGCAGCCTCCTGTCTAATACTTATGAGGCACCATCGTGATGGGAAGATTTTTTGGTTTTACTTTCACATCAACCCCATGATGCATCAGCACAGCATTATCTAGAGCCTATACCATTTCTACCTGCTGGGGGACAGTTTAATCCTCATTACCTTCACCTAAATAAGCTAAAGACCATAAGTCTAAACTCAGGAGGATGAGCTGTGATCTCCTCTATTATAACTGTGTAATAGGAGCTGTGTGATCATCATCGGTAACTGTGACAGGAGATTCTGTGGCTCCCTCCAGGCAGTCTCTGTGGTAGGATCTATGAAGCAGCATCACATAAACTGAGAAATTGACTAGTTTCAGACAGCATAACCCCAATCTATCTGAGGTAGTCAGAACTGAGATCACCTTAAAGGGGTCTAGTCTTATATAAATGGCTCCAAGGTGGGCGTTTCTAGGAGGTTTTAAGAGCTTTCTTATGTGAACTGGGGGTGCTGCTTAGAAATAGCCCACAAATAGGGATTTACATATTTGAAGACACGAGCCTTTAAAAACGCTAATTCCTTTAGAGAATCATTTTATTTAGAAGGGTTCCACAATAAACACCTTCCTAACAATCAGCTAAAATTTGTGGGGAAGCTTAGTGTTCAGTTTCCCTGCAGTGCCATAACAAGGGCTTTTCAAGTGAGAATACTATTGAGGACCTATTTTCAGTTGATCAGCTGGGGTCCGTCGCTCGGGACTCTGACTGATCAGCTGAGCGGACGCATGCTGTCAGCACCGCAAATACACAGAGGTCGGAGCCTAAGCAGCGGAAGTCTCTGCGCCAACCTCTGTGTAGTGGCCGGCGCTTGTAACTGCAGGCACGGCTCCTATTGATTTCAATGAGACTCTGCCTGCAGAAGATTACTAACAAAAGAATGACACCAGGCGCAGCTCTAAGGAAAGATGCTTTAGCATTGCTTTCTGGGGAATAGAAGGATTTACTAAAAGAGACATATCAGGAGAGGTGACAGATCACCATTAATGAATACCTACCCACAGTAGACAGACAATTGATATGCAGTGCTTTAATCGAAGCTTCAAAAACATCTTGAGAGTCCTTAAACGAAAAAAAAAGTTGATTCCTAATACTGTATCCTAAACCCTTGCCATTGATAGAAGACTAAAATAAAGGATGCCAGGTGGTGGGACTTATCTTTTTTTTTCTTTCTAGTTAACATAACCTCCAGTTTCTAATCTTGGCTAATTTCGCCAGTGCATCCCAAGGCCTCGGATGGGATTACCACTGCACTGATAGGAGAAATCAACTCCATTTTGCTTCTGTATTTTCATAATAGAAAGCAATCCTAAGTGATTGCAAGCTCTGGTCTATTAGGATAGTGAGAGGAGATAGGAAGGAATTAGCATATATCACTGTGTACATACATTTCCCGGCTCAACACTGCGCACTCCTGCCGCTTTGTCAATTATTTGTACTAGGTTCGGTTTAAGTTCCTGACACAGCCTGCATCCAAAAAGCAGCTGACCTTCAAAACAAAGGGAGACGGCATATACTACAGGACCCGCCGCTTCCAAGAGACATAGGATAGGCCCCGCCGGAAAATAGGGTCCTTAATCTTATTACACTGATGTACCTCTGAGGGTTACAGTCTTATTAGTATCACTGAGTGTTTTTATAGGCCACTTATGGGAAAATAACTGGAAAACTATTCCGCCAAAGAGATTTAATGAGAACGTTGGCGTCCTGCAATTTTTACACATTAAACGCCTTTAGAAAATGCTTGCGTTCCTATAGTCTATGACTAAGCTTTTCACTTTTTAAACTATTAATAAGGGCTTTCCACTGCGAAGACAAATACATGCTTGATGCATTTTTAATCCTCCGCCAATACGTTTGGCTAAAGCTGTTTTCAGTCTCAGTGGCAGGATTTAACTTGCCCTTCTGTATTCAACATTTTTCACAGATAATGACATTTCAAGAACACAGAGAGAGACCATTTTATTATAAAGTGGCAAAATCAGGTTTTCAAAGCATTTTTATTGTATGTAAAGGGATATAAGCTAAGTATTGTCCGTGTGTGGGGGAGGAGTGGGGGGAGAAGATCCCATTTTTTTTCTATATTTTACTGATCAACTGCTAAGGTGGTGGTGAGTAAATCGTTTTGATAAACATCTGTATAGAAAGGTCCCATGATTTATGGTTTTTTGTATTCTATGATAAGAGTGATTATAGAGCTAACATAGAGACTAGTGCATACACCGATTGGGAGACTTCCCGCACTCCTGAAAAGGCTATCAAGTCTCCCAGATGCCCCCACGCCCGACATAAATATTCACTTCTCCTCATTCCAGCGATCGCTTTCAATTGCAGATGCCATGGTAGACAACATACTGACACGAAGAACTAGTATGAAGAAGATGGCATGGGTGTAGCATCCCTGACATGGTGCCTAAAGGTTTGAGAAAGTTTGGTGTAAGTATGAGTAAAAGGTAGAGATAAAGTTTGGACAGAGGTGCTGCCAACCATGTGGACCCCTCACGCAGATAGATGGGTGTGAAAAACTGCGTGAATGAACCATAAAAACTTGGCATAGCCTACCAAAGAAGATACTCTTGGCAAGTGGATGAAGATGAATTACTTTATTGAAGGAAACACCGCAAAGAAATGCGTTTCGAGGCATAGGGCCTCTTCATCAGTCAAGCTGGGGTACAGGCAGTAATCACTAGTATTGCTGTGGGTATTGCATGGCTCAGAAGCAGGAAGTCGGGAAATAGGCACCGATTGAAGCAAATGGACCTCTGCTAGTGTCCTTTACTTAGTGGATAGGCAGGGGAGTCAAATCCCCACTAATCTTAATGGTCTGTCATAAGGATAAGTTATCAATACTGTAGTTCCAGAAAATCTCTTTAAATCCCCCTCTGCCTGCCTGTCCCAGGCTGCACAGCAAAGCTCACAAATGACCTGCAAATAAACAGGAAGTGCAGATTGTCGTGTGTGCTCTAGTGGCCACTGTGAGAACTGTACTATTTAAAAAAAATTCTAGTTACATAAAAATTAACATAAATACACACACACATATATATATATATATATATATATATATATATATATACTAAAAGCATGTAATGTGTAATTCTCTGATGCTACATTCCCTTTAATAGACACTCATGCATTGACCCTTCACTTCACCTATCAAACACGTGTCAAACACTAGGCACACAGCCAATATCCTTCCCGCCGCCTCATTTTATGTGGCCCGCCCCGCCGGCTGTACATCACACCTAACAGGAATTCTACTCACCCATCCTGCAGCTCCGGTCTGGCGGCGGCAGTGCAGTCTGTGACTGCTGACCTCTTCCCCTGGTATCTGCATGCGCCGTCCTGTGCACATTGTAGAAATTGAGGTTAGAGGTACACAGTCAGAGACTTAGCAGTAGCTGGTGCTCTCGAGCCGGAGCTGCAAGCTGGATGAGCGGAAAGCCTGTAGGGGTTGCTATTACTACTGGGGCCAATAAAGAGGACACTATTACTACTGGGGCAATTATGGGGGTCACTATAACTACTGAGTCCACTATGGGGGTCACTGTTACTACTGCGGCCACTATAGGGATCATTTTAATACTGGGGCTACTGTGGAGGTCAGTTACTACTGTGGCCACTATGTGGGGGGGGGGTCACAATTTCTACTGGAACTACTAAGGGGGTTATTGTTACTACTGCGGCTATTATGGGGCTCTCTATTACTACAGGGATCGCTATGGAGGTCACTATTACTACTGCCACCACTATGAGTGTCACTGTTAGGGCTTGTTCATATGGGTTTAAGTGCATTTCATTTATGCAAATACGCTGTGTATTTGTGTGCAAAAAAATCACTCACGCCCACATATTTTGGCCGTCCGGTATATTTTTATGTGCGTATTTGCACAAGCAAAAGAAACAGCAGACAGACTCCTTGAAGTGGTGTGCAAATACCCAGCAAATACAGAGGTTTCCTGCAGATTCACTGCGTATTTGTGCCCGCCCTTTTACTACCATGGTCTATTGCAGTGCATAGAACGCACTAAAATAAGTCATTCCGCGTATTTTTTTCACTGCGTACCACGTGCGCAAAAATTACACGCATAATACACTGCACAAATATGCTCATGTGAACAAGCGCTTACCATAGAGTCACCATCTGCCCTTGGAAGCCAACCATAATAAGGCCCTCGGTGAAAATGAGTTTGACATCCCTGACCTATCAGATCCTATCCTTCACTCCTATTAAAATTTCACCCACAACATCAATCCTGATTCGAAAATACATATCAGTATTTTTTTTAATGGATTTTAATAAGGCCGAGCAAATAAAAAAAAATACATAATAGCCTAAAATCCAATTTAAGTGAAAGAGATCCTCTGTTATTCTGTTTTGTCAGCGCTCTATATGGACCGGCTCGCGCACATTGCCAGTAGAGACGTATAAAATCCTGATTTAATTCCGATACAGAGAAATACAATTTGAGAACGGGACGCCTTATCATACTGTAGGTATGCCCCATTGGAGAATTCATTTTCTTAGCATAAAGCTGTCACAACCATTATGTAGTACAAGGAACCAATTTACTAGTACAGCTAAACAGGGTGACTGCCACTGTTGGAACTTGAGCATCTAGAGTTATCGCAACCGCAAAATAGCATTTCAAATGTCAAAGAAATAGGGGCTTTATAATTGAAAAGTATCAATCAGAGAAGCAAAGGGGGCTGTGCAGCGGCATCGGCTATGTCAGGCCTCGGCGCCTTCCCACACCCCGTCAGACTAGATTTTATTTTTATTAATATTTTTCTAAGCACAATGAAATCTCTCCACCTGACGCATGTTTGGTGTTAGGACTGAAAGATGCCTTTTTTATGCTCCACTAGACATAATTTCATTAAAGGAAGTTGTTTGGGAGCCGATGCCGTCAGTCTGGGAAACGTGGAGCAGGATCGGAGTAGATCGTACAAGTTCCATTAATGTATCCTCTTATTGAAGGCAACGTCGTGTGAATATTTGTAAGTGCAAAGGCAATGGAAGCCGCCGGAGAAGGAACCCTTGGGATTAGGCAGCAGAAAAACAGCAACACAGACTGCAGAATTTGTTGCCTGAGTCATTATGAACTTCAGGATTTTGAAAGCCTAGGAAAGCTGGGTGACAAACACTATGTCTGCCATCACAGCACCTGAATGGGTATAACTCAGCGTTCCTTGATATCTGAAGAGTCTTGATATACAAAACTTGGCGGATTAACTAGACTATAGGCCTTGGGCTGTTCACACAACCTCCCCCCCCCCCCCCCACACACAACATGCCACCGCACCCCGATAGAATATTTTTGGTAAAGCATTAAATATATAGCCCCTTATAGTGGTAGTACCCCCAATATAGACCCATATAGTAATAGTGCTCCCACTGTGACCCCTTATAGTATCCGTGAAGTGACCCCTTATAGTGGCAGCCCCTAATGTGGCCCCTTATACTAATAGTACCCCCCCTGTTGCCCTATAGTAGTAGTGCCCCCAAATGTGGCCATTTAGAAATATTGACCTCCAATTTGGCCCCTTAGTAATAGTGCTCCTGATATGTAGCTTTAATAATAGTGGCCACAAATGTGGCCTCTTAGTAATAGTGCCTCTGATGTGGAACTTTAGTAATAGTGCCCCAAGAAGGCATCTTGATAATAGTGCCCTCGATGTTACCCATTATAGTAATAATGCCCCCAAATGGGGCCACGTACAGTAGCTGGGCAGCGACTCTAGCTAGCGATGCTGTGTCACATCAAACTTCCTGTCACACCGCAGTGCCACTCAGTCACAGGATCACCTGGCAGCATTAGAGCCTGACTCCTCCCCTGTGTCTTGTGCTCTTACAGCATGGTCTGAATGCTAGCGATAAAGGGGTGGGGTCAGGCGCTGATGCCGCAGGGTGATCCAGGGACTGAGAGTCACTGCCACATGAAGTTTGATATGAAAGCATCGTTGGGTAGCCAAGGACTCAGGGAAGATGGTGGAGCCAGTCCAGGAGGACAGTCATTAAAGCAGATTATAATAGGGGCAGTTTGGATGGCGATGAGCCCTTCTGGAGGATCGGTCCCGGAGACTCTCACCCCACATGACGCTATTATAAACTTGCATTGGTTGTATTGGTGTACAAGAATGGCAATTTGTCATTCTGGACTCTGGGAACTCTGGGTGTCAATCAAAACAGCTCTTGTTATAATTCTTGCATGGGTGAGCTTTCTTTTATTTGTAAAGGGTAAAACTGCCTAGTCAGTGTGTAAAGAAGCTAATTTACCATATTGAAGTGTGGGAAAGCTAGATAACAACCACTATGCCTATCATTACAGTGCATGTGTGGTTAACATTCAGCTTTGTTAAAGGGGTTGTCCCGCGAAAGCAAGTGGGTCTATACACTTCTGTATGGCCATATTAATGCACTTTGTAATGTACATTGTGCATTAATTATGAGCCATACAGAAGTTATCAGAAATTATTCACTTACCTGTTCCGTTGCTAGCGTCCTCGTCTCCATGGTGCCGTCTAATTTTCAGCGTCTAATCGCCGGATTAGACGCGCTTGCGCAGTCCGGCCGTCTTCTTTTCTGAATGGGGCCGCTCGTGCCGGAGAGCTGCTCCTGGTAGCTCCGCCGCGTCACGTGCCGATTCCAGCCAATCAGGAGGCTGGAATCGGCAATGGACCGCACAGAAGCCCTGCGGTCCACCGAGGGAGAAGATCCCGGCGGCCATCTTCAACCGGTAAGTAAGAAGTCACCGGAGCGCGGGGATTCAGGTAAGCGCTGTGCGGTTTTTTTTTTAAGTCCCTGCATCGGGTTTGTCTCGCGCCGAACGGGGGGGCTGTTGCAAAAAAAAAAACCCGTTTCGGCGCGGGACAACCCCTTTAAGTTCTGAATAGACTAGATATGCAGAAGTTGAATATTGGAGTATATATCAGGGTTGGATAAGGCAAATCTTCTCTTCTGGAATTTGGGAAAGCCCGGTGACAACCCATATTTCTGCCATTAAAACTCCAGCATGGGTTAAATTCTGAAGGGCTTATCTTCCTAGATATATAGAAATAAGGGATTGGGAAATATATCAGTATAAAACTAAGCAAAGTCTAAGAATGCTGGGTGACAATCAATATGTCTGCATTACAGTTCATGCATGGCTTATGACTATTTAGTCTTCTCTTTCCTTGAGTCTTATAGAGTAAATCTGCCTAAATATGCAGAAATAGGAGGTTGGGTGTGTATTAGTGTATAACTAGGTAAACATGGAGTCTGGGAAAGCTGGGTGACAATGAAGCCTTCTGTAATGGCACTTGCATGGCTTGAGTCGTGGTGGGTGAATCTTTAAAAGTGTTGCACCACAGTTACAAGTTATCCCCTAGGATAAGGGATAAGTGGGGGTCTTACTGCTGAGACCCCTATTGATCTCGAGAATTAGGGCACCATGTCCCCCATCCTCCTCACTGTGGGTTTACTGCCCCTTCCCAACAGTGAGGAGGAGACTGAATGAAGCACTGGTCACACAAGCACACTAGCTAAGGCGATCAGATGTCCCAATTTAGGTGGGACAGTTCTGATTTGGGACCCTATGTCCCGCTTTTCGCCGGGACCCCAGCAGGACAGCCATTTGTCTCGCTTTCTGGATGTCAGGTCGCCATTATAGTAGTTACTGGCCGGGGTGCCACAGCTCTTCCTTACCTCCTCCCCTGACCTCTGCTCTTTGGTTTTCGCAAAAGAGGAGAAGAGAGGGGAGAAGGTGCTGTGGCGGGCGCACACACTTCCGCCGGGAGAGCTGAGAGGAGCAGCGACACTGTGAAGACTGGGAGGAGAGTAAGTATGTGTTTCTTAGGGGAGCGCAATACTATTGGAGCTACTGTGGAGGGTCACTATTATTGCTGGGGCTACTGTGGGGGTCACTATTACTACTGGGGTTACTGTGGGGTTCACTATTACTACTGTGGCTACTGTTGGGTCAGCATTACTACTAGGGCTACTGTGGGGTTCACTATTACTATTGGGGCTACTGTGGGGGTCACTATTACTATTGGGGCTACTGTGGGAGATCACTGTTATTGCTGGGGCTACTGTGGTAGGTCACTGTTATTGCTGGAGCTGGCATAGGGGAGCGATAATACTATTGGGGCTACTGTGGGGGTCACTATTATTGCTTGGGCTGGTATAGGGGAACAATATTACTACTGGACCACTGTGGTGGGTCACTGTTCTTGCTGGGGCTACTGTGGGGGTCACTATTATTGCTGGGGCTGGCATAGGGGAGCAACAGTACTATTGAGCATACTGCGAGGGTCACTATTATTACTGTGGCTGGTATAGGGGAGCACTATTACTACTGGACCACTGTGGGGTTCACTATTATTGCTGGAGCTGGTATAGGGGAGTGCTAATACTACTAGGGCATACTGTGGGGGTTATTATTATTGCTGGGGCTGGTATAGGGGAGTGATAATACTACTGTGGCTACTGTTGGGTCAGCATTACTACTAGGGCTACTGTGGGGTTCACTATTACTATTGGGGCTACTGTGGGGGTCACTATTACTATTGGGGCTACTGTGGGAGATCACTGTTATTGCTGGGGCTACTGTGGGAGGTCACTGTTATTGCTTGAGCTGGCATAGGGGAGCAATAATACTATTGGGGCTACTGTGGGGGTCACTATTATTGATTGGGCTGGTATAGGGGAACACTATTACTACTAGACCACTGTGGAGGGTCACTGTAATTGCTGGGGCTACTGTAGAGGGTCACTATTACTACTTAGGCTACTGTGGGGGTCACTATTACTATTGGGGCTACTGTGGTAGGTCACTGTTCTTGCTGGGGCTACTGTGGGGGTCACTATTATTGCTGGGGCTGGCATAGGGGAGCAACAGTACTATTGGGCATACTGTGAGGGTCACTGTTATTACTGTGGCTGGTATAGGGGAGTGATAATACTACTGTGGCTACTGTTGGGTCAGCATTACTACTAGGGCTACTGTGGGGTTCACTATTACTATTGGGGCTACTGTGGGGGTCACTATTACTATTGGGGCTACTGTGGGAGATCACTGTTATTGCTGGGGCTACTGTGGGAGGTCACTGTTATTGCTTGAGCTGGCATAGGGGAGCAATAATACTATTGGGGCTACTGTGGGGGTCACTATTATTGATTGGGCTGGTATAGGGGAACACTATTACTACTAGACCACTGTGGAGGGTCACTGTTATTGCTGGGGCTACTGTAGAGGGTCACTATTACTACTTAGGCTACTGTGGGGGTCACTATTACTATTGGGGCTACTGTGGTAGGTCACTGTTCTTGCTGGGGCTACTGTGGGGGTCACTATTATTGCTGGGGCTGGCATAGGGGAGCAACAGTACTATTGGGCATACTGTGAGGGTCACTGTTATTACTGTGGCTGGTATAGGGGAGTGATAATACTACTGTGGCTACTGTTGGGTCAGCATTACTACTAGGGCTACTGTGGGGTTCACTATTACTATTGGGGCTACTGTGGGGGTCACTATTACTATTGGGGCTACTGTGGGAGATCACTGTTATTGCTGGGGCTACTGTGGGAGGTCACTGTTATTGCTGGAGCTGGCATAGGGGAGCAATAATACTATTGGGGCTACTGTGGGGGTCACTATTATTGATTGGGCTGGTATAGGGGAACACTATTACTACTAGACCACTGTGGAGGGTCACTGTTATTGCTGGGGCTACTGTAGAGGGTCACTATTACTACTTAGGCTACTGTGGGGGTCACTATTACTATTGGGGCTACTGTGGAGGGTCACTGTTCTTGCTGGGGCTACTGTGGGGGTCACTATTATTGCTGGGGCTGGCGTAGGGGAGCAACAGTACTATTGGGCATACTGTGAGGGTCACTGTTATTACTGTGGCTGGTATAGGGGAGCCCTATTACTACTAGACCACTGTGGGGTTCACTATTATTGCTGGAGCTGGTATAGGGGAGTGCTAATACCACTAGGGCTACTGTGGGGGGTCATTATTATTGCTGGGACTGGTATAGGGGAGTGATAATACTACTGGGGCAACTGTGGGGGTCACTATTATTGCTGGGGCTGGTATAGGGGACACTATTACTAGTGAGGCCACTCTACACATGGTAGCATACCTCAAGCTGACTTAGGGTATGTTTACACATGACAGAAATGCTGCGGAATGTCCAGAGTGGAAATTTCTGCAGCAAATTCTGCATTAAAAAAAAGTTAAAATCTGTACCATTGGTACAGATATCCGCAGCTGATTTCATATTAACTCGCGCTCCTCCTCACCTCCTCTGAGGGCTTTCCACTGTCAGTGCTCCCCTGGTTCCAGTTCCCTGCTGCCTGACGAGGTGCGGTGCAGCTGGTTAGGTGATGCTGATCAGGTGAGGCCACTACAGGTCATTAGGAACTAGAAGCTGTGTAGTGCTGACAGTGGGAGGAGGTGAGGTGAGTGCCGAATAGCAGGAAATTTAGCTGCAGATACGCGGCTGATTTCCAGTCAAAATTTGCTCTAATCATGCATATTTTTACTGTTTTTTGGATGTATAAATGCTGCGAAATTTGCTTTTTTTTGAACCGGCGCTGTACTTTTTATAATGACGAAGGTAAAATTGTATGTCTGGATAAGCCCCTCCTCCTGACCACATCCCTTTGTCCCGCTTTGACCCTGGAAAAGTCTGGTCACCAATGCTATAGCATTACGTCATACTGCATTCTGACAGGCAGCCTGTCAAGCCACCCCACGCGGATGGCTTGATAGGCAGTCTCCCAAGGCAGCCCAGGGGCCTTTCAGAAGGCCCCTGGCTGCCATGACACCTGCACGGCTCCCCGATCTGACTACAGGGGAAGCCATACGGGACCCCCGAACATCGTTTGGGGGCTTTAAATGCCACTGTCAGACTTGACAGCAGCATTTAAAGGGTTAATAGCCTGTAGTAAACAGCTGACGCCCATGCTGTATGCAGAGAGGTCGTCCTGGAGCGGGAAGGGCTTAAGTAAATATTTAAATCTGTATGCAGTGAGCTCCTCCTAGTGGAGGCTGCAGGAATACAAAATTCCATACTTTACAATGTTTGAAAGTCATGTCATGCAGTGTACGGTGTGTGAATTACCTGTTCTGGCTATGAGGTGCAACGTTATGTAACATCAGGTGACAGTCAGCACTGTGCTGCCAAAAATACAAAGCATATGGTACAGAATCCCGCACCCCGAGTATCACCATGTCAGATATTTCTCCTCCATTTGATTAATTGCAATATTCATATGAAACAATATGGGCCCATCTCGGCATTTATAAGAAGAAATAGGAAGAAATGCTAAGAAGCCCTTATTTAATTAGTAAAGAGGAACAGTTAATAAACTCAGTCATGTCAACACAAAGTGGCAGACCCCCGACCTTTGACAAGTCATGTGATTTCTCCCAGTGCTCCACAATCAAGAATGCACTTAGGGCATCTAATAGCAATGATTTATTGCACCCAAGGCTCTATAGAGGGATTGCTCTTAAACAATTAGTACTGAAGTGGCTGCTATCAGGTCTGCCAGCGCTCAGCTTCATGGTGTCCCTTCCGTATTATTATATTAGGCCGCTAGAATTACAGATATCTGCACATATTTCTAGTGTGTTATTCAGTTCACCAACTCACATAACTGTTAGCGATATTTTTCCTTGGGATGCGAGAGCGATGAATATGAAACCAATGATTTTCAATACTCATTTGCGATTTTTACTTT
This sequence comes from Eleutherodactylus coqui, assembly GCF_035609145.1. Lineage (NCBI taxonomy): Eukaryota > Metazoa > Chordata > Amphibia > Anura > Eleutherodactylidae > Eleutherodactylus > Eleutherodactylus coqui. The sequence continues at coordinate 156,032,792 of NC_089842.1, read as the reverse complement.
CAAGCCTCACAGCACGGAGAAAAGAATCTGTGATATCGCTCAGTTTTTTTCAAAGGGACCTTTCATGAAATTACGTCGCAGAACGCAGCCCAATCTGCCGCTGCGGAATTCCACACAAAAATCTAAAGGTCTAACTGCAAATTGTGATGCGGAATTGCAGGCAGGTTTTAAGACATTTTTTTCAATTTCGCATCAAAATCTACATGTAGCCTGCGGACTTTAGTGTAAAACTTACCACGGCTTGCGGTGCATCATGTGGCCCTTTCTGTCCCGTGTGAAAGGTCCTAATAGTGTAAACAAAAGTGGGCATTTGCTTGTTGCTTTGCCAAGATTTAGAAACATTTATAAAACACAACTTTTTAAAAAGTTGCGCACCTGCTATAGACTTCCACGAAGGCCTTTGCTACACAATATGAAGAAACATACAGCAGGACTTATCTTTTTATGTGCGCAAAAAATGCGCTTGTGTGAATACGGCCTCAGGGCTAAAACAGACAACCATGATTTTGAAATCAGTCCCGCAAAACGTGACAAACTGGACCCATTGATTTCAATCAGAACTGTCCCATAATACTATGTGCAAGAAAAGATAGGGCAGGACTATCAATCAGCTTTTTTTTTTGCTCGCATGCAGTAGTGCGAAGCTTGAACTGTCAAAAAAAAAGGCTTTTGACAAGTTCATGTGCAAATATGCTCCGTAGCAGCGAACGTATTTGTGCATGTTCCAGTCTGAAACAGCCTTTAGTGAAAGGATCCAGTGCTTTTTAACTCTTTCCAATCCAATTTGTATCCTGGTTTTCCTAGGGGGCTTACTCTTTTTCTGCTGTTACACAACAACGCTATCTGCTGGCTAAAGCCAGTACTGCATGAGGTGACACGTTGAATAGGCTCTGACAGCTGGGAGGCTGGCAATATACAGTAAGAGAACCCCGATGGACATCTTCCAACATCGGAGCTGTACAGCCTTAAATCATAATGTCTTAAGACGTCAGACAGTGGAGTGGAAAGGGTTAAGATTCCGAGGACACATAAGGTTCTGCTCACATTCATAAAGGAAGCCATAATTTTGCGATAGATCTGTTTCAGAAGGAATCCCAAGAGCACCCAAGAAACCACGTTGACACAACGAGGCTCCTCAGGGTCCCATAGAATAGCACTGCACATCCTATAAAATATCAAAGGCTATGATTAAGACCATATTTACACGACCAAGAATAATGTAGACGTTCTCTGTAATTACGAGATGCACAGAACACGCCTGTTGCAACAACCCATTATTTTCAATGATTTTCTTTGTACATGAGCGATCTTTAGCCGCTAGTGAGAGATCCAAAAATCTCAGCATGTCCTATCTTCATACAAGAATAGGACTTGCAATGTGTGGTCTCCTACACATCACACGGATGGGGCGTTCACGTGATATGCGATGTGAGTTGCACCCGAGAATTGATGGCCTAAGGCTGGCCTCACAAAAATGAGATGGATTCGCATGCGCAGGCCCGCTGCGGAATCCGGCTCTGATCACGGCCAGCGCACTTCTTTTCCTGTACTGTGGATAACCGCCGACACACGCCGTCGGTCATGCGCAGTACGGATTTAAGAAAAAATATTTGTATTTCCTGCACCATTGCTGGGCGATGCCGCAGTTACCCACAGCCTATTCGCAATGTCAATTGTGGACGGTCTGTGGGTTGGACGGCTTCCGTTGACTTTAAGGGAGCTGTCCCATGGAGTCTGCAGCAAAATAGAGCATGCTGCGATTTTTCCTCCGCTTGTGGAAATTACAATTCGTTTCCGTGCGTGTGAAGGAAAAAGCAAAATCACATACCTTTCCATGCATGCTGCTTGCTATGGATCCTCCGTGCGGACGCTAGACGCGGATTCCGCAATAGAAATCCTGTAGTGTGAGACCGGTCTTAGCCATCAATATTATAGTCATAGAAAGCTGCTTGGTGTTAGCTATATACTGTAGCAGGGGCGTAACTATAGGGGATACAGTTGCACCCGGGCCCAGGAGCCTTAGGGGGCCCATAAGGCCTCTCTTCCCCATATAGGGAGCCCAGTACTATGAATAAAGCATTATAGTTGGGGCCCTGTTACAGGTTTTGCATTGGGACCCAGGAGCTTCAAGTTACGCCTCTGCACTGTAGTATTCCAGCACAGGACTCCTCTGTCTGTGTACACCCCTAACCTAGTCCAGCCGGGGTATATGTCTGCATCACACCCTTCATAGCCCCAACATATTCTCTGGTGTCGCATAGAGGATGCACTCACGCCAGTCCAAGTTGTGCCACCCTGTTTCAGTGTTCTCTGAGAAAACTTTCCCTGGCAATGAAAAACTGTAACAGACTGCACAGAATCTGCCAAGATTTAGGAGCCTTGAAATAAGCCAAGCTCAGACTAGTAATTTTATAGTTTAATATATGTTAAGTACATAAAAATAGACAGTTTTAGCAGTATGCCATGCTCTAGCAAAACGGAGGGTAGACAAAGATGTTCATATGGCAGGAGACTTGTGTACAACACCTCACTACAGTCGGGCCCATATGTCTATGCATCGGAGAAATGTACTCATACAAAGAAGCTTCTGCTTCAGATACGAATCCTTCAAATACTGTATTTTATTCTCATTTTCTGTGATTTGAATTATGATTAGAATAAGGAAGACCATCTAAAATACGCCAATTCCCCCATTGCATGTCATTGTTCGAGTATTTAGGAAAATCCCAAACTTTAATACACCCATTATACCACTTTATCTACTTCCTGCCACTTTAGTTTTAATAGGACCTGTCATGTCTGTGTTAGTAAATTCCGTGCTTGTATTCTCCATGAAATAACACTTCTGCAGCATCTCTACTTAGCGCTCCGTGTTGCGCGGTTTCTCTGTTATTCCTTATGAATATTTATGAATAAAATGACAACTGGTTATTACTAGTCTCCTTTTAAAAGTGATGTGTCCCTATATAATGTGACTGGCAGCACTGATGGGACAGTGTCAGACTTGCAGGAACACACCCCATAGAATGGTAACACCCAGTCGTCAATTTATTCATAAACTTCTAGGACAGTTCTAAGAAATGATACTCCCAAATTCTTATTTTATGGGGTATACAAGTATTTAGCAACATAGACATGTCAGGAGAGCTGAAATGTGCGATTTAAAAGTAGGACCTGCTCTATCTTTCCGCACACCAAAAGTTCCATAGAAGTCTATGGGAGGTGCGCAAATATGCAAGGGGAAGGGTTTGACGCTACATAAAACACATCTGGGCATCATTAGGCTTAAATAGTCATTAAATCCACTGTTAGGGCTTTAAACAGGCAAATGTGTTTTTGTCCCATTATGCATCTGTGATAATCACGGCCGCAAAACAGGACAAAACAGAACTATTAATTTCAATGATTTCATTTTTACTATCAGGATTCTCACCCGTTAATTGTATGAGCAAGCAAAGATTGGACTTGCCCTATCTTTCCCGCACGTAGTTGCGCATACGGCCGTCTGTAACCGCCCTAAGGGTATGTCACATGTGGCTGTGGACTAGCCCTGCTTATGCAAAAAGTACAGTAATATACGCTGATACGCTGTGTATTTACACGACTGAAAATCCGATTGCCTGTGTTTTCTTCGCCATTTATGCGGGTTTCAGTGCACATAAATACGCTGCAACTTATGCGCAAAAACGCAGATGGGCCCATTGATCTGCTGCACAAATAGTGAATGTGCAAGTTTCCTGCATATTTACTGAGGTTTGCGCTGGCCCATTCACTTCAATGGCCCATTGTGGTGCATAATACACGCCAAAATAGGACATGCTGCTTTTTTTCATGTGTCCAAACATCTTGTGAAAAATTCACAAATGTGAACGAATGGGTTCTATTCACTGCGTATTACAATGGGTTCTATTCACTGCGTATTACGTACGTAAAAATTCCAGACGTAATATGCTGCTGGCAAATATGCTTGTGTAAAGGACCGCTGACACTTATTGGTCACCCAGGTTGCGTATTTTTGGCTGGTTGACAGTGGCCTTGACTTTCCTTGGGCAGAAGATGATCAATAGCAAAAATGGGCATTAAAGGGGTTGTCCCGAGGCAGCAAGTGGGTCTATACACTTCTGTATGGCCATAATAATGCACTTTGTAATGTACATTGTGCATTAATTATGAGCCATACAGAAGTTATAAAAAGTTTTATACTTACCTGCTCCGTTGCTAGCGTCCTCGTCTCCATGGAGCCGACTAATTTTTGGCCTCCGATGGCCAAATTAGCCGCGCTTGCGCAGTCCGGGTCTTCAGCAGTCTTCTATGGAGCCGCTCGTGCCAGAGAGCGGCTCCGTGTAGCTCCGCCCCGTCACGTGCCGATTCCAGCCAATCAGGAGGCTGGAATCGGCAGTGGACCGCACAGAAGAGCTGCGGTCCACGAAGGTAGAAGATCCCGGCGGCCATCTTCAGCAGGTGAGTATGAAGACGCCGGACCGCCGGGATTCAGGTAAGCGCTGTGCGGGTGGTTTTTTTAACCCCTGCATCGGGGTTGTCTCGCGCCGAACGGGGGGGGGGTTAAAAAAAAAAAAAAACCGTTTCGGCGCGGGACATCTCCTTTAATGATTTTTGATGAAGTTGTGATCCATGAGCCGATTTCAAAAGAGTCATTGGTCTCATTAATTTGTGAACTTAAAGCGTCCCTCCGGTCATGGACAGACCAACATGGCCACACTACTTCTCTAGCCACCTGATGCACTCTGGTAGTGCATCAGTAGTCTAAGATTCTAATTGCTGCTTTGATTGGACAACACCACTCACTCACTGGCCAATCAGAGCAGCTTCTACTGTATTTAGCCTACCAATGCACTAATAATGCGTATTGTGCATTAAGTAATCAGAAGCAGTGTGGCCATCTTGGCTTGTCTGGGACCAAAGGGTCGCTTTAAAGGTTTTTCCAGCCAATAACATTTATCACCTATCCACTGGATATCCATTGAGAAAAGCTAAATATTGTCAAAGAACAAATTACATAATCCTTTATATTTCAAAATGATCTTTTTTTAAATGAATGAATATCTATTTAATTATTATTAATTATTATTTAATTATCAGGGTTGCATAGGCTCACCAGAAGACAAGAGGATCCTATGCTGCGGTTAGGCCCTGATATGTATATGGGCCCCAGCCATAACAGAGTTCATGGTGTGCAACATAATTTAGAATATACCTGTTCTGTATAGATGAATAGTGGATCTTCAGTCTCATCTTCTTTGGTGGGCTGAAGTTAGTCCTGTCAAATCCCATATGAACTAAAGTTTTACGGCCCCATCATATAAATATCTATCGAACCATGAAATGTAAAAAATGGAGCACCACATTGGCCCACAAACAGTCAAGATGGTAATTTGAATCCTATTACTTGGTATTCAGGAACCTTTAGCTAAACTTTTTTTTTCTTTTCTTTTTACAAAGTTAACACTCTACATAATGATTTCCTCCAGAAGTTGTGGTGTTGCAATGAGCATATTTCAGAATGTCCAATGAGCCAAGGGAGGTGCGATAAATAGCAGCAGTGTGCCCCGGGGGAACGGGATGGTTGGGGATAAATCAGCAGGGTGCTCTTGAACCAGCTTATTGAAGTGTAAAAAAAATCAATGATATTGTTAGGCTTTGCTTTAGGGTAAGATATAGTACACAAGGTGAAAGGTGTTCTTGGATTGCTAACACACATACGAGCCAGGGAGGAGGCTGTAATAATGAGAGAAGAGAAATGCTGAGGAGGGAAATAAAACACTACACTGAATAAGACGCTTCTGATCTTGGAAATCCTTCTAGAGAAGCAGAGTCCTTCCGAAGACTGGATTATAGGGCGATTGTGATAAACATAATAGAGTTATTATAGCGAATCATATTTGACTGTATATCAAAAGTCCTCAACAAGAGCCTCAATCATACGTAACAGGTGGGCAAAAAAGAGGGAAAAAATGTATCTGGAGGAAAAAAAATGTTAAATGTGTAATTAATATTATTTTCAACCACTTAAAAATAAAAAACTACAACAGTAGCCCTTGTTGTAGTTGAAAGTCAGACCTAGTATCAGCACCGCACAAACCTGGATAGATGCAAGGGCCTACTGAGCTTGAAGGGTTCATGATGATCTGGGCTAAACTTGTATTAGACTTTTTCAGAGTGGAGTACACAAGAAGCCAGGAAACTTCTGAAGCCGAAGATGTAGCCTGTACACAAAGTAAAAATTCTAAAATAATTTATTGAAATTTCATATCATACATAACATTAAAAACTTGTGGCAAAGAGCCAACACTGCACAAATAATAGCACAGGGCAGCAGTAATCCTGTTAGGGCCACTAAAAAAGTTACATGCAAGTACAATGTATAGTGGCAGGCATCACATAATATATAGTGAGCTGTGTAGTATTCACCCATTTAGGCCGCCTGCAGACGGGCGGAAATTCCGCGGCGGGATTTCCCACGGAATTTCCGCCCTTGGAAGCTACCATAGGATTGCGTTAACAAACGCAAGCCTAGGCAGACAGCTGCGGTTTGTCCGCGCGAAATCTAGCACGGCAAACAAACCGCAGCATGTTCTATTTCTCTGCGGAGCTCGCAGAGCCCCGCACAGAAACGTCAGTGCCCGGCCACCGGCTCCGGTCTGCGCATGCGCTGTCTGCCCGGCAAGCCGACACATCAAACAGCCGGAGCCGCGGGCGCGGGTGAGTACGCACTGCTCTCTGCAGGCGCTCGGGTCAGGTCGCGCGGCGAGAATTCTCGCAGCCAGATCCGACCTGCCCGTCTGCAGGCGGCCATACTGTAGAAAAGCAGCTACAAAGCAACAACAAAAACAAAAAAGTCAGATAGAGGCATAACTAAAAGCAGTCAACACACTGTAGGTGAATGAGGTACATTAGTCCCAACTCACATATACTTTCATTGGCACCTAACGTCACACCACAAACTGCCTTGTTGCCTATATACATGTATTTTAGAATAACGGACGAATAACATCACTTGCTACCGCACTTAATTAAGTCTTATATAGTCCTTTATGGGGAGGCAAGTCCATCCTAGTCCTTATAGTGTGCGTACACTTACTCAAACATCTGACAGTTTTGTCTTTATCTCGGCTTGGGCCTAAGGCACTCTCCTCTTCCGGGATAGAGTCCTGTATAGGAAGGGAGTGTCCCTCTCCTTCCATGTGACTTGTGACTGTCCTCTTTGGGCCCCGGTCATCAGGACCCTTAGCTGTCCTTTTTTGGCCCCTAGTCATCAGTCATCTGTTCCTCTGGCACTGCTCCTCAGCATGAGAACAATGCTAAAACCACCCTTCTTTTGCAGCGGCCCCTGCCACGTCCCTTGTCCGGTACTGCTGGCCCTTTTATAGTCCAGTCCTGCTGCAATGTCTGTTTCTCTCTCAGCTGCTCACACTGTCCCCACTGCTGCTGTGACGCAGCTGTTAAACTCTTATATGAGGCCAATGTGGCTGTTGAACCGTGGATGGAGCCTTCCCATACTGGCGCTCCTATCACCTGTTAACCCCTTCCCTGACGCTGCACTTGTGAGGGGGAACGGACCACTTCACAAGAACACTGCAGCTCTTTAATGTCTCCCAGCTGCCTCACTACAGGCAGCAGGCACTTCACTGCACTCTACTGTGTTTCCCGACCATGGCACTGGCCAGAGGAGGGGCTTACTGACCTCTACCGGGTGCCTTATGTGCCAAGTTCAATGCCTGGCCTCTCCAGTCCTGCAGTGCACTTGTTTTCCTGGCACACAGCAGGCTGTACTCTTTCCCCAGTAGGAGTCCTTGCATGGGAACGAAGCATTGTGTGGCCCCAATAGCCAATATTCATAGAGCAGTGCCGTCGCTCTCCAGTAGAGGACAAGGCACCCCACCTACATAGGCAGCATGTTTCTGTGGCTCTGAAAGTTAGGAGTGGCTGGTGCATTATACTTTACTGCACTGATGGGAACCAAACAAACCAAGCAAACACTGTGAACCCCTTGTGCTGCCAGATACCATCTGACAGACTGTAAAACACAAGAATATTGCTGGGCTCCTGCTTTCCTGAAAACATTTTGGTCTGCCATACCCTCGCTGCTTCCTGTGCCTGAGAATCCACCTTCTTCTGTGCCCAGTTCTGCTTTTATCGCCAGTAAAGGCTCCAAGACTCTTTACATTTGTTATCAAGAACTTTCATTCTGTTGAAGAACTATTTGCTGTTCTTAATGAACCGGTTCGTGTCCAAATATTATTTGGAATAGACGGGAGTTCTTGAGTACACCGGTACAAGCCAAGATAGAGGCAATAAGATCTTGACCCGAGAACAGAGGGATAAGGCTCTTAAAGGAATTGTCTGGTTGAGGAATTCTGAATTAATAAAAAGGAGTTACTTCTTTGGAACCTCCATCAATTGGCCATAACAGAGAACAGCTACAAAGTGCATCTCTCTCTGAATCTAATATACAAGTGAAGAACAGATTCAACATATATTCACTACAGGGCAATTGTACTAAGTACAGATAGAATGTTTAGTAGCTCTGTTACAGAAGCCAAATAGATAGATATGAGATACTAGATAGATAGATAGATAGATAGATAGATAGATAGATAGATAGATAGATAGATAGGAGATAGATGGATAGATAGATAGATAGATAGATATGAGATAGATAGATATGAGATAGATAGATAGATAGATATGAGAGTGATAGATAGATAGATAGTTAGATAGATAGATAGATAGATAGATAGATAGATATGAGATAGATAGATATGAGAGTGATGGATAGATAGATAGATACATAGATACATAGATAGATACATAGATAGATATGAGATAGATAGATAGATATCAGATAGATAGATAGATAGATAGATAGATAGATAGATAGATATGGGATTGATAGATAGATAGATATGAGAGTGATAGATAGATAGATAGATAGATAGATAGATAGATAGATAGATAGATAGATAGATAGATAGGAGATAGATAGATAGATATGAGATAAGATAGATAGATAGATAGATAGATAGATAGATAGATAGATAGATAGATATGAGAGTGATAGATAGATATGAGAGTGATAGATAGATATGAGATAGATAGATAGATAAATAGATATGAGATAGATAGATAGATAGATAGATATGAGAGTGATAGATAGATATGAGAGTGATAGATAGATAGATAGATAGATAGATATGAGAGTGATAGATAGATATGAGATAGATAGATAGATAGATAGATAGATAGATAGATAGATAGATAGATAGATAGATATGAGATAGATAGTTTAGTAGCTCTCTTGAAGTAAACTTTTTACTTAACTTTGACAGCCTCATTATTCTGCCCCCTCCTCAGTGACCATCTGACAAGAGAAAAGGTGTGAATTATTTTGTCTTCTTGTTTGGTAATTTTTTTTCATCTATTGTCTCCTGCTTATAGGAGAATTATGTCTGTTGCTTACTTCCCATAAAGGCGGGTGCAGTTATTTAAAGACAGACACACAGAAAAGGACCTCGTCTGGGATCCTTTCCAGAATCATGTTGAGAAAAACGATCCTCGCAGCATCTCTTGCTTTTAGTTTGTGTTTTTTTATTTGGTAGAGCCAATAACAATACCACCTGCAGAATCAAAGATGTATACACAGTAGCAAAAAATTAAAAACGTGTAAATAAAAAAAATGTAAAAAGTAACTATATTTGCTACAAATGTATCTCTGTTTATTGAAGGCTTTCTGCTACGTTGAGTTACCTGCCTTTCGATATGCCGTGCTAACTTGCCGCTGCCACCACCAGATTACTGACCTACAAATACCAAGTAATAATGGCCGCTATGCACATTTAGTGTCGGTAATTTCATCAATTAACCACTTTGTTGATTTAAAAATAGCAGTACTTGCCGTTATTATAACAAACACAATTGTACGCTGCAGCCTTTTTACTACCGGCAATAAATGGGCAATAAATAGCCTGCCATCTTATTATTTCACGGCGTTACCGATTCGGTAAATTTATGACGGGTAAGATAATGTGCGGAAACATAGAACACATTTGCCGAGGTTCATTATTTCGAACAAATGCGAGTAGTGTACAAACTCTGCTATAAAATATCCTTGATATAGTGAACAATCCTTTGGCAGAGTAGGTCATATTAATGGACAGAAAACTGCAAACATATTACCATCTGTTCCGTCCCCTAATTAGACATGCAAAAAATAACATTCGGATCTGCAACGTGAAACATAGCGGCTGAAGTATGCACTGCTTAACCCCTGCGTGAGCGGGCACACCTGACGTGGGTAGCAAGGTCTCAGCTAGCTGCCTGTGTCAGGGTGTCATTAAGTGATACATAGCGACTTGTATCACAGCTTCCAATTACCCGGACCTGACTGTGATGCTGCTCATATGCAATGCTGTGATACGAGTACAGATGTAGCAGTGTTGAATTTGTTATTAAAAGGATTATGCGGCCTTTACAAATTGATGGCTTATCCTCAAAATAGGCCATCAGTGTCTGATCCAGTTGGGTCCATCGCTCAGGATCCCCGCCAATCAGTTGATTGAAGAGGCCATGGCACACATGCAGCCTCTTCAATATTTCCATCTGAGCACAGTCTTGTCAGTGTACAGAACGCTGTATTATGCGTATTATTTATAGCGGCCGCTCTGAATACTACAGGCTTGTCCCATTCACTTCAATAGGACAAGCTTGTAGTACTCAGAATGGCTGCTATAAGTAATACGGCATTATGAGTATGAACATGATCATGCTCAGATGCAAACATTGAAGAGACTGTGGCATTTACTTCAGTCAGCTGATCGGAATGGTGAATTGCGACCAATCAAATATTGATGGCATCTCCTAAGGATAGGCCAGCATTTTTTTGAAGGCTGGATAACCCCTTTAACTATTTGGGGCTGCAAAGGCTTTGAATATGATTTTAAGGTATATTCAGGCTATTAACATTTATCATTTACTGTATGCACACTCACTGGGCTGTTTCTGAAGTACCATAAAGTTGTATAGACCATAGGGCATATTCTCAGCTATTACTGCAGAATGGCGAGAGGGGTGAAGGAAAGGGGTTCATTATTCCAATAATAGTTGAGAAAGATATGAGGGAAATAGATGTAAAGGGGTAGTCCCTCTACATATTGTGTTGCCTACTGGTCTTTTTTTGCTCACTAATAGGAATCAGTGGGTATACCACGCCACCCAGTGGCTGGACAAATTTCAGCATGTTTAAGTCATGTAGTTATTGCTTCAGGCCGCCTGCAGACGAGCGGGTCGGATCCGGCGGCGAGAATTCTCGCCGCGGGACCCGACCCGAGCGCCTGCAGAGACGAGCGCGTACTCACCCGCGCCCGGCGGCCCCGGCTCTTTCATGTGTCGGCTGCCGGGCAGCCGGCGCATGCGCAGACCGGAGCCGGCGTCCGGGTGAGTGACGTTTCTGTGTGGGGCTCTGCGAGCCCCGCCCAAAAATAGGACATTCCGCGCGAGATTTCGCGCGGCCAAACCACGGCCGTCTGCATAGGAGTGGAGTACGTATTGTAATGCACTCCTATGCAGGCTTTCAGTGGCGGAAATCCCGTGGGAAATCCCGCCGCTGGATTTCCGCCCGTGTGCAGGCGGCCTAAGTTTAGTGCTGGCTTATTGGTGGGGCGCAGCCACATGACAGCAGCTTGTGACCATGCTACATGCATCCCTCCTATGGAGGGCAATGAGAGTTCCAGAAGTGAAGGAGACCAGATGTGCCTGGTGACTGCTGGGTGGAGAAGTACTCCAGACAGGCCCTAAGGGTTGCAAAGTGTGAGGAGCTGACCCTGCTCTACTGCTCTACTTGCAGATAGAAGATAAATTGCTTGTGTGTTCCAGTTTATTCCAATTAGTATTGAGTCCTGTGTAATGGCTGAGCATTTATCTGCTGTCCCTGTTACATAGCATGCTACCCCATTTGCGAGCCTCCTATCCGACCCTGTTGTATAAATGGCACATGATAGGTAGGTCCCTGCTATAGATATTGAATTAGATAAATAGATAAAAGGAATTGCTTCAGATGGAATATTTCTCCCATAGGAGGAGTATGGAAATGCAAGGAATCCATGTGCTGTCAACACCCTTACACTCTCTTATGTGTCTCAGGCATAACATGTAGAGAATGTTTTGGAGACCTGTTCTCCCTTAAAGGGGTTGGTTGTCTCATTGAAGACAAGTCTTTTAATATGAGAGCTACTGAGGAAGTTGCAATCTGCTGATCATCCCTACTGCAGAGACCACTAAGATAGAAATAGTAGTAGTATTACAGGCAGATATTCAGATGAATGGCCATACACGTGAAAGGCAGAGATGTCAACCTGGGAGAGCCCTTCACAGGGTGATGAGAGTGGCCATTTGAGGGTGTGGCTAGTCTACAGCAGGAAAGGGAATGAGAAAACCATAGACTCATACAGTGGAATGGGACCTCCAGGGTCATTGGGTCCAACCCCCTGCTCAGTGCAAGATTCACAAAATCATCCCAGACAGATATTTGTCCAGCCTTTGTTTGAAGACTTCCATTGAAGAACTCACCACCTCCTGTGGCAACCTGTTCCACTCATTGATCGCCCTCACTGTCAGAAAGGTTTTTCTAATATCTAATCTGTGTCTCTTCCCTTTTAGTTTCATCCCATTGCTTCTAGCCTTTCCTTGTACAAATGAGAATAGGGCTGATCCCTCTGCACTGTGACAGCCCTTCAGATATTTGTAGACCGCTATTCAGTCTCCTCTCAGCCTTCTTTTTTGCAAGCTAAACATTCCCAGATCCTTTAACTATTCCTCATAGGTCATGATTTTTAGACCGCTCACCATCTTGGTAACTCTTCTCTGTACTTGCTCCAGTTTGTCAATGTCTTTTTTAAATTGTGGTGCCCAGAACAAAGACAGAGGGGGAGAAAACGAGAAATAGAGTGGTGGTGGGTAAAAGAGAGAGGAAGGAAATGAGAGAGAGAGATGGAGAGAGAAAGGGAGGGAAAAACGAGAGAGGGAGAGGCGGAGAAAATGAGAGAGGGGGGATGAAAGAGAGAGACAAAATGAGAAAGAGAAAGAGGGAGTAAAAGAGAGAGAGAGAAGGACGTCAAAGAGAGGGGGAGAAAATAAGAGGGAGAAAAAGAGAGAGAGGTGGGGGAATGAGAGAGAGGGGTGAGAAAGAGTAAGAAAAAAATGAGTGAGAGTGAGAGACAAGGAGAAAATGAGATAGAGAGAAAGAAAGAGGGGATAAATGAGAGAGAGAAGGGAGAAAAAGAGAGAGAGGGAGGGAAAAATGAGAGGGGATGCGAAAATGAGAGTGAATACAATAGAGAGAGACCTAGAATGAGAGAGAACCACAGACTTTACGGTCATTTCCTGTTACTTAGCACACCAAAGCATTATTGGCAACCCATCATGTGTATAGAAGATTTTATCAAGTGAAACTACAGCTCCCAGTGTGATGTTAACAAAGGTAAGAAGCAGAAACCAAAAATGGCAACAGCACGCAAAATACATTTACTATCAGAGGTATACATACCTATAATCAATACTCTAACCACATTAAATAATGCAAGGTTCTTGGTATATAATTTGATCAAATTACATTGGCCCATCTACCAATGTCCAGGTGACCAAGCTTTCAGATGGGTCCTAACTAAAGATGAGCGAACACCAAAATGTTCGGGTTCGCGTTATTCGAAACGAACTTCCCGCGATGTTCGGGTGTTCGTTTCGAATAACGAACCCCATTGAAGTCAATGGGCGACCGGAACATTTTTGTATTTCGCCGATGCTCGCTAAGGTTTTCATGTGTGAAAATCTTGGCAATTCAAGAAAATGATGGGAACGACACAGCAACGGATAGGGCAGGCGAGGGGCTACATGTTGGGCTGCATCTCAAGTTCACAGGTCCCACTATTAAGCCACAATAGCGGCAAGAGTGAGACCCCCCCCCCCCCCCCCACTGTCAGCATAACGATCGTTCTCCTCTGCCACAGCTGTAACAGCTGTGGCAGAGAAGAACGATGTTAGCCCATTGAATTCAATGGAGCCGTCAATCCTGCCCCTGAGCCAATCAGAGGCAGCCCTCACTCACCCATTCATGAATTCGTGAATGGGTGTGAGTGAGGGCTGGCCTCTGATTGGTCAGGCTGTGACCATTCAGAGGCATCTTATTCAGCAGGCGGGGATTTTAAATCCCCGGCTGCTGAATACTACTCACAGCTGTTCAGAGCAGTTCAGGAGAACTGCAGCCTGCCGCGCTGAACTCCGTCTGCCGGCACCAGGTGAGTATATATATATTTTTTATTTTTACACATTTCTGGATGAATTGCAGGGAAGGGCTTATATATTTAACCCCTTTCCGACAATTCATCCCGCGATCGCCGGCAGCCCATTGCATTCAGTGGAGTCGGCTGTATTGCCGGTTCCATTGAATTCAATGGGCAAACATCGTTCTTCTCTGTCACAGCTGTTACAGCTGTGGCAGAGAAGAAGGATTTGTCTTCTATATGTTCTCAATGGGGTTGGCGCTGCTGCCGCCGGCCCCATTGAGCGCATATAGAAAAGATTTCTCAGGGAAGAAAGTTAAAGTAACCCGAACATCCGAACATCGTGTGGTGTTCGCCCGAGCATCAAGCTCGGACGAGTACGTTCGCTCATCTCTAGTCCTAACGCTAAAACCAGGCGGTATAATCTCAACCTGGGAAAGCTGAGTTCCTACCTCTCAGAATGCTCCTCTCTTGGGACTAAGCCTACAAATAAAACCAGGGAAGGTAGGATACCATTTAGATGTTCTAGTAGGAGGGACAGAAGGTAAATTGGCGGCAGGTGTGCACGACCAAGTGAAGGCAGCCAAAACTTCACAATATTTGTACAAAAAAGGAAAAAAAGGTCAGCACTACCCAATGAAAATATATCCCAAATATACATTTCTATTGGGATATATTTCCATTGGGTAGTGCTGACCTTTTTTTTCTTTTTTGTTAACAAAGGTAAGGGCATGCTGAGAGGTGTAGTACATCAACCAGAATGCAATACTGATGTGACGTAAGCAAAGACTGAATAGATAGTGATACTGAGTGACTCACATATGATGTCCTTTTGACTCCTTTCTTTTTCTTCTCCATCTGCTACAAACTTTCATGACTTTTTCAGCAAATTTTTGCCTCTGTGGAGTCTGTGGCCAAACATCTATGTCTCCTCTGAAAATAATAACACTACAAACAGCGTCACGTAAAAATAGTGCCACTCACTGTACCCCATAAATAAATTATAATACACAGTGTGACCCTAGAAATAAATAATATACTGTGTGTCTACCACAATAAATTATACAACTCACTGCGCTCCCAGAAACTATTTATTGTTGGGGCTCAAACCCATGACCTCCCGTACTCCAGTCAGCAGCTCTCCCCAGCTTGCTGAACAAGTTCTCCTCCATACCTCATCCTTATTCCCTGATCCAAGTGTTCTAGCTCCTGCCTCCTAGTCCTAACCCTGTCTCTGTCTTTGATTGCACTTCCTATATAAGCCTGGCCCTGCCACTCCCTCAGCGGAAGATTATTCTGCTCCAGAGAGTTCGATCCAGCTTCTATTTCGCTACTATTGCTACAAGACTTCTTAATACTGACTCCTGGCTTTTGTTCCTGACTACGTTACCTGCCTCATCCATTGTACTGCAGCTGAGACTCCCCGTTACCGACTCCTGGCTTCCATCTGACTACTCTCTGGTGCCCTGTACGGCAACTACTCCCTCGGCTCCTTTCTAGCGCCAGTTAGACGTTAAACTTATACTACTCTCCATACCTCTAGTAATTATGGCCCCCCACAGTAATTAAATGTCTCCTGTTGAGGCCACAATGCAGTAAAGTAAAAAATAATTACTTTATTCACCTCTTGGCTCCCCATTCTGGCTTCTCCTGTCAATGTTCCACCAGTCTCTGCTGTCTTCCCAGCATCCGATCATATGGTCAGTTTAAGGAAGTGACTGGAGACCAGCAAGGATGGTCAGTTCTACAATGGAGTGGGTACAGTGAACCCCAAAAGCATCCTACAGCAGCAATGTGTTTTTCAAATCACCCCACAGCAGAAACACACAGTACACCTCCACAAGCATTCCACAGCCCCCTGCTATGTGCGCTTCACATCACCTCCCCAGAAACACCCTGTGCCTCCTGTGCACCGCAGAAGCTCACACAGCCCCTCATGTACTTTCAACACATCTCTCCCAGCCCCAGAAGTCCTGTCTGCACCTCTAGACCTTCTCTCCACCAAATGCCTCTGCTACACAGCTCTGGAAACACTCAGAAGCCCCCTCTGCTAGAATCATGAGACCGAGGGAATGACAGCTAACCTGCCAACGTCAGTCCTCCTTTATCTCATGCCAGTCGAGCCTCTCCCTAGGGGACACAGTGGGAGGAGTGAATTAGAGGTGAAGATAGTACTTTTTATTTTTTTTGACAGCTGACCAGAGAAGAGTGTAGGAAACCAGGTGACCGGGAGAGGGGGCCCTAAACCTGGGAATCCCCTGGGATAGACGCGAGACTTGACAACTTTGGAAAGGACCAAACCAGTTATCTCTGGCTTATAGTTAGTTTCGATTGGGCATATGGAAGAGTTGTCTCTATATGAAGAGGTAAAGAAGTAACAGCATTATAAAGGTAACCCCAGACCATCCTGAGAGTTGTATTTTTTTCAAGAGCTAGAGCCATATATTGGAGACCACTGGTGTGGGGAAAAATGGTGATCTAGGTGTCTTCAAATGCTGTTTTAAGGAACAGGGGCAGGACTTTCCTATTGACGTAATACCCTGTCATTCTCTATGAGTCAGAATTTCCCCGAAGAAATAATATTTTTCCCCGCTCATTTTCTTTGCTATCCACATTCATCCACAACCGACTGCATTACAATATAATATTATCACCTGAAGTCCATTGCAATTGGATAACATCCAGAGAAAATATTCTGGACTTTGCTCTGATCTGTAGAGTAAAGAAGGATTTTAAAATCTGCTTGTACCTGTAATTACATAGAAAATCAGCCACTTAAAGAGAGATTTGTCTAGTGCTCCTGCATTAGTAATAATGTGCTATGGATGTAAGACTGACAGTTTTCATTAGACGAGCAGAGATGGGTATTCCTGCGAGCCGACGACAGGAAATCTATCCATGACTTTCACTTAAAAGAGATTTCTGCAAAAAGTATTAAATAATTTTTACAACACAATGACATATATGGATTTTAATGATACCTGCAGCATTGGAAAATATCGTGAAGGCCACTAAGATTGATGAGAAAAATATAATATCTGTTGGAAAACGCAGTGTGGATTTCTGCGAGTCACCGACACCTTTTATTTCAGGCTTGTATTATGGATTATTAAACAAGCACAGGAATTATGTGTTTATGTTCTCTTGGCTATGAAGAATGAAGGCCGGGTTACTAAAAACCGATTATGGCTTGGCATATATTAATAATTACACTAAACATATAGCTAAAGTTCACTAGAAGGGCTAAGGCACAACTCAACAACTGGACATGGCCATAATAAAAATCTATTATACTTATAAATAGAAAACTACACCTCCCAACATGACCGACCACTGTACATGACTATAATACAATTGTATCTATCTCATATCTATCTATCTATCTATCTATCTATCTATCTATCTATCTATCTATCTATCTATCTATCTATCTATCTATCTATCTATCTATCTATCTATTTCATATCTATCTAGGCAAAAGCCCTCACTGACTAACTCACTTACTGACTAACTGACTGACTCGCCCCTAATTCTCTAACTTTCCGGTGTCGTACAAACATGTAATTTGGCACGACCATTGTTTAGGTCCTACATGTGAAAAGTAAAGGGGTCACAACTCAATTATTAAATGCTTAGTGCAAAAGCAAGTGAACCCCTATGTAATGTACCTAATCTAATTCTCTAACTTCCAGTGTCGTACAAACTTGAAATTTGGCACGAGTATTCTATAGTTGCTAAAGAGGAAAAGTAAAGGGGTTACAACTTGATTATTCAATGCTAAGTGCAAAAGTAAGTGCACCCCTATGTATTGTAACATCCTGGTGTCGTACAAACTTGAAATTTGGCATGACCATTCTTTAGGTCCTAAATAGGAGAAATAAATGGGTCACAACTCGATTATTCAATGCTAAGTGCAAAGGTAAGTTCACCCCTATGTGATGTACCTAATCTAAATCTCTAACTTATTGGTATCATACAAACTTGAAATTTGGCATGAGCATTCATCAGGTCCTAAATAGGAAAAGTAAAGGGGTCCCAACTCGATTATTGTATGCTTAGTGCAAAAGTTAGTGCACCCCTATGTTATGTACCTAATCTAATCATCTAACTTCCTGGTGTCATACAAATTTAAAGTTTGGCACGACAATTCTATAGGTGCTACATAGGAAAAGTAAAAGAGTTACAACTTGATTATTCAATGCTACCCCCTATGTAATGTACCTAATCTGATTCTCTAACTTCCCGGTGTCTTATAAAGTTGAAATTTGGCATAACCATTGTTTAGGTTCTAAATAGAAAAAGTAAAGGGGTCACAACTTTATTATTCTATTCTAAGAGCAAGACTATGTGACTCCCTATATAATGTAAATAATAACACACATCTGTACCGCACAAATATGAAATTTGACTCAAGCATTCTTTAGGTCGTAAAAAGTAAAGGAAACGCAAAGTGCTCACAAACTGATTATTCAATTCTAAGTACAAAAGTAAGTGTTATGTAACTTCCCAGTGCTGTACAAACTTAAAATTTGGCACAACCATTCTTTAGGTCTTACATAGGAAAAATAAAGAGGTTGCAACTTGATTATTTAATTCTAAGTGAGAAAGTAAGTGACCTCCTTTGTAATGTAACTAATAACACACATCTGAACCACACAAATATGAAATTTGCCACAACCATTCTTTACATCCTAATAGGAAAAGTAAAGGGGTTGCAACTTCAATATTCAATTCTAAGCGTGAAAAACTGTGAAAATCTGCGATACATGACATAGCTCTTTTCTCAGAAACCATAAAGCCTAGGGAAATGATTTGTATATGGAGGAGACACTACCTCACCTCTATGTTGTATATACTGAGGAGAATCTACCTCACCTCTATGTGTATATACTGAGGAGAATCTACCTCAACCCTCCCTATGTGTATATACTGAGAACAATCTAACTGAAATCTGTGCGCATATACTGAAAGGCTGTAAATTACATAAGGAAGCATCCATACACTGCAGGGATGAAGTATGCCTGTAAGGCTAAAAAGGGGCTGCAACCTCCAGTCTGGGGTTAAATTTGAATAAAAAGGGGTGTTATCTTTAATGGTTAAAAATGTGAGGAGAGTGGGAGGGGTGGCAAATTTTGTAGAGGGACATCGGTACATGCTGCCTGAGGAGAATGTAATGCTCTTGTTATGTGTGTTGTGGATCCACTGTGTCTCTCCTCAAAGTGGAATCACCCGGCAGGAGAGACAGTTGACACCAAGGTGAACGCAGAACAAATGCGAGAACTCAGAGCAAGAATGGGAATGGGTATTACCCTGAACTCACATGGACGAGGTGTCCCTATCCTGGACGTACTCCTGATGGTTGAGAGGTTCAGGCACCCTTTCCTGACCCTGGCTCTTAGATGTCCCTACCTGCCTGATGGCAATGGGAATTCAGGGTCATATGCACTGAGCCACACGGATATGCAGGAGTGAACATAAAATGGGAACTGGAGACAGTCCAGGGCAGAGAACACAGATACAGAGAATGGACAGACAAAACAAGACCCAGCAGCAGACACACCGTAAGCTGGGGACAAAGAATAAACTAGTTTGCGATACACTACAAAAATAATACAGACAGGAAGACCGCACCAGTGAGCCAGCAGCTTGCATAAAATCATGCAGGAAATGACATCAACAGCAGGCATTGTGGGTGAAGTCTAGAAGGTTAAAATAGGAAGTGGATTACAAATCCTCACAAGCTAGGTGGAAGAGCTAGACACAGTAATCCTGTGACTCCTAGAGGAAACTGTATCAGGAGACGGGATGATGCCTTGGTCTCCTGGACCTAACAGCTCCTCTATGTGTATATATACAAGTAACCACAAATTCATAAAATTTTCCATGCGAACAACATGTAAACACCTTCACCAAATTACCTCGGGCAAAGCCAAGAATTTCAGAAAGTTATACTATATACATAGAGCACTACCCCTCCCAACGTGACCGACCACTGGACATGACTATAATACAATTCTATTATACTAAGCACAGAAAGCTACACCTCCCAACATGACCGACCACTGGACATGACCATAATACAATTCTATTATACTGTACATAGAACACTACACCTCCCAACATGACTGGCCACTGGACATGACTATAATACAATTCTATTATACTGTACATAGAACACTACACCCCCAACATGACCGGCAACTGGACATGATAATAATACAATTCCATTATACTATACATAGAGCACTACACCTCCCAACATGACCAACCACTGCACATGACTATAATACAATTCCATTATACTATACATAGAGCACTACACCTCCCAACATGACCGACCACTGGACATGACTATAATACAATTATATTATACTATATACATAGAGCATTACGCCTTCCAACATATCCAACCACTGGACATGACAATAATACAACTCTATTATACTATATACATAGAGCACTACACCTCCCAACATGACCGACCACTGGACATGACTATAATACAATTCTATTATACTATATACATAGAGCATTACGCCTTCCAACATATCCAACCACTGGACATGACAATAATACAACTCTATTATACTATATACATAGAGCACTACACCTCCCAACATGACCGACCACTGGACATGACTATAATACAATTCTATTATACTATACATAGAGCACTACACCTCCCAACATGACTGACCACTGGACATGACCATAATACAATTCTATTATACTATACATAGAACACTACACCTCCCAACATGATCGACCACTGGAAATGACTATAATACAATTCTATTATACTATATACATAGAGCACTACACCTCCCAACATGACCGACCACTGGACATGACTATAATACAATTCTATTATACTATACATAGAGCACTACACCTCCCAACATGACTGACCACTGGACATGACCATAATACAATTCTATTATACTATACATAGAACACTACACCTCCCAACATGATCGACCACTGGACATGACTATAATACAATTCTATTATACTATACATAGAGCACTACACCGCCAAACATGACCGACCACTGAACATGACCATAATACAATTCTAATATACTATATACATAGAGCACTACACCTCCCAACATGACCGACCACTGGACATGACTATAATACAATTCTATTATACTATACATAGAGCACTACACCTCCCAACATGACCGACCCCTAGACATGACCATAATACAATTCTATTATACTATACATAAAACACTACACCTCCTGACATGACCGACCACTGGACATGACTATAAGACAATTCTATTATACTATATACATAGAGCACTACTAGAGATAAGCGAGCACCAAAATGCTCGGGTGCTCGTTACTCGGGACGAAATTATCGCGATGCTCGAGGGTTCGTTTCGAGTAACGAACCCCATTGAAGTCAATGGGCGACCCGAGCATTTTTGTATATCGCCGATGCTCGCTAAGGTTTTCATTTGTGAAAATCTGGGTAATTCAAGAAAGTGATGGGAACGACACAGCAACAGATAGGGCAGGCGAGGGGCTACATGTTGGGCTGCATCTCAAGTTCCCAGGTCCCACTATTAAGCCACAATAGTGGCCCCCCCCCCCCCTCCCAACAATTTTTACTTCTGAAAAGCCCTCATTAGCAATGCATACCTTAGCTAAGCACCACACTACCTCCAACAAAGCACAATCACTGCCTGCATGACACTCCGCTGCCACTTCTCCTGGGTTACATGCTGACCAACCCCCCCCCCCCCCCCCGCACGACCCAGTGTCCACAGCGCACACCAAACTGTCCCTGCCCAGCCTTCAGCTGCCCTCATGCCACGCCACACTCATGTCTATTTATAAGTGCGTCTGCCATGAGGAGGAACCGCAGGCACACACTGCAGAGGGTTGGCACGGCTAGGCAGCGACCCTCTTTAAAAGGGGCGGGGCGATAGCCCACAATGCTGTACAGAAGCAATGAGAAATCCAATCCTGTGCCACCTCCATCTGGAGCTGCACATGTGGGCATAGCAATGGGGAACCTATGTGCCACACACTATTCATTCTGTCAAGGTGTCTGCATGCCCCAGTCAGACAGCGGTTTTTTATAAATATTCACAGGCAGGTACAACTCGGCAATGGGAATTCCGTGTGCACCCACGGCATGGGTGGCTCCCTGGAACCCACCGGCGGTACATAAATATATCCCATTGCAGTGCCCATCACAGCTGAGGTAATGTCGTGCTTAATGCAGGTGGGCTTCGGCCCACACTGCATGCCCCAGTCAGACTGGGGTTCCTTAGAAGTGGACACATGCAGTTACAACTCCGTGTGGACCGACAGCATGGGTGGGTGCCAGGAAGCCACCGGCGGTACATAAATATATCCCATTGCAGTGCCCAACACAGCTGATGTAATGTCAGCTGTAATGCAGGTGGGCTAAAAATTAATTTGATTACACTGTAGGCGAGGGCCCCCAAAAATTGGTGTACCAACAGTACTAATGTACCTCAGAAAAATTGCCCATGCCCAACCAAGAGGGCAGGTGAAACCCATTAATCGCTTTGGTTAATGTGGCTTAATTGGTAACTAGGCCTGGAGGCAGCCCAGTTAAAATAAAAATTGGTTCAGGTGAAAGTTTCAACGCTTTAATGAGCATTGAAACGTATAAAAATTGTTTACAAAAATTATATGACTAAGCCTTGTGGGCCTAAGAAAAATTGCCCGTTCGGCGTGATTACGTCAGGATTCAGGAGGAGGAGCAGGAGGAGGAGGAGGAATATTATACACAGATTGATGAAGCTAAAAGGTCCACGTTTTTGATGGTGATAGAGAACAATGCTTCCATCCGCGGGTGCAGCCTACGTATTGTTTAGGTATCGCTGCTGTCCGCTGGTGGAGAAGAGAAGTCTGGGGAAATCCAGGCTTTGTTCATCTTGATGAGTGTAAGCCTGTCGGCACTGTCGGTTGACAGGCGGGTACGCGTATCTGTGATGATTCCCCCAGCCGCACTAAACACCGTCTCTGACAAGACGCTAGCCGCAGGACAAGCAAGCACCTCCAGGGCATACAGCGCGAGTTCAGGCCACGTGTCCAGCTTCGACACCCAGTAGTTGTAGGGGGCAGAGGCGTCACGGAGGACGGTCGTGCGATCGGCTACGTACTCCCTCACCATCCTTTTACAGTGCTCCCGCCGACTCAGCCTTGACTGGGGAGCGGTGACACAGTCTTGCTGGGGAGCCAGAAAGCTGTCAAAGGCCTTAGAGAGTGTTCCCCTGTCTGTGCTGTACATGCTGCCTGATCTCCGCGCCTCCCCTGCTACCTGGCCCTCGGAACTGCGCCTTCGGCCACTAGCGCTGTCGGATGGGAATTTTACCATCAGTTTGTCCGCCAGGGTCCTGTGGTATAGCATCACTCTCGAACCCCTTTCCTCTTCGGGTATGAGAGTGGAAAGATTCTCCTTATACCGTGGGTCGAGCAGTGTGTACACCCAGTAATCCGTAGTGGCCAGAATGCATGTAACGCGAGGGTCACGAGAAAGGCATCCTAACATGAAGTCAGCCATGTGTGCCAGGGTACCTGTACGCAACACATGGCTGTCCTCACTAGGAAGATCACTTTCAGGATCCTCCTCCTCCTCCTCCTTAGGCCATACACGCTGAAAGGATGACAGGCAAGCAGCATGTGTATCCTCAGCAGTGGGCCAAGCTGTCTCTTCCCCCTCCTCCTCATCCTCCTCATGCTCCTCCTCCTCCTCCTCCTCAACGCGCTGAGATATAGACAGGAGGGTGCTCTGACTATCCAGCGACATACTGTCTTCCCCCGGCTCTGTTTCCGAGCGCAAAGCGTCTGCCTTTATGCTTTGCAGGGAACTTCTCAAGAGGCATAGCAGAGGAATGGTGACGCTAATGATTGCAACATCGCCGCTCACCATCTGGGTAGACTCCTCAAAGTTTCCAAGGACCTGGCAGATGTCTGCCAACCAGGCCCACTCTTCTGTAAAGAATTGAGGAGGCTGACTCCCACTGCGCCGCCCATGTTGGAGTTGGTATTCCACTATAGCTCTACACTGCTCATAGAGCCTGGCCAACATGTGGAGCGTAGAGTTCCACCGTGTGGGCGCGTCGCACAGCAGTCGGTGCACTGGCAGATGAAACCGATGTTGCAGTGTCCGCAGGGTGGCGGCGTCCGTGTGGGACTTGCGGAAATGTGCGCAGAGCCGGCGCACCTTTCCAACAGGTCTGACAAGCGCGGGTAGCTTTTCAGAAAGCGCTGAACCACCAAATTAAAGACGTGGGCCAGGCATGGCACGTGCGTGAGGCTGCCGAGCTGCAGAGCCGCCACCAGGTTACGGCCGTTGTCACACACGACCATGCCCGGTTGGAGGCTCAGCGGCGCAAGCCAGCGGTCGGTCTGCTCTGTCAGACCCTGCAGCAGTTCATGGGCCGTGTGCCTCTTATCTCCTAAGCTGAGTAGTTTCAGCACGGCCTGCTGACGCTTGCCCACCGCTGTGCTGCCATGCCGCGCGACACCGACTGCTGGCAACTTGCTGCTGCTGACACATCTTGATTGCGAGACAGAGGTTGCGTTGGAGGAGGAGGAGGGTGGTTTAATGGAGGAAGCATACACCGCCGCAGATACCACCACCGAGCTGGGGCCCGCAATTCTGGGGGTGGGTAGGACGTGAGCGGTCCCAGGCTCTGACTCTGTCCAGCCTCCACTAAATTCACCCAATGTGCCGTCAGGGAGATATAGTGGCCCTGCCCGCCTGTGCTTGTCCACGTGTCCGTTGTTAAGTGGACCTTGCCAGTAACTGCATTGGTGAGGGCGCGTACAATGTTGCGGGAGACGTGGTCGTGCAGGGCTGGGACAGCACATCGGGAAAAGTAGTGGCGACTGGGAACTGAGTAGTGCGGGGCCGCCGCCGCCATCATACTTTTGAAAGACTCCGTTTCCACAACCCTATACGGCAGCATCTCCAGGCTGATAAATTTGGCTATGTGGACGTTTAACGCTTGAGCGTGCGGGTGCGTGGCGGCGTACTTGCGCTTGCGCTCCAACACTTGCGCTAGCGACGGCTGGACGGTGCGCTGACAGACATTGGTGGATGGGGCCGAGGACAACGGAGGTGAGGGTGTGGGTGCAGGCCAGGAGACGGTAGTGCCTGTGTCCTGAGAGGGGGGTTGGATCTCAGTGGCAGGTTGGGGCACAGGGGGAGAGGCAGCGGTGCAAACCGGAGGCGGTGAACGGCCTTCGTCCCACCTTGTGGGGTGCTTGGCCATCATATGTCTGCGCATGCTGGTGGTGGTGAGGCTGGTGGTGGTGGCTCCCCGGCTGATCTTGGCGCGACAAAGGTTGCACACCACTGTTCGTCGGTCGTCTGCACTCTCAGTGAAAAACTGCCAGACCTTTGAGCACCTCGGCCTCTGCAGGGTGGCATGGCGCGAGGGGGCGCTTTGGGAAACAGTTGGTGGATTATTCGGTCTGGCCCTGCCTCTACCCCTGGACACCGCACTGCCTCTTACAACTCGCCCTGCTGCTGCCCTTGCCTCCCCCTCTGAAGACCTGTGCTCAGTAGGCGTAGCAAACCAGGTGGGGTCAGTCACCTCATTGTCCTGCTGCTCTTCCTCCGAATCCTCTGTGCGCTCCTCCCTCGGACTTACTGCCCTTACTACTACCTCACTGATAGACAACTGTGTCTCATCGTCATCGGCCTCCTCACCCACTGAAAGGTCTTGAGACAGTTGCCGGAAGTCCCCAGCCTCATCCCCCGGACCCCGAGAAGTTTCCAAAGGTTGGGCATCAGTCACGATAAACTCCTCTGGTGGGAGAGGAACCATTGCTGCCCAATCTGAGCAGGAGCCCGAGAACAGTTCCTGGGAGTCTTCCTGCTCCTCAGAATGTGTCATTGTAATGGAGTGAGGAGGCTGGGAGGAAGGAGGAGCAGCAGCCAGAGGATTCAGAGTTGCAGCAGTGGACAGCGCAGAACTCTGGGTGGACGATAGATTGCTGGATGCACTTTCTGCCATCCACGACAGGACCTGCTCACACTGCTCATTTTCTAATAAAGGTCTACCGCGTGGACCCATTAATTGTGAGATAAATGTGGGAATGCCAGAAACGTGCCTCTCTCCTAATCCCGCAGACGTCTGCTGCGATACACCTGGATCAGGAGCTCGGCCTGTGCCCACACCCTGACTTGGGCCTCCGCGTCCTCGCCCGCGTCCACGTCCTCTAGGCCTACCCCTACCCCTCAGCATGCTGTATTACCAGTAATGCAGAAACAGAACGCTGTAATTAAATGTGCCGCTTATTGGCCTGTGGTTGGAGGCTGACTTCGCTTACAGAACGCCAGGAAATAATTTTGCGCAAGCCTGCTGTAACACTTAGCTGGCTGCGTATGAATTAGGAGGACTACTACACCCAGCACAGACCCAGAACACTGAGGACAGTCACAGGCAGCCCAAATAGATTTTTTTCCCCAAATGTTTTTGCAAAGGCCCACTGCCTATATTCAATAAATATGTCTTCTGTCCCTGCCTCACAATATATGTGTTCTGTCCCTGCCTCACAATATATGTCTTCTGTCCCTGCCTAACCACCACTTCTGGCCCTGGAGTATTACAGCAGGGCGCAATGCTCTGCACGGCCGATATACCAAAAAAAAAAAAGTGCAACACTGCAAAAAGCAGCCTCCACAGTACTGCACACGGTTAGATGTGGCCCTAAGAAGAACCGTTGGGGTTCTTGAAGCCTAAAATACTCCTAACGCTCTCCCTATAGCAACTCCACCAAGACAGCACTTTCCCTAAAGTATGTCAGAACGCATCTGTGGCGAGCCGCAGGACGGGCCGATTTTTATACTCGGGTGACACCTGATCTCGCCAGCCACTCACTGCAGGGGGGTGGTATAGGGCTTGAACGTCGCAGGGGGAAGTTGTAATGCCTTCCCTGTCTTTCTATTGGCCAGAAAAGCGCGCTAACGTCTCAGAGATGAAAGTGAAAGTAACTCGAACATCGCGTGGTACTCGTCACGAGTAACGAGCATCTCGAACACGCTAATACTCGAACGAGTATCAAGCTCGGACGAGTACGTTCGCTCATCTCTAAGCACTACACCTCCCAACATGACCAACCACTGGACATGACCATAATACAATTCTATTATACTATATACATAGAGCACTAGACCTCCCAACATGACCGACCACTGGACATGACTATAATACAATTCTATTATACTATACATAGAGCACTACACCTCCCAACATGACCAACCACTGGATATGACCATAATACAATTCCATTATACTATATACATAGAGCACTACACCTCCCAACATGACAGACCACTAGACATGACTATATTACAATTCCATTATAATATACATAGAGCACTACACCTTCCAACATATCCAACCACTGGACATGACTATAATACAATTCTATTATACTATATATATAGAGCACTACACCTGCCAACATGACCGATTACTGGACATGACTATAATACAATTCTATTATACTATATACATAGAGCACTACACTTCCCAACATGACCGACCACTAGACATGACTATTATACAATTCTATTATACTATATACATAGAACAGTACACCTCCCAACATGACCGACCACTGGACATGACTATAATACAATTCTATTATACTATATACATAGAGCACTACACTGCCCAACATGACCGATTACTGGACATGACTATAATACAATTCTATCATACTACAGTGATGCTCGGGTTGCGAGGCCTCAGCTTGCAAGCTTCTTGACTTGTGAGCAGGCTCTCTCGTGAAATTTTTGCTCTGATTTAAGAGCAAAAACTTGGGTTACAAGCCTGCTCACAAGTCAAGAAGCTCACAAGCTGAGGCTCGGGGGAATCTAATACTCACCTACCGCCGGTGTTCCGGTCCTCGCGATAGTCTCCAATGATGTCATTGAATGGCTGTGATTGGTTAACCCAGTGCGGGCTTTCATTGGCTGACGCGGCACTGGATTAACCAATCAGAGCATTAGCTTTCTGGAGGTGGGGAATTCAAGCCCCACTTCCAGGAACAAATGCTCTGTCAGCGTGGAGGAGGACGCGGTGCCGGCGAGGAGGAGGAGGAAGCAGGAGCAGCAGGAGGAGGAGGAGATAGCAGGAGAAGCAGGATGAGAAGAAAGCAGGAGCAAGAAGCAGGAGCAGCAGGAGGAGGAGGAAGCAGGAGCAGCAGGAGGAGGACGAGGTGGCAGCAGGAGCAGCAGGAGGAGGAGGACAAGGAGGCAACAGGAGCAGCAGCAGCAGGAGGAGGGCGAGGCCGCAACAGCAGGAGGAGGACGAGGATGCAGCAGCAGGAGTAAGAGGAGAATGAGGTCACAGCAGCAGCAGGAGGAGGACGAGAATGAGGAAGCAGCAACAGCAGGAGGAGAATGAGGACACAGCAGCAGCAACCCATGCGAGGACCGGAACGCCGGCGGTAGGTGAGTATTGATCTTTGTTTTTTTACATGTAGTGTAGTTAGGGCTTATTTTTGGGGAGGTCCGGAATGGATTAATGGTGTTTCAATTCATTTCACGGAACAAATTATAGGGCGCCTGCACACGAGCGGAAATTCCGCGGCGGGATTTTCCACGGGATTTCCGCCGCTGGAAGCCTGCATAGGATTGCCCACGGGATTTCCGCCGCTGGAAGCCTGCATAGGATTGCGTTAACAAACGCAATCCTATGCAGACGGCCGCAGTTTGGCCGCGAGAAATCTTGCGCGGCAAACAAACCACGGCATGCTCAATTTCTGTGCAGGGCTCGCAGAGCCCCGCACAGAAATGTCACTCACCCGCCGCCGGCTCCGGTCTGCGCATGCGCCGGCTGCTCGGCAAGCCGGCATATCAAACAGCCAGAGCCGCGGGTGAGTACGCGCTGGTCCCTGCAGGTGCTCGGGTCTGGTCCCGCGGCGAGAATCCTCACCGCCGGATCGGACCCACCCATCTGCAGGCGGCCAAACTCTTAAGCAAAGGCACCACTGTGTAAATAGAGCACTACCCCTCCCAACATGACCGACCACTGGACATGACCAGAATACAATTCTATTATACTATACATAGAGCACTACATCTTCCAAATGATCCAATCACTGGTCATCACTTTATTGTAATTCTATTATACTTTACAAAACACATATCCAGCTTAGATATTTCTAGGAAGAACATGTCTCTATCTCCACTAGCCATACCGTCGCAGTTCAGAAATATTCATATATAGTCTTCTCTCACCAGATACCCTCAAAAGTTATTGCATCTCCCACACTTCAGTGTAAAGTGCAGCCACCATCCAGAACTAAATGATGATCAAGTCTGAAAATTCCAGATTGAAGACCCTTAAATTAAACTACGGTATGCTACATGCCCAGAAACCATTTATCTCCCAGCTTACATGCACCATGACAGTAGCCATGTGTGTACAGAAAGGGAATTAACATAGAAGGGTGCAATCTGACACACGTCATCATAAAGGAATACATTCCATTGAGATAACTGCCATAACGCCAAATCCATACCATAATATTAAATACCGTCTCCAGGTGGGGATCACATATTTATATGGTACGATAGCCACAATTTTCTCTGTGCCTGGAGTGTTTCAGTAAATTGCATGCCCTTAGCACTGCTCTGACCCAATGAGGCCTAACACTTAGAACATGAGAGTTTACAGTAACAAGGTTAAATATATAAATATACTGAACATATGAATGACCCTTGCAACAAAGACTGAACAACCTATGAAATCACCATATCTGAAAATTTTTGTAATTTTTTTTTCCTGTGTCCGGTGGCATTTGCATAGTCTGGAAAACACAGTTCTCACACAACGTTCCTCCCTAGCTATGAAAGGTGTTTGCATGAAGTAGAGGTCCATATATGAAATCTATAGATAAGAAAAGTAGTACAAATTTTTTTAATTTTTTTTTTTCCGGTGTCCTGTGGCATCTGCATAGTCTGGGAAACAGAGTGCACATATTTCTCCCTTGCAGACTAGTGCTACCATTTTTTTGTCATTCCAATTTCATTTCTAGGGCTGTGTGGACTGCGGGCTCAGCAGTCACTGGAGTCTGAGGAGACTCTAGGGACCTCCTCGCTGTTCTATATGCAAATGTCTCTGCACCTGGGCAGCCGAGCAGGATTGTAGACAGTTTAGTTATGCAAATCTGATTGATCGAGAGCATATTGCAGAAGAACACACGCAGGCCTGAGACACTGGCAGCTATATTTCACTGGCTAAATTCCCAAAGAAAAAAAAATTAAATGCCAAGCATTTTGATGCATATTCGTTTCAACCCCTGGAGTGCAATAGTTTTTTTTTTTCTGTGCGTGTTTAACACTTTGGTTCGATGTTGTTAATACAGATTTTTGTACTGCAGAATTAACAGAAGGTTTATTTTTTTTTCCCTTTTTTTTCGCTAATTCAAAAAGGAGTATCTGTGATGTCACAGCACCAAAGGTCTGTCAGTGTATTTAAAATAATTCCCCAGGCAAGTGGATAAATGCAGTGTTAAAATATAATTAGGTCTTTCTGTACTGTAAAGGGCACCCACGGTGCACTTCTACAGAGTGCTGCATTTGTATAACTTGCTTGCACTTTCATCGTATTAAAAGAAATATTAAAACAAGATATCTGTGATCACTGTCATGGAAAAAAGGGCCTTTTGAAATCACAGGGATATAGAAAGATTCCGCCGTGTACAAGTAATGAAGTGACAAAAAATATGTCTGCACGTAATATCCAGACTATTAATATTCATATATAATATTTTCTGCAACACTAAAATTTCACTATATATACTATTAATCCCGTTGCCATAGCCCATCACCGATCTGGATATTGTTAAATGCAAATCACTGGGATTTTAGAGACAGTTCGCTTGATGTTGGGTGAAATGAAATAATTTTTTTTATACAACATTGTCCTTTGTGACAGTATAATTTTTATTTTTTTTTGGGGGGGGGGGGTATTTTTTTTTCTTTCTATAAATTAAGCATTTTTTTCAAAAATGTTCAAAATTTTCAAAATGTTCATTTTAATTGATTTTACTCAATGATTAAATAAATAATGAAGTCAAAAGAAATATGTAAATAAAAAATAAATTGTATATGTTGCTGTTTTTATTATTCATCACGAATGATATAAATATAAAGAATATAAAAATAATAATTATTATGATAATAATAACCATAAACAATAATGAATGCCATTCTCATTTTATTACGTTGTTACATTGTTGCAGTTCTCAACATGACTGATAGGCATACCTCTTATTGACAAGGCACTTAGATTTGTATTTACTACCCTAAATGACCATAGAAGGGTGGCTAGCGTGGCTTGCTTGGCACTTCTAAAGCCTTTTGTCTTGCCCTTCTCCCATAAAGTAGCCATACGACAGACACAGTCTCGCCAGAGGGTCAAAAATAGAGGTCCTGAGAAAGGTCACGTTTAATCTGTACCCACGATGCCCCAGTGCATCCTTCAAAACATCTGACTACCAAAAGGGGCTCAGCTCTGTGACTGACAGAATTCTTAATTGTATCCACTCATTCATGACAATTTGATTAAAATATTACGCCAAAGTCTCGCCCCCTGTTTGCTTCGATCCTCCAAATCTAATTTTGAATTTTCAGAAAAGAGATTACCTTCACAAGCATGACTGGGACGCCATTAACTTCTACTTAATCTTTATTACTGATGTGAGTTTAACATATGTACGCTTTCGCTCCGCTCCAAAGTAACATCTCAGCAATATACCAATGCGGACAGTAATTTGCACTTTGATACAGTATTCTTCTAAACTGAGACTAGGACTCCACACAAATACTAATATGACTGGCAGAATCCTTTTAACGATCATAAAGTGACTGTAACACTACTGTGTCTAACAGCCAGTTCAAGGGGTTGTGTAAGATTAGAAAGAGCGCTACTCTTGTCTGTGGGCTGTGTCAGGTATTGCAGCTGCTTCATTCATATGAATAAGAATACTTGCAATACTGAACTAAACCTATTGACAAGATGGCGCTCTTCTGATTGAAAACAGTCATATTTTTTTCTAACCACAAAAGCCTTTGGATATCAAAGTGGAACTTAATTTGACCACAAATGTAGAAACGTTCCATGAGATATATGTAGACATGTATAGTGACATACATTGTCCTACTGATTAGGATATTAATGTAAAAACTGATACAAGGTACTACATCTAGGGCAAGGTATGAAGGGGTTGAATATGGTACAGGGATTCAGAGATCGCTTAAGCACTGGACAGTCATCCCAGCAATTATCGCACTTGTGCTTTCACATGGGAGCGATAATCGCGCAGTGAATGGAAGTGGAGCGTGACGGAGATCTCTTCCAGCCACCCGCTTCCATTCAGAGTAAACAGATAGCTGTTCATAGATGAATGACTACCTATTTACAGTCGCTCAGGTTTTGGGTGAGCTGAAAACCAAGCGACTCCAACAATTGAGCCATTCTCACTCACTTACCCTGTTGGGTCCTGTGTTACACAGTCGATAGTCACCGGTAATTACTTATTTGAGTGATTACTCAGGTGACTGTTGGCCCATGTAAAAACACCCAAATCGAGAGACCATTGTGTCATGCACCGCCCCCTCAGACCCCGCAAAAGGCATAAAGCACAGTTTTCCCCCAGAGTGATTCTATAAAACTACAGGAAGTGTAAAATAATAGATATAGTGCCTTAATGAGGTTGCATAAAAATACAATGGGTTTCCGGAATTTCTTGTCCATTGGTTTTGTCTGGTATAAACTTCAGCCTCATTCACTTAAATACAAGGTGCAGCCTCTTTAATGTTGTATACTGTATTTGGGGACTGTCCCACTGTGCTGGGAGGCCTGACTCTTTTCGCTCACAACAGGTCCCACTACAGAAATCCCATTCATCAGCCACAGCAGTTTCTATCTACCTAGTTACAGACTTGGGAGTCAAAAGGTAACAGCATGCTGCTCCATATACAGCATGGCTCCTTCCCCTGGCTCTTGTTCTGAGAGTGCGGTGTGTCTGGAGCTGGGGAGCACTATAAAGTGGGGCCACAAAGATTAACACTGTAAAATGGGGTCACGGAGGAGAGCACTATGAGGCCACAGAGGGGAGCACTATAAAGTGGGGTCACAAAGGCAAGATTTATTAAGTGGAGTCACAAAGAGGGCACTATAATTACGTGAGGCCGCAGAGGAACACTATAAATAAATGGGACCACAGAGGGTACACTATTAGTAAGTGGAGCCATACAAGGGACATTATTACTTTGCTGTGCTACAGAGGGGCTACTAGTGCTACAAGAAGGTTGCTGAGGTTCATTGGTGCTAGTGTCAGGATAGGAAAAGTGTCCAGAGATGAGTCATGGGTGGAAAAAATCCTTATGGTGGTCTGGGTTTAGCTAGAGATGAAAAACGGGCGACTCCAATCATAGGTGACATCATCTGTGATCTCTTGAAGTAACTACACTGTAATCACCATCACTGGGTAGAACTGGTCTCTGATTATTCTTTAGAGATACATAGGTTCTGTGAGAGAGTCACTAAGGGGCCTTTTACTGTGAGGGGGTCACTGAGGGGCACTATTATTGTTAGAGGGTCACTGAAGGGCAGCGTTATTGTGAGATGGTCACTAAGGGCCATTATTATTGTGGGAGATTACTAACATACAATATTACTGTAAGGCGGCACAAAGGGAATGGCTTAATATAAAAGGGGAGTGGCCAAATTAAAAAAATTTGCAGCAGCACGCTACAGTCACCACAAAAATTGTCCCTCTTTTCATTTTTCAAAAATGGAGAGGAATAGAGCATTGTTTCTTTATTTCATAGTAACCCAGTACATATAGTGCATTACTCAGCAGAAAGTTACAATGACTTCAGGAGAAATTTCACCCCGAGAATTTAAGATCTGTGCTCTATCCAGAAGAATTATGGGAGAGACATTCAATATCTAAGATATGTGTGTTGAAATTAAATGGAATATGCTCTTTTTTTAGCTAAAGCTAAGTCCAAGAGGGCTGTTGTCCAGAGCAAACCATATGGACCCAATGCATATAACAAAAAACAGTAAATTGCACCACTGCCAACTGGGAGGGGGGAGTATTTAGCTGCAAGTGTTCCCCCTTCTGGCTGGACAATAGAAATCTAAAACAGAGTTATCCAAAAATAACAGATTTGAAAATATTGCGAATAAATTAACTCTAAATCATAAATTAAGGCTATTCACATATTTCTTACAACTTTCATTTAATATAATCTACTTGAAAACTTAAGTCATTTAATAAACACATTTTATTACTTATCATCTAGGTTACGGATTCTGAGTTACAGCCTATATTATACTCCAGAGCTGCACTCACTATTCTGCTAGTGGAGTCACTGTGTACATACATTACATTACTTATCTTGTAATAATCCTGAATTCCATCCTGCATTATACTCCAGAGCTGCACTCACTATTCTGCTGGTAGAATCACTGAGGCAAATTTATTTATACTATCTTATAGTGCAAACTTAGACTAGATAGTCTTAAAATATGCCAGAATTATTGTAGTAATTGTCTACTCTAAGTATCACCTATTAGTTGGCTTAGTTTTTTCCAAAGTATGCTCAAAAGTTTTTAGCATGTTTCTGGCATACGGTGTCACATTTAGACCATTTTTCCCTGTGAAGCCAACCCCTTTCTCGCAAAGTCACATCCCTTTTTTCAGAATTGTCAAAAAACATAATAAAGTTGGTGTAAAACATATAAGTCTGTTTTCTGGTGTAATTTGCATAATAAAACTGGCACATTTTTAATATAAAATCTGCCCAGTTAGGTACATGCAGTACATTACTTCTCATCTGCTAATCCTGAGTTACATCCTGTATTATACTTCAGAGCTGCGCTCACTATTCTGTTGATGGAGTCTAGACATTACATTACATATTCAGAACTGATCCTGAGTTATATTCTGTATTATTCTCCAGAGCTGTACTCATGGTTCTTCTGGTGGAGTGACTCTACATACATATATTACATTACTTATTTTGCACTGATCCTGAGTTACAGCCAGAGCTGCATTTACAATTCTGTGGGATTCACAGCTGAAATCTCCAAGCATTCCTTGCTTGTTGAGCATTTGTAAAGAACTTATTCTGCTGATTTGCTTATTGGGAAGTGTCATGCTTACAGCAGGAACTGACAAACTAACTGTCCCCCGTTCCTGTAATATAGGAGCTCAACTCAGTTATTAGCAGTGTTTTCTGTCAACAAGCTTGTCAGTGTGGTCTCCAATGACAACCAAAAGAATTGTGATTGCAGCTCTGGAACATACTAGTCATATCGGATCTCGTCCTGTTTAATCAGGAAAGCCTTTCCCTAAGCAAGTTTTAGGAAAGCTTTAGGGCATTTGTATGAGCCAAGTGATGATCATTGATAAACTAGATCGGCGCTGGTTTAAATACTTAACAAAGGCCGATTCAGACTGTATGGAGGACAAATGATTATTCATACAATCATTTATCAATCATACACTTTCATCGCTGTCAACAGCACATCTCCCGTTCACACAGGGGAATGTGCTGCCAACAACTGGTTTTTTTGGCAGCACAAATGAGTCAATCAGTTGAGAAGCAGCATTTGCTTATTTGTTGATGATGGCTGCCTTGTTCACACGAGCCAACGATCAGGGGAACAAACGTTCTAACAAACATTGCATCATGATTAGAGATGAGCGAGTACCAAAATGCTCGGGTGCTCGTTACTCGGGACGAAAATTTCGCGATGCTCAAGGGTTCGTTTCGAATAACGAACCCCATTGAAGTCAATGGGCGACCCGAGCATTTTTGTATATCGCCGATGCTCGCTAAGGTTTCCATTTGTGAAAATCTGGGCAATTCAAGAAAGTGATGGGAACGACACAGCAACGGATAGGGTAGGTGAGGGGCTACATGTTGGGCTGCATCTCAAGTTCCCAGGTCCCACTATTAAGCCACAATAGCGGCAAGAGTGCCCCCCACCCCTCCCAACAATTTTTACTTCTGAAAAGCCCTCATTAGCAATGCATACCTTAGCTAAGCACCACACTACCTCCAACAAAGCACAATCACTGCCTGCATGACACTCCGCTGCCACTTCTTCTGGGTTACATGCTGCCCAACCCCCCCCCCCCTGCACGATCCAGTGTCCACAGCGCACACCAAATTGTCCCTGCGCAGCCTTCAGCTGCCCTCATGCCACGCCACACTCATGTCTATTTATAAGTGCGTCTGCCATGAGGAGAAACCGCAGGCACACACTGCAGAGGGTTGGCACGGCTAGGCAGCGACCCTCTTTAAAAGGGGCGGGGCGATAGCCCACAATGCTGTACAGAAGCAATGAGAAATATAATCCTGTGCCACCGCCATCAGGAGCTGCACACGTGGGCATAGCAATGGGGAACCTATGTGCCACACACTATTCATTCTGTGAAGGTGTCTGCATGCCCCAGTCAGACCGCGGTTTTTTATAAATAGTCACAGGCAGGTACAACTGGGAATCCCCAACTCCGCAATGGGAATTCCGTGTGCACCCACAGCATGGGTGGCTCCCTGGAACCCACCGGCTGTACATAAATGTATCCCATTGCAGTGCCCTGGACAGCAGAGCTAACGTCAGATTAAATGCAGGTGGGCTTCGGCCCAAACTGCATGCCCCAACCTGACCGGGCTTTTTAATTCATAGACACAGGCAGGTACAACTCCCTATTGTGAAGTCCCTGTGGACCGACAGCATGGGTGGGTGCCAGGAAGCCACCGGCGGCACATAAATATATCCTATAGCATTGCCCATCACAGCTGAGGTAATGTCATGTTTAATGCAGGTGGGATTCGGCCCACAGTGCATGCCCCAGTCAGACTGGGGTTCTTTAGAAGTGGACATATGTAGTTACAACTCCGTGTGGACCGACAGCATGGGTGGCTCCCTGGAACCCACCGGCGGTACATAAATATATCCCATTTCAGTGCCCAACACAGCTGATGTAACGTCAGCTTTAATGCAGGTGGGCAAAAAATTAATTGGATTACACTGTAAGCGAGGGCCCCCAAAAAATTGGTGTACCAACAGTACTAATGTACCTCAGAAAAATTGCCCATGCCCAACCAAGAGGGCAGGTGAAACCCATTAATCGCTTTGGTTAATGTGGCTTAATTGGTAACTAGGCCTGGAGGCAGCCCAGTTAAAATAAAAATTGGTTCAGGTGCAAGTTTCAATGCTTTAATGAGCATTGAAACGTATAAAAATTGTTTAGAAAAATTATATGACTGAGCCTTGTGGGCCTAAGAAAAATTGCCTGTTCGGCGTGATTACGTGAGGTTTCAGGAGGAGGAGCAGGAGGAGGAGGAGGAATATTATACACAGATTGATGAAGCAAAAATGTCCCCGTTTTTGATGGTGATAGAGAACGATGCTTCCATCCGCGGGTGCAGCCTACGTATTGCTTAGGTATCGCTGCTGTCCGCTGGTAAAGAAGAGAAGTCTGGGGAAATCCAGGCTTTGTTCATCTTGATGAGTGTAAGCCTGTCGGCACTGTCGGTTGACAGGCGGGTACGCTTATCCGTGATGATTCCCCCAGCCGCACTAAACACCCTCTCTGACAAGACGCTAGCCGCAGGACAAGAAAGCACCTCCAGGGCATACAGCGCGAGTTCAGGCCACGTGTCCAGCTTCGACACCCAGTAGTTGTAGGGGGAAGAGGCGTCACCGAGGACAGTCGTGCGATCGGCTACGTACTCCCTCACCATCCTTTTACAGTGCTCCCGCCAACTCAGCCTTGACTGGGGAGCGGTGACACAGTCTTGCTGGGGAGCCATAAAGCTGGCAAAGGCCTTGGAGAATATTCCCCTGCCTGCGCTGTACATGCTGCCTGATCTTTGCGCCTCCCCTGCTACCTGACCCTCGGAACTGCGCCTTCTGCCACTAGCGCTGTCGGATGGGAAGTTTACCATCAGCTTGTCCACCAGGGCCCTGTTGTATAGCATCATTCTCGAACCCCTTTCCTCTTCGGGAATGAGAGTGGAAAGGTTCTCCTTATACCGTGGGTCGAGCAGTGTGTACACCCAGTAATCCGTAGTGGCCAGAATGCGTGTAACGTGAGGGTCACGAGAAAGGCATCCTAACATGAAGTCAGCCATGTGTGCCAGGGTACCTGTACGCAACACATGGCTGTCCTCACTAGGAAGATCACTTTCAGGATCCTCCTCCTCCTCCGGCCATACACGCTGAAAGGTTGACAGGCAAGCAGCATGGGTACCCTCAGCAGTGGGCCAAGCTGTCTCTTCCCCCTCCTCCTCATGCTCCTCCCCCTCCTCCTCCTCCTCAACGCGCTGAGATATAGACATGAGGGTACTCTGACTATCCAGCGACATACTGTCTTCCCCCGCCTCCGTTTCCGAGTGCAAAGCGTCTGCCTTTATGCTTTGCAGGGAACTTCTCAAGAGGCATAGCAGAGGAATGGTGACGCTAATGATTGCAGCATCCCCGCTCACCATCTGGGTAGACTCCTCAAAGTTTCCAAGGACCTGGCAGATGGCTGCCAACCAGGCCCACTCTTCTGTAAAGAATTGAGGAGGCTGACTCCCACTACGCCGCCCATGTTGGAGTTGGTATTCCACTATAGCTCTACGCTGCTCATAGAGTCTGGCCAACATGTGGAGCGCAGAGTTCCACCGTGTGGGCACGTCGCACAGCAGTCGGTGCACTGGCACATTAAACCGATGTTGCAGGGTCCGGAGGGTGGCAGCGTCCGTCTTGGACTTGCGGAAATGTGCGCTGACCCGGCGCACCTTTCCAAGCAGGTATGACAAGTGTGGGTAGCTTTTCAGAAAGCGCTGAACCACCAAATTAAAGACGTGGGCCAGGCATGGCACGTACGTGAGGCTGCCGAGCTGCAGAGCCGCCACCAGGTTACGGTCGTTGTCACACACGACCATGCCCGGTTGAAGGCTCAGCGGCGAAAGCCAGCGGTCGGTCTGCTCTGTCAGACCCTGCAGCAGTTCGTGGGCCGTGTGCCTCTTCTCTCCTAAGCTGAGTAGTTTCAGCACGGCCTGCTGACGCTTGCCCACCGCTGTGCTGCCACGCCGCGCGACACCGACTGCTGGCGACGTGCTGCTGCTGCTGACACATCTTGATTGCGAGACAGAGGTTGCGTTGGAGGAGAAGGAGGAGGATGGTGGTTTAGTGGAGGAAGCATACACCGCCGCAGATACCAGCACCGAGCTGGGGCCCGCAATTCTGGGGGTGGGTAGGACGTGAGCGGTCCCAGGCTCTGACTCTGTCCCAGCCTCCACTAAATTCACCCAATGTGCCGTCAGGGAGATATAGTGGCCCTGCCCGCCTGTGCTTGTCCACGTGTCCGTTGTTAAGTGGACCTTGGCAGTAACCGCGTTGGTGAGGGCGCGTACAATGTTGCGGGAGACGTGGTCGTGCAGGGCTGGGACGGCACATCGGGAAAAGTAGTGGCAACTGGGAACCGAGTAGCGCGGGGCCGCCACCACCATCATGCTTTTGATAGCCTCCGTTTCCACAAGCCTATACGGCAGCATCTCCAGGCTGATCAATTTGGCAATGTGCACGTTTAACACTTGAGCGTGCGGGTGCGTGGCGGCGTACATGCGCTTGCGCTCAAACAGTGGCGCTAGCGACGTCTGGACGCTGCGCTGAGAGACATTGCTGGATGGGGCCGAGGACAGCGGAGGTGAGGGTGTGGTTGCAGGCCAGGAGACGGTAGTGCCTGTGTCCTCAGAGGGGGGTTGGATCTCAGTGGCAGGTTGGGGCACAGGGGGAGAGGCAGTGGTGCAAACCGGAGGCGGTGAACGGTCTTCGTCCCACCTTGTGGGGTGCTTGGCCATCATATGCCTGCGCATGCTGGTGGTGGTGGCTCCCCAGCTGATCTTGGCGCGACAAAGGTTGCACACCACTGTTCGTCGGTTGTCAGATGTCTCTGTGAAAAACTGCCACACCGTAGAGCACCTTGACCTCTGCAGGGTGGCATGGCGCGAGGGGACGCTTTGGGAAACAGTTGGTGGATTATTCGGTCTGGCCCTGCCTC
This sequence comes from Eleutherodactylus coqui, assembly GCF_035609145.1. Classification (NCBI taxonomy): domain Eukaryota; kingdom Metazoa; phylum Chordata; class Amphibia; order Anura; family Eleutherodactylidae; genus Eleutherodactylus; species Eleutherodactylus coqui. The sequence continues at coordinate 155,992,405 of NC_089842.1, read as the reverse complement.
TACCCCTGGCCACCGCACTGGCTCGGCCTGTGCCCACACCATGACTTGGGGCTCCGCGTCCTCGCCCGCGTCCACGTCCTCTAGGCCTACCCCTACCCCTCAGCATGCTGTATTACCAGTAGTGCAGAAACAGAATGCTGTAATTAAATGTGCCACTTATTGGCCTGTGGTTGGAGGCTGACTTTGCTTATGGAACGCACAGCAGAGCCAGGAAATAATTTTGCGCAAGCCTGCTGTAACACTTAGCTGGCTGCGTATGAATTAGGACAACTACCCCCAGCACAGACCCAGTACACTGAGGACGGTCACAGGCAGCCCAAATATATTTTTTTTCCCAAATGTTTTTGGAAAGGCCCACTGCCTATATACATTGTATATGTCTTCTCTCTCTGCGTCACCACTACTGGCCGTGGAGTATGTAAAATAACTGCAGACTGTTGCACTGTGGACTGGAATACAGCGGTGATGTAACAGCCAACACAGAACCAGGAAATAATTTTGCGCAAGCCTTCTGTAACACTTAGCTGCCTGCGTATGAATTAGGACAACTACCCCCAGCACAGACCCAGAACACTGAGGACAGTCACAGGCAGCCCAAATAGATTTTTTTTCCCAAATGTTTTTGGAAAGGCCCACTGCTTATATTCAATAAATATATGTCTTCTGTCCCTGCCTCACCACCACTACTGGCCCTTGGACTATGTATAATTACTGCAGGGCGCAATGCTCTGCACGGCCGATATACCAAAAAAAAAAAAGTGCAACACTGCAAAAAGCAGCCTCCACACTACTGCACACGGTTAGATGTGGCCCTAAGAAGGACCGTTGGGGTTCTTGAAGCCTAAAATACTCCTAACACTCTCCCTATAGCAACTCCAGCAAGACAGCACTTTCCCTGATCTCTGTCAGAACGCATCTGTGGCGAGCCGCGGGAGGGGCCGATTTATATACTCGGGTGACACCTGATCTCGCCAGCCACTCACTGCAGGGGGGTGGTATATGGCTTGAAAGTCGCAGGGGGAAGTTGTAATGCCTTCCCTGTCTTTCTATTGGCCAGAAAAGCGCGCTAACGTCTCAGAGATGAAAGTGAAAGTAACTCGAACATCGCGTGGTACTCGTCTCGAGTAACGAACACGCTAATACTCGAACGAGTATCAAGCTCGGACGAGTACATTCGCTCATCTCTAATCATGATCATTACCCATGTAGAAGGGCCTCTACCTTATTATGCATATCAATGCCTTCTTGCCTTAGGCTTTTTTCACACAGGTGATGCGCCTTTCAGTCAGCCGCGTAGTGGGAAAAAAACGTGTGTATGAGTAAAAGCCGCAACCAAGTCACGGGTAAATCTTGCGTTATCTCAGCCATTCACACGGCCAGGTGTGGCGTATATATATGCCGCAGCCCAGATTTCCTTCAGTCAGGAGAAATCTTCTAAAATCCTTCTAATGGCTCAATAGAGCCAGCTGCTAAACTTCCTCCCCCTTCCTTTGCCCGCAGCTCCCATAGAGGTGTATGGTACCCACCAGCTGATTGCAGTCAAAAGATAGGGCAAGCCCTATCTTTTCCAGCTTCGTCAAAACATCGGCTGGCTTATTCAGCCCCCGATATCCTATATCCGCCGGCCAGATGTTTTTACGTGGCTAATCAGTTTAAACATAAGGCAACAACTAAACAACGAACAAGAATTGTGCACTTATCAGTCGTCATTCAGTTTCAGCCGGCATATAAATCGGCCCCCGGTTCTTGTCATGCAGTTTCAACACTGATCGTTCAGTATCTAACATAGGAAACACGCTGCCCAATCGCAAACGAGCTGGTGATGACATCACCAGCTCGTTCACTTGGGCAAACGAGAATCATGAGATTCTCGTCCCGTGTAAAAGGGGCATTAAAGGAGCCATCTACCCATAGATATCTTACAATCTGTTTAATCAGTCTTAAAGTATCTTAGAACAAAAGAAAAGGAAGATAAATCTCCTTCATAATCACTATCCATCCATTGTCTAAATATTATTTCATACTAATGACCCCCAGAGACTACTGCAAATACCACATCAAAGTACATTGTAAAGACTGGGCCTACAATCAAAGCCCAATAAGCGATTTATTATACACTGCATGAGTTAACACGATCCCCCCCTATTGTTTTGACTAAGACCTCGGCTAGGGGTTAATCTTCCTCATTCTTCTATACAAATCCCATCAAATTTTACATCATTCATGATGATTTCCTTTAACAAAAATTTATTTTGGAAATTAACATTTTGGAAAAATTTGGGGTTTCTTTGTTCTTTCCCGTGAAACAAAAAAAAAAAAACTTCAAAAATGTCACCAGAAAAACCTTTAGTTAAACGGCTGATTTTTTTTTTTTTTTCCACTTATGAAGAATATTAATTTGCTGTTTACCCACGGGAATGACAAAACACAAAATAGGTCATCTTTCCGAGGCAAGCATTACTACTGGGGATAAAATGACTATCTGTTCCTAGCATAGCATCAAATTAGGATCTTACTGTTGCAATGTGATCATATGCAGAGGATGCCAAGTAATATACTTAATTTTAGGCAAATATTTACCATTATCCAAACGGCGTTCTGGTGCATGTGTTTACGAAACGCAATAGGCAACAAAAGCTCGACGATTGGGCTTATCCTGGTATTGTTCCGTTGCCTGACAGAGCCTAAACAAAGATATCTCTCAGCAAAACAAATTACCCTCTGTTCAATACGAATCCATTGATTTTATTTGTAGCGAGGAAGACGGCAGTAGATAGCAAGGCCATCTGTTTATTGTGACAAAATTCTGGCATTTTGTCTTTTTATAGAATCTGTTTTTTATTTATTATTTCAAGAGGCGTTTTAGGTTAAAAAAAAAAAGAAAAAAAACAATATATAGAAAAATACAGAAAATAGTAAAATAATCAGGCCGCTTATTTAAATCCCCATGAAACATCTAAGGTGGAAGAATATTTATCAGATGGAAGGAAAACTTTTTGTAATTTATAGACATATAAAAATACAGTAATAAAACACAAACACATTTGGTGGCGGTGTCTTGAAATGATAACAGCAGGACATCCCAGTGCTATTATTTTACTGTAATATATGGATATACCAAAATTATAAGGCACTAGATGTAAGAACATGCGTGGAGAGACGCCATTGTTCAGGTGATAATGCTATTGATTCTAAATGGTAATGGTATCAATTCTAAGTGGCGGTAACAGGGTCTTGTAGAACAATAGCGTAATCAAACACACCCTCGTGCCTCTTACTCGGTAGGGGGTGAGTTTCATTGCAAGTGTCTTATGCCGCGGAAGCCTGTAACGATGCACAAAAAGTTAACTCGTTTCATGCTGGAGAAGTTACGTCGAGGAAATTCAAAGATGATAAAGGTTAGAAGAGTCTAAAAAAACGTGTATAGTGTAAAGGGATACCATACCAAAAACTGCAATTGTATATTAGGAAGTCTAATGTGTCTGCTGTAAAGCAGTCTAAATATGTGGAGGTGACATGTTCTCCTGTGCTCGAGCCAGGGGTGTTCTACATAAAAGTAAGGGGGGCTTAGCAAAGATTATAATGGACCCCATTATGATGCAGTGTTTTTCCGCCCAGCATAGAGGACCCTGGTATTTCAGCCTCAATTTCCATAACTTTTCGGCAAATTCCTTACTCCTCTTGTATGCTAATAATACAGTCCCTCTGGAGAGGCAGTCCTACCCAGTAGAAAAAGAGAATTGGACCAACCTTTCTCCCTATGCTAAATACACCCTTGGCTGAAGCTAAAAAAAATTCTCTATGGTTGCTTTTTGGTATATGTGAATGGAACCAGCTATGGAGTACTGTAAATTCTTACAGTGCATCTGTAGCGGGCAGAGGTTAAGCGATATAGAATACAGGATATGATATGGCAGGTGTAAACCAAGGTTTACGATATTTATTTAAGTAAACAAAAGGATGATAAGCAAATAAACCTTTATCTTTGAGTACCTAGGTACTATCTACTGCTAACTAAAATGCATGACTAGTAATACCTGGTGAGCAGTCCATAGTAACTGTAGTACCTTGTGAACAATATCGATAATAATGGCTAATGATAGTACCGTTTTAGAGAAATACAGGTTATAAAATGTACACGCATGGTTTCTTCTATCTAAGGCAAGCTTGGAATAGAGTCTGTGCTACCTTCCCCCTTGAAAGAATTGTTCAGTCTGTGAATGGGGGTTCGAGGGGTGAGAAATTACAAAACAGTCTATTTTTTCTGTATAATCTTGGTCGGTGTGAACATCTACAGGTTCAAAGTCTATGCAGAGGCCAGCCTCACTTACAGTTTGCTGTGTAGGGGTAACAGCTTTTACTGACCCCAGTAATCCAACAGTGTTGTCTGGGGGTCAGGAGTGATCCTTTCTCAGTCTCTTCATCGGTGCTGGTCAACCTTCTCCAGCTAAGGGCTATAAGATTCTCCTCTCTCTCCTCTCGCAGCTCTGGGAACTGCTCTGCATGCCTTCTCTCCACTCCGGCCCTCAGCTCAGCTCTCTCTGTCTTCCTTGCACACTTTCTCACAGCCAGCAGCCTCCTTTCACTCAGACCAGGGCCCGCTCTGCACATTACACAGTGGAAAATTGTCTATTTTATATCGGGGCATCAACCAATCACAGTAAATCTAGTAAGCATGCTCAGTTCTGCTGCACCAGTATTTGGCACTAATTTTGGTGCACACAACAATTTTGGGGGCACTTTTCCAGCTTATCCTCATAGCAACATTAACCCTATAGAGTGAGTTCCCTACCCATCTCTCGAAGGGCCTCTTAATAACAACATGGTCTGATCTATGGTATTTACGCCCCTGTATGTTTCACATATATAGTATAGTGGATCTTGCCAGGAAATCAGCAATCTCTTAATCTCGTGCTTCATCTACTTAAGGAAATAACTCACTATAGCAATATTCTAAATTAATTTGCAATTCATAAATGAGGTTTATTAAAGATTAATGCACATAAGGGGATACTTTACATGTCTAAAGAGCAACTCCAGATACAATATCAAAACATATTTTCCCTACAGCAAGTAACGATGCAACATTGATACAGGTCTTACTCCACCAATTTGGGAGGAATAGATTACCCATGTTTTCCAAAGTTATTCTATGCATTTTTTTGCAGTTGTCAATCTTTTAATACTACGTGAAGGAAGAAATACACGGAGCACTATGCAGTTGGCATGCAATTATTTAGTTAAAAAGCTCCATGGTCTTGTAAGTAATTCTATAGATAATGCTATAAAAATAACTCATGAACATACCAACTAGATTTCAAAGTTGTATATGGTTACCATGAAACAAGACAAGAGACCCAGGAGAAGGTGTTCTATAAAACACCACTCTCAAACATATTTCAGTGACAGATCTCAGTGCTGAAGAGCTGGCTGCTTACTTCAAAAAGAAAATCAACGACATCTGTCAGGAAATAACCTCCCAATCCCAGACTAGCCCCGACCCTAGTCTCGTCAGTACCAGCTCCTGCTCATTCTTTGTACTCAGACCAATGACAGAAGAAGCCTCCAGATTGCTTTCCTCTGCTCACCCCACCACCTGCACTAGCGACCCTCTCCCCTCACACCTCCTCCGATCCCTCTCCCCGGTGGTTATCTCCCATCTCACCACTATATTCAACCTCTCTCTGACCATGGAATTTTCCCCTCCTCTTTCAAACATGCCATCATATCCACACTGCTAAAGAAACCAACTCTTAAGTTCGACCGATGCAGCTAACTACTGACCCATCTCAAATCTTCCCTTCATCTCCAAACTACTGGAATGCCTGGTTTACTCCCACCTTATAAGCTATCTATCAGAAAACTCTCTCCTCGACCCCTACACTCAACAAAAACCGCCCTTACAAAGGTGTCAAACGACCTCCTGACAGCCAATTCGAGGGACAATTACTCCCTACTGATCCTCCCCGACCTCTCTGCAGCATTGACACTGTTGACCACAAACATATCCTCAGTATGCTTCTCTCCATCAGTCTAAATCGGTCTGCTCTCTCCTGGTTCTCATCCTACCCATCTGACCGCTCATTCAGTGTCTCCCTTACTGGCTCTACTGCCCTTCCTCTTTTCCTTGCTGTTGGGGTACACCAGGGCTCGGTCCTCAGCCCCCTTGTTTTCTCTATCTACACAACCCCTACTGGACAAGCCATCAGGATATTTGGCCTCCAATACCACCTCTACGCTGACGACACCCAGTAATACACCTCTTACCATGTCATCTCTGCACCTTTCCTCCAAAACATCACCAACTGTTCACTATCTCTAACACTATGTCCTCTCTCTACCTAAAACCGAACCTCTCAAAAAATGACCTACTGGTGTTTCCACCCTCCTCTAACCGACTCATCCTGACATCTCCATCTCAGTGTGTGGCACCACCATAACTCCCAAACAGTACGCCTGCTGCCTTGGGGTTATATTCAACACTTATCTCTCCTTTACCCCCTACATCCAATCTCTGGGCCGAACATGTCAGCTGCACCTTAAGAACATCACAAGAATCCGCTCTTTTCTCACCATGGACAGGCTAAAAACGCACCCTTTTGCCCACATCCACTCTCGGCTCAATTATTGCAACTCGCTGCTGATCAGCCTCCCCTGCATCAGACTCTCTCCTCTCCAATCTGTCCTGAATGCGGCAGCCAGGATTATCTTACTGTCCATCCGCTACTCGGACGCCTCTGCCTTGTGCCAGTCATTGCATTGGCTGCCCATTAAATACAGAAGACAATTTAAATTCCCTACCTTCACCCATAAAGTTCTCCATAGCACCGCACCACTCTACATTGCTTCCCTCATCTCAATCCACCACCCGGCCTGCGCCCTCGACTCTGCTAACGAAATCAAATTGAGTGCCCCTTTAATTTGAACCTCCCATTCCCACCTCCAAGACTTCTCCAGAGCAGCACCAGTCCTCTGGAATGCACTACCCAAAACTATTCAGGCAATCCCTGACACACAAAACTTCAGGTGTGCCCTAAAAACACACCTCTTCAGGGAGGCATACCATACCCTCTAAACCAAACCCCTCTGTACTCCGCCTGATAACATGCTGCCTGTCCTACCGACTGCAATCTCTGCTAGCTGCTATCAACCGCCTCTGCAGTCATCCTGATTCAGCCACCACACGGCTTATGTCTGACCATTGTTTATGTGTATAGCATCCCTCACTCTCCACCTCATCATACCTTACACATCACCCCATTATTTGTAGTATGTAGCTAGTTGGAGCAGGACACTCACCCCTACTGTTTCCATCAACTCATTACTTCATGTAATCGTGTTTTTTGTATTCTTGTACTTTTGTCTTTCTGTACCCCCTTGCTTTTGTAAGTGCTGCAGAATATGTTGGTGCTATATAAATAAAGATTATTATTATTCATATTGTCAAGAAGCCATTTAAAAAGGACCTGTCACCTCACCTGACATGTCTGTTTCAGTAAATACTTGCATTCTTCTATGTAATAACGATTCTGGAGCATCTTTGCTAAGTTGTTGTTCTTTTGTTATTCTTCCTGGGAATGTATGAATACTTTTTTTGCTTGATATCTGTGTAGTGGCCCAGTGGGTCCTACAGAACACTCACAGCAACACCTGTCCTGTCACACCTGTCTATGTGCCATCCTTGGACATAGAAGGTGCCATTTGTAGGAGAGAGCCTGTTTCTCCCCTAAGCCTAGGGCTTTGCCTAGAAATCAGCTGGTGCCCTATTGGATGATAGTCAGCTTCAAACTCACTGGTGCAGAGTCCAAGGGTGGGAAAACAACAACACAAGTCCCTATGCAGAGTGGGAGGAGTAGAGGAAGTGCAAGAAGGAGAAGAGGAGATAAAAGGAGGAGACAGTGAGCAGTTAGGCAGTTGCAGCTAGGAGTGAGAGTGGTGGTTGTAGCCAGGCGTTGGAGGAGAGAGGTCGTGTCAGAGGAGGAGGAAGTACGCGTGCAAGAGAACAAGCAGTTATCACACATTCTTCCCAAGGTTGAGCGAGAGTTTATTCTGCTCCCTTGGTGATCCACAGCAGAGAGGAGGAGGATCTTTCAGAGGTCGGTCTTCCACTAAAACAGTGAATCTAAAACTACCCAGTGAACTCAAAGCCAGGATTAGTCTAGTGACCACCTTACACTCTGCTTCATCTACACTTTGTTAAACCTTAATCATCCCTTCATCTAGAGCAACTAGTGGGTAAATTGTCTTAGAAATCAGTTTCAGAGAAAGGAAATGAAAGAGCATTGAAGTCAGTTCTTGTTCAAGTCAATATTACTGTATTCTTCATCGTGTTCAATTCACTGCATACTGTTGTATCTACTTGTACCATTAACAAGTACTGATTTTGGAGATTGTATATTCATACCTTTGCAAATTTCAGTTTAGTAAATCTGTGTACTCCCAGATTACTACCACAAGCTACCAGACTTGTCTCAATTATTTCATCGGCATTCCATCCCGAGGGTCCCGGTTGGAGTGCTGACGTCACGCATGACAAAACAGGCCTTCCTGTTAAGCGTACCACGGTACATTCTTTGGGTCGCTGCACAACCCCTGAGCAGAGTACTTTTACCGCCACTGTCGAGAGGGACCACAGAGCCACCCGTGACAACCCTTCTGCAAACCTCATGGTCTCCCTCACTTTGGCACGCTCAGCTTAGCCGTTGCAATCTTCATTTATTGTTAAGAGTCTGACATCTTGAAGCATGTGGAATCTAGTTATGCTGCTGATTTTCATATCAATGCAATCCCGTAGATAGGGAATCACTTGTAATCATGCCACAACCTTTTTAAGGGTGGTGTAAAAATACACCACAAACTCCACAACCGCAATACCACAGCAAATATTGCATGAGGAATTACTGTTGTGGATCCTGTGGTGTATGTACTGCAAAATTTGTTGTGGATTTCGGTGTAGAATTTCATATAGCATTGAAGTCTATAATAAAATTCTGCATTCAAAATCTGCATTTCATGTAGAAAATGTTATGGAAAGTATTTCCACAGTGTAAGAAAATCCACTGCAGAAATCTTTCCATGTGTGCGCTGCAGATTAAATAACCTACTGATCATGGACTCCTATGATACTGTGAGCTTTGGTCAGTAGACCTACGAATTAAACTCTCATCAATATTAGGGATGCAGGAATGCGCCTGTAACATGCTTGTGTGAAACTGGCCTAAGGGCTAAAACACATGGGGCATGCGCTAATATGCTCGCCGATACAGAGTGTATTTGTGAATGAAGCCAGGTTTTTTTGTTTTTTTTCGGACTATTCAAACTCTTGAGCTATTACGCGGGAAGATAGGTCCTGCCCTAACTTTTCTTGCATGTACTCCTATCATACTATTCATGGCCGCATAACGGGGACTAAAACACACATCTGTTTAAGCCCTAAAAGTAACTACAGACCGGACATGGGAAGGATGACATCACAAGAAATTTTTTACATGTTCTAACCAAAACTATTTATGTACAGATCATCACATGTGACCATAAAACCAACCCATATAGGTCCAAGATCGCAGCTATACTGCTCTAAAGATTGTGTGAACGGGTGAATTCTAGCTATTTGAAGTAACACATTCACATGATCCGAGGTGCGTGGTATCCAGCTCCCATAGGAGTCTATGGAAAGCATGCACCAAAGATAGGTCAGGTCCTATCTTTGTGCACACCACGGAGCTTAGATGCGACCTGCAGATCCCATTGGTTCCTATAGAAGCGTGTTCTGTGCGCGCCTCTAATGCGAGCGGACAGCGCTATTATGAACGAGGCCTAACTCATACCTCCAAACTTTTTGAATGGTCAGAGTAGGATACTTAAGGTCAATTGTGTGACAAATCCAATTTTCCATCCATATCGATACACTTGAATGCTTTTAATTTACATAGTAGCACAAAATAAATGGAATATAGATATTTTTTCAATCCAAATTGCACCATATGATGGAATAATTGGCAAATTGGAGCCTCAGATACAGTTAGGAAACATGTCGATAGTTAATGGAGAAATATTATTATTCATTCCAATCTATTTCCAAGATCAAAAAGAGGGACATTTAAGGGCCAATGAGGGACAGAGGGACTTGGGTCAAAAATAGCGACTGTTCCTCAAAAAGAAGGGCACTTGGAAGGTATGGCTTAACCAAATAATCCCTGATTTTCTGTCTTCTTATGATGATCTCATTTAACAAAGCCAAAGAAATGGCTGTTGGCCTATAAGAATGCAGTCTATCAATCCACTAGGAATACTTGACGTTACTAAAGCATGAGGTACAAGGTGCCTCAGGCCTTATTAAAGTCACAAATTCCTAATGAATTGTTCAGCTTTTTGTAAGCTCTGCCTGCCTACAGTGAAAGGTGACAGGTAATGAAGCAGAGTTATGAGTGATCTCACTAATTCCTCTGGAAGGAGAGGGGGTTCATTGCCCCTCCTCAATAAATGTGTATGCAGTCATGGCATTCAGCCAGATCACTTGGCATGATCAATGGCTCTTACAGAGAAAGCATGGCCCGTTGTCATCTGGGATGGTGCCCAAGTTAATGTTTACAAGGTTTTATGAAGCCCTGCACATGTCACCAGGCAACGGCGGTCGTCCATATTGGGGTTTCACAATAAGATGCATTGAGGATGTAATGACTTATTACATATGCACTTTCCTAAACTCCTGCAGGTGACAAAATATATCTGTTTGTGTATTGCATTTGTTTTGTTTTACAAAAAAGAACTCACAACACACTTTAAGGGGTTGTACAAGTATAAAAAGTTTTTTTTTTTTAAATGGCCGGGTAGGCTATAAAGTACCAAAAAAATTGATGCTTACCACCTCTTCCCCCCAGCGCTAGCCAGAAGTCAAGTGACAACTGCAGCCAATCAGAGGCCGCAGCTTTATGTTCTGAACTCCTGGCATCATGGGGCCCAAGATGTTGAGCACTGATTCCAGGAGAAGGGGAGGTGACACTGTGGTGTCTTAATTGGCTGCAGCAGTCACCTGACTTCTGGCCAATCTGGTAGTAGGAGAATCACCGGAGCCACTTCACTGTTTCCTGGGCAAAAGAGACGTAAGTACCTATTTTTTGTGTTATTTTATAGTATGCCCAGCCATTTAGAAAAAAAAAACTTTTTATACGCACACAAACCCTTTAATGGGTTTGTGTGCTTAAGGTAATCCCTTTTTGTTAAGAGGGTGTTCTGGTGATAAGATGATCATAGGTATCTCTCTCTGATGGAAACACAATTTATCAGCCTTAAAGGGGTTGTCTCGCGAAAGCAAGTGGGGTTAAGCACTTCTGTATGGCCATATTAATGCACTTTGTAATATACATCGTACATTAAATATGAGCCATACAGAAGTTATTCACTTACCTGCTCCGTTGCTGGCGTCCCCGTTGCCATGGCTCCGTCTAACTTCGGTGTCTTCTTGCTTTTTTAGACGCGCTTGCGCAGATCTATCTTCTCCATTCGGCTCGTCTCAGCATCACCGGCATTTTGGCTCCGCCCCCTTGTACGCGTCATCGCGAAGCTCCGCCCCCGTCACATGTGCCGATTCCAGCCTCTGATTGGCCTCTGATTGGCTGGAATCGGCACATGTGACGGGGGCGGAGCTTCGCGATGACGCGTGCAAGGGGGCGGAGCCAAAATGCCGGTGATGCCGAGACGAGCCGAATGGAGAAGATAGATCTGCGCAAGCGCGTCTAAAAAAGCAAGAAGACACCGAAGTTAGACGGAGCCATGGCAACGGGGACGCCAGCAACGGAGCAGGTAAGTGAATAACTTCTGTATGGCTCATATTTAATGCACGATGTATATTACAAAGTGCATTAATATGGCCATACAGAAGTGCTTAACCCCACTTGCTTTCGCGAGACAACCCCTTTAACCTTTGGTGTAACCTGACAGCAAAGTGTTCAGTTTCCCCCGCTGCTCCACCACAGCAAAAATTAAGCATTTTAGGCGGCCTAATGAAATGAATGTACTGTAATTCATGGACATACGGGTGCAGGTGCTTTTTAAACTTGCTCTTCACTATGGCTAATAGACAAGGGACCTGACTGGGGACACCCATCTAATAACTGAGGATCCCCTAAAAGGGTGTTTCTTAATTAGGACAACCTGTTTCACTTTTGTAACACTCAAAACACATGGCCATAGCTAAAGAACTAGTCTACCAGGATAGTATTTATACAGGGTGTCCCAAAAAATGTATACGTACTTACCTTGAAAAATATCTTCATAGAAGCTTAATTACAAGATTTATATAGACCTCAAAGATTAACTTTAAGTCGTGTCTGACTTAGGTGCTCAAAGTGGTCACCATAAACATCCAGATACTTTTGATTTTGAAGAACTACTGCACAAACAACACTGGTTACAGTCCACACAGGTACAGTCCGCTGGTTGCTGTCCACATAGATTGCCTCCACCATTTTTATTTGACTCTCCTGATGGCCACATGGTGTCTTTAGCAATCTTGTGACTACTGACATCTTTTGAGACAAGATAATATAAATTACTACCAAAATTCAATTCTGATTTTATGCAAGGTCATAGATGACCTCTTTTGAAGTGTGTATACATTTTTAGCTCCATCCTATATATAGGTAAGTGATTCCTCAGTGCACTTTTTAGTTTGAGGAGACCCCTATACCAGTGATGGCGAACCTTTTAGAGTCCGAGTGCCCAAACTGCAACCCAAAACCCACTTATTTACCACAAAGCGTCAACACGTCAGGGGGCGGATCTTATCACGACGTATGATTTTACCCCTGTCGTTCTAAAAAGGACAGGGACGCTTCAAAATAAACAGGGTGCAGATTTTAACTGCTTTTTGGATGCGGAAATACTGCAGAATGTCCTCAGCGGAAATCTCTGTGGAAAATTCTGCAGCATTTCCGCATCCAAAAAGCAGTAAGAATCTGCAACCTGTCTCTTTTGAAACAGCTCTGCCCATTTCCGCCACATGTAAACATACCCCAGCGGTAACAGTAATCACCCCAGCGATAATAGTGACTCCCCTCCAGCAATAAAAGTGAGCCCCCAGCAATAATATTGACATCCCACTGCAGCCCCTAGTATAATAGTGACCCCCCAGCAGTAATAATAGTGACACCCCCAGATGGCCCCCCAGCAGTAATATTAGTGACACCCCCCAGTGGCCCCCCAGCAGTAATAATAGTGACGCCCCCCAGCTGCCCCCAGTAGTAATAATAGTGACTCCCCCCAGCGGCCCCCAGCAGTAATAATAGTGACACCCCCCAGCAGTAATAATGGTGACACCCCCCAGCAGCCCCAAGTAGTAATAATAGTGACACCCCCCAGCGGACCCCAGTAGTAATAATAGTGACACCCCCCAGCAGTAATAATAGTGACACCCCCCGGCGGCCCCCCAGCAGTAATAATAGTGACACCCCAAGTAGTAATAATAGTGACACCCCCCCAGCTGTAATAATAGTGACAGCCCCCAGCAGTAATAATAGTGACATCCCTCCAGCAGTAATAATAGTGACACCCCCCAGTGGCCCTCCAGCAGTAATAATAGTGACACCCCCAGTAGTAATAATAGTGACACCCCCCCAGCTGTAATAATAGTGACAGCCCCCAGCAGTAATAATAGTGACACCCTACAGCGGCCCCTAGTAGTAATAATAGTGACACCCCCCCAGCAGTAATAATAGTGACAGCACCCAGCAGTAATAATGCCCCCCCCCCATCGGTCCCCCAGCAGTGATAATGCCCCCCCCTAACGGTCCCCCAGCAGTGATAATGCCCCCCCAGCGGACCCCCAGCAGTGATAATGCCCCCCCCAGCGGATCCCCAGCAGTGATAATGCCCACCCTCCCCCAGCAATCCCCCAGCAGTGATAATGCCCCCCAGCGGTCCCCTAGCAGTCCCCCAGCAGTGATAATGCCCCCCACAGCGGTCCCCTAGCAGTCCCTCAGCAGTGATAATGCCCACCCCCAGGACCCATATACTTACCTCCCCTCCTCGTTGTACCGCCGCTCCTCTTCTGCCCGATCGCTGGTGCACACTGACGTCAGTGTGCTGCCGGATGCCTCCTCCCCCTGCTTTCACGGAACCAAGTAGGAGATGTCGGAGGACGGGGGAGGAGGATGTCGGCTACACACTGACGTCACAGTGTGCGCCGGGATCAGCGCAGATAGCAGCGCGCTGATGAGTGAATGCAGACAGGGGAGCCGTGACCCCTGCAGGCATTCACTAATGTGGTGAGTGGCCAATAGTGACGCGTGCCAGCAGGGAGGGCTCTGCATGGCACCTCTGGCACGCGTGCCATAGGTTCACCACCACTGCCCTAGACATTTTACTTCCCTTGAGGAACCCTTATCCCTGCCTCAATAAAGCTGAATGAGAGAACAAACAAAGGTTTGGGCAATGTTATATCCTGGTTGAGATTTGTTGACTTCTTTCACTAGGCAAATAACTCTTGTACCAAAAAATAAAAAAATGCCATTCCAAACATGTTCAGTCTAACAAAATGGGCATATACTAGTATTAATAGCACTTTGTGTGTTTATTTCTGTTCTTACCACTTTACCTTAGGAAGTTCTGAAACCTGAGATACGTCGGATTGCTCAGCAAATTCTCAGCTTCTTGTATTAACTACATGCAAGAAAGATAGGGCAAGTCCTATCTTTTCTCGCACATAGTAATAACGCATGAGCATCTCAATAGTAAAATCGAAACCATCGAAATCAATGGCTTTGTTTTCTCCCATTATGTGGCAATGGTTCTCACAACCGCATAACGGGACTAAAACACGCCCATCTGCTAAAGCCCTAAAGGTAAGGTTGAATGACATCATAGGTAGTTGCAATAGTCCGTGAGGGCATTCCCAAAAAGCTCTGAATACCTAATATTATCATTTGTAAGACAATCCTTTAAGTGTGTTATGCTCCACTTTTATTTGATGATATTCATGCTACAATTACTGTTCAGAGCATGTTCACCCCATAAAAACAAACTTGTACTAATGGCTCCACTTTGCTAAATGTTTTAATGTCATTTCATTAGTTTCCGGTACATGTGCTGTTATGATAGATTGCTTGATACTAATGCATCACTGTGAAGGACTCCACGTATATTAAGAGTTACTGTAGACTTTTAGTCTAAGTACATTTCACTCTTCTTGATATAATGATTCAAATTAAATCTGCAATTCTGATTATTTTTTCTGTACTTTTTATGATTTTCAACCATTTTATCTTATGTAACTTTAGACTGTTTTTAAACTAAAGATTTGTACAAAGTGTGTCAGTGAGATAATAGGCTAACTATCTAAAGTATCTCAGGCAATAGTAGGCAGAAGAGGGAGGCAGTTGTGTGTAAAGTCAAAGTCAGGTTGGAGTCCCAGCAAAAGTGAGGAGCACCATCCAACTATGTAGAACAGGTGCATGCCCCTTTAATTGCATTTTAAACTCTAGCGAAGCTCATGAGCTCTTCGGTGGCTGGGACCCATTATAATGTCACAGCTCAGGCTATCGGAAGATCTTCCTGACCAGTAGTGGGCCAGTTGTCCCTGTCTAAAGCCATTCATATAAGGTTGTCCAAAGCTATGGCCTCAACTCATGACACTCAAGCAAAAAATCTAATCATTGTTCAAAAATGAAGAGAACTTCTAATGGAAAAGATATTTCTTTAAGAAAAGGAAGTCTTAGTGGTTACTACTAAATATGAGCAGTTATTTTACTGAACTTAGGTGTCAATGATAGATCTGCCTATTGATGGCCACCATTGCTGCTTCTTAGTCCTTCATAAGTGGAGTCATCTTATCATAGTTTGGGGGAGAGTAAGCAGGGATAGTATGTACTCAGTAGTGGCAGCTGAACAATTTAATGTCTATGGCAATCTTTGCTGCATTCTACAAGTGTTGGTGTCACAAATCGAATAAAGAGGTATTACCACCTCAGCTATTTATGGTATAGGCATAGGGTATGTCATAAATTTCTAAGAGATGAAGACCTCCCATCGCACTTGATTATACAGCCACCAGTAACCACAGAGGTGTCTGTGTTCGCTCAGCCCATTTCCGTAACTCCCATAAAAGTTAAAGGAGAGAGATACACACATGTATGGCTACCTCTTCATCAGGCAATGGAAGTAGGTGAGATGGAAATACCATTTTAACAGCCACTAGAATTTCCCGCTATGTGCAAACATCTGCCTCATTATACTTCACAAACCTGTTTGGGATTCTTCCCATTCAGTTAAATGAATTAATGAAAGGATTTCACAAAATTCATTAGTGTGTAGAGTAATAGTGAAGACCAGGGTCAAATTGGCCCTCAGGACAACAGGTGAATGCCCCGGTTGGCTCAGAGCTAGAAGAAGGCACCAGCCATCTACCCACATGTGAAAAGCACACGGTGCAGTATACCCACTGTGCAGTGACCTATAATGAGGTCCATCCAATTTGACTGTGATCTCCTTCATTTTGACGGGAAAAATACGGATACCTAATTTACAATGGACATGGAGATGTTATGAACAAATTGACAGTAGGCCCCCAGGATCAGAATTCTTTCGACTTGATGGCCTAAGATGCACCGGCCTGACACTGAGTGATGAGATCAAAACAATGTACATTAAAACTGGAACCAAGTGATATATAAAGCCATCATCATCTTCTGGTAAAGTTTAAAGTCGACATCGCTTTTCAGTCTATTAGTGCAGAAGCTTGTATGACAGGTCCAGCAGTACAAGTTGTGTCTGAGGATGAAACTTCCTCCGGTCGCTTTCTAATCTCTGCTGTTAGTTGCAGACATTCCTCACAGCATCAGCAATAATTTGACATTTCCTTTGTCTATCCACACACCAAAATAGTTTGACTGGGCAAAGCACTTGACACAAGATGTTTCTTTCATGTTTTCAGAAATAGCCACTAGTTCTTAATGTCTGTATCTCAGGTACCAATCATTTGTGAATATCAAAACGTTGGGTGCCTGCAGCATAGATTTTGTCACTACTAGTGTATGAAGATGACTGTGACTAGATATATGCGGAACATTCTTCAAAACCGTGGCGTCCTTCTAGCCGCAGCACTTTCTGTAGTTCTGAAGTTTGTAGGGAATATCAGTTTAAGTTTTGGTGGAAAACTCCAAATTGTTGCAACGGATAATGGAAATGCAACTGCAGATTAAGGAAATAACATTAGCTGCAAGAAGTGTTATAAAGTTTAAAAAAACGTTACCCGTCTGTTAAATTCTCTCATTAGTGATGAGCAAAATTTTGAAAAGTTTGGTTGGCTGGTTTGCTGAACTTTTACAAAAAGTTTGG
The DNA here is from genome assembly GCF_035609145.1 of Eleutherodactylus coqui. Lineage (NCBI taxonomy): Eukaryota > Metazoa > Chordata > Amphibia > Anura > Eleutherodactylidae > Eleutherodactylus > Eleutherodactylus coqui. The sequence goes on along the minus strand of NC_089842.1, from coordinate 155,975,074 downwards.
TTCAGTTTGAATTAGTTTGAACCAAACAGAAAGTTTACCAAACCCCTTATACAGGTGTATAATACTGTCAAAGAGCCATAAAAGCCTTCTCAAGAGTGTTATATAGGGCTTTTATGGCTCTTAGACAGTATTATATACCACCATTGTTCAGGTGAAGTGTTGCCTGATCCGAAACAATACCACCTTGTTTCAGGTAGAACTTTGCTAAAAACTCGGTTCATGTTCATGCCAAACCGAACTTTTAGAAAAATTCGACCTGAAACAGGGTTCTACTAGTTCTGTTCACTCAACACTACCCATGATGGTAGAGATAAGTGAGCATACTGGCTAAGGACAATTACTCGATCGAGCATTGTCCTTAGCGAGTATATCCCCGCTCGGAAGAAAAGGTTCAGCTGCCGGCGCAGGTGAGAGGTGAGTTGCCGCCATGAGCAGGGGGGAGCGGGGGGGAGAGAGGGAGAGAGAGATCTCCCCTCCCTTCCACCCCGCTCTCCCCCACCGCTCCATGCCTGCCGCCGGCAGCCGAATCTTTGCTCCCGAGCGGGCAGGTACTCGCTAAGGGCAATGCTCGAGTGAACAATTGCCCTTAGCAAGTATGCTTGCTCATCTCTATTCTCCTCAAAATGTGTTAATTTTTCCTGCAGCATTGGCATTCAGTGCATTGAATTGACCATTACACCCAGTCATTGCCGTCAGCAGTCTCATACTGTACATGTTAGCATCTCTACTGAGGCTAGTGAAAGGTTGCAATGGTCATGGGAAGTTCGGCCGTGAATGTAGTGCCGCTCATCTCTATCAAATGACTTTAGAATGTGACGACTATCCAAAAATCATTTAGAGAGGTATGGAAGGAATTCTCAATTGATGTGCATTATATTATGATGTTGCTTCAATGTGTATATATTGCATATATATGCATTTACACAACATCTCTCATTCCCTTTATGGGAAATTCTAATATCTGTTTTAATTTCAGTCCATCATGCTCCTGCACATCGCTATTATGAACATGTTTATGAAGATTTTCTCATTAGACATTCACATAACTTAAACTCTGCTCATACATTACAAATTTCATATGAATAAAAAAAGAAAACAATCAAATTTGAGACCAGTGGAAAAAAGCGACACGTATCATTCACCTGATTTCAATTGTACTTCTCTTTGAACCTCGGCCAAATCATTTTGTACATTAAAAATTGGTCAGGGATGATAGGATTCCATTTTCATGGTTGGTAATGCAGAACTGGTGAAAGAATACAATTACAGACCCCTGAGTAAACTCGGAGAATGTCAACTTGATGTAAATGATCAAGTGTCGATAAAGCTTAGATGGCGGGGCACCTCTATCGCTGGCTGTCTGAGTTGGCAGACGCTAATACTGAGCAACCTAAAAGGTTAATGAAAAGAGATTGCCATTCATCATAGGCAATTGGTGTCACTGTATGAAGCTGGGCGTAGTCACCCTAGTATTAGAATAAGGGGTGTTCCTAGAAGGGATACAGAGGTGGCTATACACCCAAGTCCTGATGCTACAGAGTGTCCCTCTACCACAAAAAACACCAATATCAATAGCACACAATAGATAGGTGCCCCTATTACACAATTTGCATTGTGGGCCCAATTATGGCTTTGATTGGAATTTACATGTATGACATACAGACATAGCAGAGCTAAAGTGTATCTAAATGGATTTTCCGATGACTTAAAATAGCTTCACAACCACTTTGTCCTTCTTGGTTGCTACTGACCAGGACATGTGACTGTTGCAGCCAATCACTGGCCACAGCAGTGACCATCTACAGCCAGTGATTGGCTACAACAGTCACATGTCCTGGTCAGCAGCAACCAGGAAGGATTGAGTGGCTGTGAAATAGTTTCAAATGGTGCCAGAACCCTTTTAAGGGAATTTTGGGAATTTTAACATCTCTTCATTTGGACTCAACATGTTAAAAATAACAAACAGTAAAAAATACTTACTGATTCCTCCATGTCCTTCTGTGTGCACTGATGTGATGTTCCTTGTGATATCAGGTAACCCAGCACAGCCAATGGGTGATATTATTATAGAGCGAACACCATTACCACGGCCAGCAATTGGATGATGTGGTCACCTGACTTGTCATTACAATACAGTTCACACCAGGAGCATCCCTCAGTAGGCTCAGTGAGTAATGTGCCCCCTCACACACATGGCCCTGCTTTTTGTGCTAGATCTGCCACTATTCCCTCATTCAAAATCAGAAGTTTGGGAGGGGTGCCGGGTGCTGTTTGCGTTGAGCAATGCATTCATAAAGGAGCTCTGTCTGATGTCACAACCCCTTTAAGTTTTCGTTTCAGTTCATCAAGCTGCTTTTTCCTCTCTTCCATTCTTCCACCCCCCATATCTTTAGCTAGTCACTATATAGTAGTACTGGTAGTGGGCATGATGTGGTGGTATTATTGGCAATATTGGTCATTATATAGAGCGTTTTGCTCTAAAATGGCATAGAAGTTATTTAATTACTGCATGGTGGTGTATTTAGTCCTGATATTTGATAACTAGAAATATAAATAAATATTTTTTTTGTAAAGTCTTAGCAACACCCCTGGAAGTACTAGAGTTCAGCTCTGCAGCACTCTGCACGTTGCTGCCTGAATATCTTCAATGTGTCTGTGCTGTTAATGCAGTATTTCAGGATTTTGGACGCCATTTCTAATTTCACCCAGGCCCATACTTTCTCTAAAATCGTCCCTGTAGACAGAATCTTGCTTATCCTCTCCCAATAAGTAAATTAGAGGTAGGGAAGAGTTGTAACTATAAAGGGTGCAGAGGTAGCAGTCGACATCCCAGACAAAAGGTATAAACCTGACCTTCTTGGGTCATAATGAAAATCTTAAACAGGGCCCCCACCTACTGTGTGCCATTTATAATACTGGATGTTTCAGGACCCTTTGACACCAGGGCCCAGGTGCAAATGCTTGCTTTCGACCCCCTTTATGTATGCTTCTGGGCCCAGAGATCCCTTAGCTATTTTTTTTTTCGTTTTTGTATGTGCCTAAATATTTTTACTTATTGAGAATGATTTGCTTCAAATAATTATGATTGATTGTATTGTTTGGGCAGGGTAATATTTTCTATGTATATTATACTTATGGATGTAGACATGTCATGAAATTAAAAACAATCACAGAAAATGGCCATTACTTACTGAGTGAAGAGTGCATATAGATGCATCCTCCTCTCACCATGCAGGTAGCTGACTACCAAATGGAGGAGCCAATAACACCTGTGAGGGCACCGATAAAACACCCACTCACACTGCCTCCTGATAATGAGGGGGGTGGTTGCTTGGTGTACACTCCCACACATAGTGGATACAGGGTGCCAGACCATTCTGATATATGTAGTTCACCATGCAGACCAGCAACCTATTAATGACGCCATGATAAGGGTGGCAGTACCAATGTGGTTCACTGTTGGAAATGCAGGGCAACCCGCCGAATTATCATGGCGTCAATAATAGGTTGCTGGTCTGCATGGTGAACTACATATATCAGAATGGTCTGGCACCCTGTATCCACTATGTGTGGGAGTATAAGCCAAGCATCCAACCCCCTCATTATCAGGAGGCAGTGTGAGTGGTTGTCTTATCGGTGCCCTCACAGGTGTTATTGGCTCCTCCATTTGGTAGTCAGCTACCTGCATGGTGAGAGGAGGATGCATCTATATGCACACCTCACTCAGTAAGTAATGGCCATTTTCTGTGATTGTTTTTAATTTTTTATTTCCCCTTCTGTGATGCATTTATATTAGTGTAGGGACCCACTACAACGCAAGGAACCGTGAAGTGGTTAGTGGGCTCATGTATCTTGGCCAACATCCAACCAATGCCTTGCATTTATTATCTATCATTCACATGCAGTGTGGCTTTAAGACTCCAGGGGGAGCCCAGGGTGGCAGTACCAATGTGGTTCACTGATGGATATGCAGGGCAACCCGTCGAATTATCATGGCGTCATTAATAGGTTGCTGGTCTGCATGGTGAACTACGTATATCAGAATGGTCTTGCACCCTGTATCCACTATGTGTGGGAGTATACACCAAGCAGCCACCCCCCTCATTATCAGGAGGCAGTGTGAGTGGGTGTCTTATCGGTGTCCTGCACAGGTGTTATTGGCTCCCTCATTTGGTAGTCAGCTACCTGCATGGTGAGAGGATGCATCTATATGCACTCCTCAGTCAGTAAGTAACGGCCATTTTCTGTGATTGTTTTTAATTTTTTATTTCCCCTTCTGTGACGCTGTCATGAAATTAAAGGGTAATTACGAATATTCAAAAATATAATTTCAATTTATTGATTAAATGGAAAAAAAAACTTCCTGCAGACTTTAGGCTGAGCCCAGAAACTTCCATGTGACAAATAGAGTTCCACCTTTAGACTAGCTTCCAACCAGAGCTTTACTTCTGCCAATCTCCAGTTTGTATGATCCAGAAATGACAGGGGTCCGGGACGGAGGGGGTGTTTGGTGTGATTTGGGGTGTGTGACGATCGTGAAATGTCCAACCAGTACATTATTAAACCCATGCTTCTAAGCAATGAGCGGCTGCGGTCTGATATTCAGACTATTTAGGATTAGACATAGAAGTGTAAGCTTTAGTAGAAACACAGTCTTCATTTAAAACCTGCGGAACCGGATGAATTTCTAATTTATTTTGGAATTATCAGCTGAGCTGATTAAAGGAGCCTCCGTTGTAACCATGTAAATGTACATCATTCTAATTTCACATTCTCCATGTTTTTTTTTATTTCTCATGTGCTCAGAATACATTATCCCAACCTTGTACTTATCCGCTAGGGCACAATAACGCTGCTTTATAATGACAAATTGATTTCTGTAAAATATCAAGAATTACAGTAATATTCCTTTAATCCAAACTTGACAAATTCCAGATTATCAGACATTTTGGAATGTCAGAAAAGTATATACATACCCACAAGCACAGTCATAGCTATATGGGATGCCGAGAAGGCATTCTGTAAGTGTCTTCTGTACATAGCAGTGCTATAGGAGAGAGGTGCAGTAAAGTAACACTCTGCTATATGGTGATATTTTGCTATATAGACTAAATACTATCGACCACCTGTCCGTGAGTGATGTATGACTGTGTGAGTTACATGTGATGATGTCCACGTCATGTGATCAGTCACCAGGGCTCTGAGCTCCGCCCCTGACCACATGCTGGTGACGTCATCACAGGTCCTAAACATGCAGAGCCTGACAGGACCTGTCCTTACAGGACTTGTGATGATGTCACCATCATGTGATCAGTCACAGGGGCTCTGAGCTCCGCCCCATATCACATGACAGTGACGCCATCACAAGTCCTAAAACATGTACAGCCTGACATCAGCCGTGTGCTTACAGGACCTGTGATGATGTCCCCGTCCTGTGATCAGGGGCAGAGCTCAGAGCCCCCGTGACTGATCACACAATGGTGACATCATCACAGAGCCTGTAAGCCAACGGCTGCTGTCCGGCTCTGCTGGTTTAGGACCTATGACCAACTCCAATCCCTTTCACTATATTATATTAGTAAGTTGCGTATTGCGCCACCAGAAACACTGGTACTAGTTAATCTTGTACCTAGCACTTGTCTCAGTTTTCTAGTTCACACTATATTACTACCCCTATCACTAAACTCATCACAATCATTTCCTGAAATAATCTGTGCTACTGTACTGTACATTGTCATTTCCACTATGTAATCCCCCATTTTTTCCCCAACTCCCTCAATTTCATTATAACACAATCACATATGTGGACAAGTCACTCCCTTCTGTATGATCTGCGCTCTCCGCTGAAATACTCTGTGCTGCTTGGAGACCTCCCCCTTCCTGTGGCCACCAAACTATCTCCATTCTCCTCCTCACACTATAGACTGTCCCTGTCACAAGCAACCTCTCCCATGGGATGATTCATCTTCTGAGATACTCTGTGCTGCTGTGAGATGCCCAGATTTCTGTGCTCCTCTAGTGCAACCAGCATGCTTTCCTGGGCTTGTTGGAGTCTAATAAATGCAATATTATATATGCCACACAGTGGACTATTCAGTGAATGCACTGCAACTTTCTAGGCTATACTGTACATAGAGCATAATTTTCCAGCTATGGCACATCCATCGCACAGGCGGCTTCGCACGTCCATAGTCACTACTTTTCCGTTATTTGTGAGCATATTGTCAGCTGTGTGCTCCCCAGTGCAGTGCAAAACACAATTAGGAGGGCAGCTGTTTAGAAGTAAATAGGAAAGTCGAGCTGGAACCCGTCCAGGAATCAGAACTTTGTTCCGTGCCCTCGTATCTTCATCAGAATATCTAATTTCGTGATGTTAGCGTCCATCGAGCTCCATTAACATTCGCACGTTGGCACGATTTAGAAAATAATTATTTTTGCAGATGAAGAAACTGTAACGCATAACAGAACAAGTGATTTAGATTTATTCTAAAAAAAAAAGAAAGTGCATTCACTCTGAGCAGCAAGTGAACTTTCTAGAATCGACAAATAGCTCATATAATGGATCATTTTTAAGAAGATGTTATGCAGTTTGAGAATGTAATGGTAAATTTTTATAATAGTGTCAAAAATAATATATATCTAATGTAAAAGTGAAGAACAAATTCATCAATTGCCAACATTTACAATAAACCAATTCTACTGAATAAAGAGAGGGGAATTTAAAAAACTGGATTTCCGGACAAAATTCTGCATCCGGCTATATTACCTGCAGTGGTTCTTCTCTGCCGTCCCTCTGATCCATCTGATCCGGATTCTGTTTTCAGGCATCCAAGATGGCTCATGCAATCTTCAGACTGCTCAATCCCCATAGTGTATTGGTGGTGTTAAACTACTAATGTACTATACCTGCTCTCTGATTGGCCAGAGCTGCTCATGTGATCAGCACGGGCCAATCATAGAACAGTACCCAGTGTGCATTAGGTAGTTAAAAAATTACTGCAGCAATCTTGGATGGCTGAAAACACGCTTAAAACTGACAGACTGGAGAAAAGAACAACTGCATGTAATATACCCTCCTGCTCCAGGACAGAATTGTGTCCTGAAACTGAAGGGTCGCTTTAAGACCAGCATTTCATATGCCAGTCTTAATCTGCAGCCCACTGTAGAAAGATGCACCAAATGCTTAATATATTTGCAGCATCTTGAACGATCCATGCACCAGAAATTGAAATCTACACCCATTTCTGGCATAAATCACAGTAAATCTGTCAGGCCTACTGTCACATCTGTTTCCTGAGATCTGTTGGGTGTTAGCGTAGTATGTCTCCACCGGACGTATGGGTTGGCTGGGCTCAGCTACAGGTAACACCCAGGTCACACCCAGAGCTGCCAAAAGCTCCAGATTGGCTCCCGCACATACACACCTTCACAGATTCCTCAGGTTTGAGCTGAGCTGGTGTGTGTGCAGGAGCCAATGGGAAGCTTTTTGCAGCTTTGCGCATGACCTCAGTGTTACCTGTAGCTCAGTCTGGCCAACCCATACTTCCAGAGGAGACATACTACACTAATACCAATCTATTGTACTATAGGTTTTCTGGAGCTTTCCTGCTTAGGTGTGGGGGATTGTTCTGGCTGGGCATGTGTGTGTCTCCAGTCAGCCAATCACTCTAGGTTGTTACACATAAAAGCTATCTTCCCAGGTGTGGGTGTGTTCAGCTTTCTCTGTTCTCATTTCTCTCTCCATCTTCTACAAAGGAAGATGACCAAGGACCTACCTGATCAGGGACATCGCCCCAAGGCAGCCCAGTGGTCTTTGGATCTGGGCCCTAGGAACCCATGCACTCAGACTAGGATGAATACACATGCCACCACTGACAGGGACAACTGGAAAGGATTAGAAGACACACAGAGCTAAAATCACACCATACAGCAGCCAATACACAAACACTAGTCGCAGATATTAATGCTATAAATGCCAGGTATTAGTTGATATTTTGGCCAAAATATGGAAGCTAGTGGGCCATGTCACGGTTCCCAGTAATACTACTAGTCCCTACACTAACCAGGAGTTAAGTGACATTACCAAACAAAACCACAAGACAAACCTTTCTTACAGCCACCATACATAGAACCTGCTCACACAACACAGAGATAGAGAAATGAGAACAGAGAAACCTGAACACGCCCACTCCTAGGAAGACAGCTTTTATGTGTACTGACCTAGAGTTATTGGCTGACTGGAGACACACACACGCCCAGCCAGCACAATCCCCCACACCTGAGCAGAAAAGCTCCAGAGAACCTGTAATACCACAGATCTCAGGAGACAGATGTGACATCTACCTCTTCCCGCTAAGCCCTACCCACTTTTTAGAAAAGTGGTGAGGGTGACAGAAAAATGAAAATAGTAGAAAATTTTGTGCAAATATGGTAACAAAATTTGTGACGATTTTGCACCAGAAATGGGTGCATCTAATATGACAAACTTCCACTACAATATTTAGTAGCTCTATTTTACAAACTAAGGCCTCGTTCATACGTGCGTGGTTTTAGCGCAGAATAGGCACGTGAAAAGATTGTGGCTAACTGCTCGAAAAATAGCGTGAACGGGCGATTTCCATCTATTAAGTATCGAGCTTAATTAGCAGTGAAATTGCCCATCCACACGATCGGGAGCTGCGTGGTGCGTGTTATTCAGCTCCCATAGTAGTCTATGGAAACTCCCATACAGCACGCACCAAAGATAGGTCAGGTCCTATCTTTTCTCGCACTATGGACATTAGATGCAAGTTTTGCAGCCGTATGTCCTATCTTTATAAGGTGCGAGTTTTTTGCATGTCTAAAAATTCCTTCATCTGAACATTTCCATAGGAAACCATTGGTTCTATTAGACGCAATCTTTTCACGCGCCTAATCTGCGCTAAAACCACGCTCGTGTGAACGAGACCTAAGAGGTAGATAATTAGATATCAATTGGATAGCTTGATCAATCTTCATTAATCAAAAGCACTAACTTTGTTTATCCATAGACATATCTGTATAATGCATTAAAGCATGTAACTTTACACCTGCAAATTAATTTCATTGTGTCAAACATCTTTTAAACTCTTAATAAATTCTCAGGAACAGATTGCTTCACTTTATTTTAATTAACCTGTAATACTATTTTAAATGAGGCAATTTGCAGAAGAAATCTTGAACCGGAGTTCTGTAGAACAATTAATCCACAGATTCTATTCAGGGCTTCGCCTTATAATGAACCTGAACAATAGAACAGACAAGACGGATGGATGAACTTTCTTTGAAGACACAAGAAGGCCATCATCTTCCTTCCAGAGCCATAAAGGAGCACCATGAGGACCCTGCCTTTTCCGTTATTTAAAGGGCACCTGATATAAAGACAGACTTCTAGATATTAGGGCACCCTAGGGATACCTTGTTAACTCTACACTAGAGGATGCAATTACCCCTACCAAATGACCAACAAGACCGTCATTCCTACAGCCAGCCACTGTGGCTTGCAGCACAACATTGTGACCCGCTGTCACAACCTGAAAAGTAAGTGCACCAAAACAACACTTAGAAAGTATATACAAATGTGTTTTGTTTGAGAGAAAGGGGAAATCATGGAAGACAGGTATGTTTTCCCTAGATTCCTCTTATAGGATAGTATTTTTGAGATAACAAACCTGGATATATGGCCTGGTTTCTGTAGTTTGATGAAGAGAAGGGTGAGCTCGCACTCCATTCATCCACTCTTGGTTTTTAATTGGTATGAAAAAGTGGAGAGTATACAGACCACTCTCCTTACATACCTACAGTTTTTTTTAAAAAAAGTAAGTGAAACCTTTGGAATTACCTGAAATGTTGTCTGGTTGTTCATCTCGATAGGGATAAGGCTAGACTCTTACTCTTACTCTGGTCATTCCAAAACACAAACCTTCTTTTTCAAATTCTATAGTTGATTTACTAGGGTCTTCGAGTTATTGTCTTGGCGCATCACCTAATGTCTCCAGCTTGAGGTCAGGGACTGCTGTCCTTATATTCACCTGTAAAACATTTCATACATCCTAAAATTCATTATTTCTTCAAGGCATTCAGGCCCTGAGCAAGCAAACCAGCACCAAATCATGATGTTTCCTCCACCATGCTTCACCATTGACATAAGGTTCTGGTGTTAGTTGACAGTGTTCTCTTTCCATGTGCAAACAATTTAATATTTTTGTCTCATCCGTTCATAGAACATTTTTGCAGAAATACTGTGGAACATCTAGGTGGTCTCAGGCAAACTTAAAACTAGAGACTTTTCTTGGACAGCAGCGGCTTCCTTCATGGTGTTTTTCCGTGAGCACCATGCTTGATCAGTATTTTTCTAATAATGAACATATGAACAGAGGCTTTTGCAGTCTGTAGGACTTTTGTTGTTATCCTTGGGTTCATTCTCACCTCTTTCCAGATTGCCCATTACCCTCTTGGAGTGATCTTCTAGGATGCCCACTTCTAGGGATAGTAGCAAGAGTCCTGAATTTTCTCCATTTGTAGATAATTTGTCTAAACATGGTTTGATGTACACTCGGGTCTTTAGCAATGGTTCCGTAGCCCTTTCCAGCTTTATCCATCTCTATAACACATCTTCTGAGGTCTTTTGAAAGTTGTTTACGTTAAGACCTGGTTCACGCTAACCAATCTTTCTTCACAAAAACAAATATGGCAGTAACCAGGCATTGTGTGTCTTTATTTAATGGGCATAGCACCTGTGAAACCCACATTTCCAATCTCATATCTCTAATTGAAACACCTTTTGCCAATTATTTCTTGGAGATGATATTAGATATTAGATTCTGCCTATGGCCAAATGCACTTGGGCGGAAATTCTGCGGCGGGATTTCCCGTAGAATTTCCGCCAGTGCCCGCTGCCATAGGATTGCATTTGATAATGCAATCCTATGCAGACAGCCACGATTTGACCGCGTGAAAACTCGTGCGGCAAACAAACTGCGGCACGTCCTATTTCTGTGCCAGCCCCGCAGAGGCTCGCACAGAGACGTCACTGGTGACGCGCCGGCTCTGGTCTGCGCATGCACGTTTGCGCGACAGCCGAAGCAGAGCAGAGCGAGATGCTGGGAGGAGGTGAGCGCCGGGTCACTGCAGGGGCACAGGTCACATCCTGTTCCAAGAATTCTCGCAGTGGGATCTGACCCGGCCATCTGCAGGAGGCCTATTTATAATTTTGGCTGACATAACAATAAAACAATATTTTATGAGTAATCAATACAGAAATCGAAGTTATCCAAAGGGTTCACTCTTTCTTGCAACTGTACATACATTACTTACTTACCCTGTACTACTAAGTTATAGCCTGTATTATACTCCAATGCTGCATTCAAAATGCTTTAGGTTTCAGAGGTTAAATCACTCAGCACATCCTGCTTATTTAGTGTCTGCATTAAGCTTGCTCTGCTCATTTATCATGGCTAGTGAAGTATTTACATAAGGACTGTGGAGTAGGAAAAGCTAAGTGCCCCTCTATCTGACCACAATCTTGTAGTCTGTTTCTATAGCAACCATCAGAATAATAATACAGGTTGTAATTCTGGATCAGTACAAATAAAGTAATGCAAGTATACAATAACTCCACCAGTAGAATAGCGAGTACAGCTCTGAAGAATAACACAAGCTGTAACACAAGCAACGCAATACTGTATACGTACACAGTGAGTCCACCAGCAGAATACCGAGTGCTGCTCTGGAGTACAGTATAATACAAACAGTAATGGCAGGCTGCAGTGCTATTTTTCCATCTAAAAAAGCTGACACCTAACGGAACAGAGCAAACGGAAACCTTTCAGTTTGCATTCTGCTTTTTGGAAAACCCACTGAAATCAAAGAAGAAAAAAAGCGAAATGCTTAGTTCCGCTTTTATTCTGTTTCTCTGTTCCGAAACTGGAACAGAGACAAAAAGCCCTAATGGAGCTTAATGCAGGTGTGAATGAGCCCTAACTTGGAATCATTACAGAATATGTAGTGTAATGTATGTATTGTACACAGTGACTCAATCTAGCATTAGCCCAAAGCATACTATGCCTCACAGAACTTCTTATAGATAGGGCTGCACAATTCATTTGCTCCAGGGATCCAGTGGAGCAATCTTCAGCATGTGACAGCATCCAAATAGGTGTCAATTAAAGTTTTCATTTATCCCCTCATCATGAAAAACATGTAAAATTTCGGTCCTACGTGAACCTTTATCAAGCAGGTAACCAAGGATCTGTTCAAGATAAGCAATGTAATGAAGCTACAAAGTGACTTAAAGCAGTTGTCTCGCGCCGAAACGGGGTTTTTTTTTCCATAGGCCCCCCCGTTCGGCGCAGGACAACCCCAAAGGATGTGTTAAAAAAAAAAAAAAAATTATTACTTACCCGAATTCCCTCTCTGCGACGTCTTCCTTCTTCTTCCTTCACCAAGATGGCCGCCGGGATCTTCACCCACGATGCACCGCGGGTCCTTTCCCATGGTGCACCGTGGGCTCTGTGCGGTCCATTGCCGATTCCAGCCTCCTGATTGGCTGGAATCAGCACACGTGATGGGGCAGAGCTACGAGGACCAGCTCTCCGGCACGAGCGGCCCCATTCACCAGGAAGAAGACCGCACAGCGCAAGCGCGTCTAAAAAAGCAAGAAGACATCAGAATTAGACAGATCCATGGCGAAGGGGACGCTAGCAACGGAGCAGGTAAGTGAATAACTTCTGTATGGCTCATATTTAATGCACGATGTACATTACAAAGTGCATTAATATGGCCATACAGAAGTGTATAACCCCACTTGCTGCCGCGAGACAACTCCTTTAACTTCTACATAGATATATATAAACTGGAAATGATGCTCAAAGGTGGACATTTTCTTTTCCATATATATATATATATATATATATATATATATATATATATATATATTCCATCCACTAAATTACAATTTCAGATACTCTCCTATCTGGAGGCAACCTATAGTTATTGTATCCCAGACTATGGAAAAAGAATGGCACCAGGCAGAGCAAGTAAGAGTTATGGGAGGGTCTATCACTATACTGTTCAAACTCAGTGGTCAGTTGGGTGCCAACCCCTATTGGCACTGTAATACAACGGAATTTACTACACAACGAGCCAATTCAATGTGTTATATTACCAGGATAGTGGGTCATTTAAAGGAAAAATGCTCTTTTATTTCCACTAACCTATAAACACACATTTTGTACTTCTGTAATGTAGGTCATTGAATGCAGAACTTCAGCACTCTGTCTATGAGACAAGCAAGAGGTGACAAGTTTTCATCAGTGACAGGACAGACCTGTAAACCTTCAAAGAATTAAATTTTAACTATTCACTCACTGGGGATTAACACCTGTAATTACCTGTGAATGTAGCAATGTTTTCCAGGTCTCCTAACAGAAGGAACATTAGATTGTTGAAGTGTGAATTATACTGCATTATTTATCATGTCAGATGGCTTCTCTTTTCTATAACCACCTTACTGCGTTGTCTTGGAAGATCTTAACTGTGACGCTGCCAAGGAACATGCTGGGAGAGTAAATCTCGGTATTACCAAGGCTGCTGCAGGTGAGAGAGAAGTTTGTCATCTCTGAAGTGAAATAATTAAAAGTGTGGAAAAGACAAATCAAATCTAAAAAAGAAAATCAATTGTATGGATTGTTCTTACTGAGACTGCATATCATGCTGCACAATATAACCCAATGGCAATTGCAGGCCTAGAGGCTAAAAATAAGATTCCATTATCGGTGCCACCTTGTGGTGCCCATAAGGGCTCTTTCACACGGGCGCTGTGGGCACACTGGTTAGGAGCGTACAAAAGGCCCTCTATTAGGAAACAATGGTTTCCTATAGAAGCATTCAGATTAGAGATGAGCGAGCGTACTCGCTAAGGGCAAATACTCGGGCGAGTATTGCCTTTTGCGAGTACCTGCCCGCTCGTCTCAAAAGATTTGGGTGGCAGCGGGGGAGAGCGGTAAGTTGCGGGAGTGAGCAGGGGGGAGGCGGGGGAGAGAGAGAGAGCGATCTCCCCCCTGTTCCTTCCCGCTCTTCCCCACCTATCCTCGCCCCCCGCCGGCACCCGAATCTTTTGAGACGAGCGGGCAGGTACTCGCAAAAGGCAATACTCGCTCGAGTATTTGCCCTTAGCGAGTACGCTCGCTCATCTTTAGTTCAGATGCAGGAATAGTAGCCGCACAAAGCATTCACATGTCTCAAAGATAGGACATGCGAGTGCTGTGCCCGCACCTAGCTCCATGGTGCGCACAAAGATAAGGACCTGTCCTACCTTTGCTGCATACTTTCCATAGGCTCCTATGCGAGCTAGATCCGCACCACGGATCGTGTGAACAGGCTATTTCACATGATCTTTACAGCTGTATAGCGCAATCTTTGCTCGCATCTAGACAGCGTGGGGAGAGCGCTCTTCTGAAAGAGCCCTTAGAGTTATTATTTGCCTCCCTAAGTTTAAAGAAGAGAGCCCTTTCTGCAGAAGATGCACCTAGGCTAGAAGATAGTATTAACTTCTGGGTAATGATAGTAGCCTCCCAACCAAGAAAGTGCACAGTGGACCCTAACGCTAATCATATTAACCACACACACCATAATGGAGGTATGAACTGCAGCATACTCATCTCCTATAGCAACAACCTACACCATGGTGGGTATAGAATCATGAGGCAGTCTCAAAGTCAAGGCAGGGCAGGCCAAGAACCTTCACATGCAAGGAATGAGCCGTGATCAGCCTAACACAGGACCAGAAGCATCTGCAGAACAAGCAGGTTCAGATCAAGAAAGTAGAAATTAAATCTGTACTCTAGGAGACACTCAGGTCAAATGACCCAAGAAATGGAGAAGAGTTAGAACCCACCTTATGTAAGAGCCCTTTTACACGGGACAACCTGTTGGGCACAGATGCCCAATAGGTCGTCTTAGGAATAATTGTTCCTGTGCCTTCTCACAGGAATGAGCATCGCTAGTGAATGGAGGTGGAGCGGGCCGGGGATTGTTCTAGCCTGCCACCCTTCATTCACAGAAAACAGGCCGTCGTGTCAGAAATAAATGACTCATTCATCATCCAATCTGGGCATGCATTTACACTAAACAATAATCCTCCAGATTCTCGTGTAGAAGGGCCGTAAGAAGAAGGTAATTCACACTAAATTGGCTACAAAAGTAAAACAAGAATTGTCTATCTGTCCGGACGTATTTGGCAGATTAGTAGAATGTTAACCATCGGAGCAGTCAATGCTCATTATGTGTTTGCACCTTAAAGGGATATATCGGTTGTGAAGAAAATTTTCAAAAATTCCAGATATGAAAGATGTTTGCGCCGTGTTTATGCACAGCTGTTATAAATCAGCTATTACCACCTTATCCTGTCCTCTGTTTCCCTG
This sequence comes from Eleutherodactylus coqui, assembly GCF_035609145.1. Taxonomy (NCBI): domain Eukaryota; kingdom Metazoa; phylum Chordata; class Amphibia; order Anura; family Eleutherodactylidae; genus Eleutherodactylus; species Eleutherodactylus coqui. The sequence goes on along the minus strand of NC_089842.1, from coordinate 155,959,634 downwards.
CATCGCTTTTTCCCAAGATGGCCACCACATCTCTGCTGACATTCAGCTTGACACTTCATTTTGCACAATTCCCCACTCTGTACTTCCTTGCTGTGTCTACCCACTAAGTGCTGCCATGTTATTGGTCAGCAATCCAGTCCTGAGAACTGAGTATCAAAAAAAAGCCATCCCTGGTCATTCCTACTGAGCAAGTCCAACCTTTAGTGCTGGAATGCCTGCAGGTCGTATCCAGAGCCAACCTGGAAATAACCACTACTGAAGAATCAGGAGAAGGTGATGGTTTATAGATCTACTGACCCAAAATCTAAAGCAGAACCACATTGCAAACTTTTAGGCCTCATGTCCACGGGGAAAATCAGATCCGCTGCAGATTCTCAATGGAGAATCTGCAGCGGGTCCCTCCTGCCCCGCGGACATGAGCGCCGAAAATAGCAATTTAAAAGCATTTACCTATCCGTAGCGGGCGGGGACGCTCTGCTCTTCCTCACGGCCGGATCTTCATTTTCGGCCGGCGGATGAATTCCTGTCGCCGGCACGTCGTCGACGTGCCGCGCGCATGCGCCGGGCACATCCGCCGAGCCGAAGCAAGGGAGATGCGGCCGTGAGGAAGAGAAGAGCTTCGCGGCCCGCTGCGGGTGAGTAAATGCTTTAAATTCCTATTTTAGGTCTCCCGCGGATCCGGACGGCTTCCATAGGCTTCAATAGAAGCCCGCGGGAGCCGTCCCCGCGGGAGACCCGCACGAAAATGGAGCATGGTCCAGATTTTTTCATGCTCCATTTTTTTTAAATCACTTTTATTGACGATCCGCGGGTATTTATGTACCCGCGAGTGGTCAATGCATCCCTATGGGGTGCGGATCCGCGTGCAGGTAATCCGCTGCGGATCCTAAATCATATTTTCCCCGTGGACATGAGCCCTAAGCCTATAAGTACATGGCCTATTTTGGGCTTAGAGACGCAACAATATTGGGGGAATTTTTACAACGATTTTTTAAAACTAACTTTTTTATTTTCCATCAACATGGCCATATGAGCTGTAGTTTTTATTGGTACTATTTTATGGGTACATATAGCACATAGTGTAACTGTTATTCAATTTTTTGGGAGGGCAAGGAGAAAAAACGCTTTCATTCTATCACAGTTTTTTTGTGTTTTTTTACAGTGTGGATCATGCAACATAAATGATATGATACACTTTTCTGTATATTTGTATGATTACAACAATAGCCAAATTATATATTTTTTTCCACTTTTGCACAATAAAAAACGTTTTTTGGAAGTTATTAATTTTAATTGCTGCATTCAAATTCCCATAACTTTTTTATTTTATCAACAGAGCTCTCTGGGGGCTTGCTTTTTGCCTGTTTTTTATTGTTATCATTTTGTGGTACATATGGATTTTTTGATCACTTTTATTGCACTTTTTGGGAAGAATAATGAACAAAATAACTATTTTGGCTCTGTTTCTTAGGAGTTCTTTTTATGTTTTTTTTGCCATGCAGCGTAAATTGTGTGTTCAATTTATTGTACAGGTCATTACGGACATGACAATACCAAACATGAACCTTTTTTTTTTTAAAGGGGGGGAATGTGGGCAAAAAATCATTTTTTTAACCAGTACTTTTTTGTTTGTTTTTTTTACACACTTTTTATGTCCCTGTAGAGGACTTGAACCCACGATTGAGTGATTGCTAAGCTAATACAGTGCAGTATGTCTGCTTGCGATCATATGACATAGCAGACCCGGACGGTCCCTCTATGAACATACCACAATCAACACTGATTGAAGCATTAGAGGGTTAACAGCGGGGATCAGTGTTTTCACCGTGAACAGTCAACTATGACCTGATTCCAGAGCATTAAAATATAATTTAGTGGCTACTGATTGAGTAGTTGGCCAATTGTTCATTTGGAGCAGTCCTAATGTGGTTGTGTGTACAATTCTGCAGAATTAAATGGGGATTTCACCTGAAATCATCTAAAATATGCCAGAAAATGCCATCTTGGTAAGTGTGTATGCTCATAGAACAAACATGGACCATTGCACCATTTTGTCACTGCATATCACCAGATATCCCAATGCAATATTTGATGTACGGCTCCACGTATTTCAATGAGTTACTTGTCAAGTGTCTTGCGAGAGGTTTTCCTTGATGGAAGTTCTTCTAATGATTTGGGTCATCTGGAAACCCCTCACACAAATATCAACATTTCTGACCAGTTTGATACTATGACATAAAGATCTCGGTATGAATGGACCTCTCCACCACATCCAATGAAAACTCTTTTCGGCTCATGTCAGGCCAAACAATCTGTAGGAAATCTCCAAAATGCTCTTTGAACCAATTCCGGACAACTTGGTCCGAATGGCACAATGCATTATCTTGCTGAAATATCCCATCATTGGGGGGGGGGTACATGAAGTTCATGAAGCAAATGATCACCAAGCAGAGAAATGTTGCAGACCAGTTTACCCAACCCATGTCGTTAGAACACATCACACACCAGTATGGCACCACCACCAGCCTGCACAGTGCCTTGTTGACAACTGGTGTCCATGGCTTCATGAGGTCGGCGCTACACATGAACTCTACCATCAGCCCGAAACAATTTGTACTGTGACTCATTGGACCACGTCACAAGTTGACAGTCCTATAGGGTCTAGTTAGCAGCCTCATGAGCCCAGATGAGGCGCTGTATCCAGTGTTGTGGTGTTAACAAAAGCACTCTGGTTGGTCTTCTGCTCCCATATCACATGGAAGCTAAAGAACACTGCAGGGCACTGCGGGATATACATGTAGGGCCTCTTGAATTGAATGTGATTTCTGCCAAAGTTGCTTGTCTGTTTGCACTGCCAATTCTATCTAGCCACCAGTCATGATCATTAAGCACCCATGGACGGCCAGCGCACTGTCCACTCTGGGTGGTAATGCTTTCTATGAAATATTCCCAGTACACATGTGACACTGTTGATTGAGGAATGTTAAATGCCCACACAACTTTAAAAATGGAATATCCCATGCGTCTGGCACCCACTATCATAACTTGTTCGAACTCCGATAATTCACATTGCCTTGTGATCAATTGTTAGAGTGAAGTATGGTACAGAACCTATAATTCCATTCTTAACTCCATGATTACAAAAACTGTCTGCTTTCTTCCAGGAACCATGCCACACTTCTCCATGCATTGTGTCTGGTAGTGCAGCTCAGCTCCACTTAAGCGGATGGGTCTCAACTGCAATACCATACAAAACCTGTGGACAGGTGTGGCGCTGTTTTGAGATTATGTTTTTCTAATCCTGAAAAAAAACTTTAAATTGTTAATATCAAGCACACCTAAGTACCATGTATGGGATTTTTTATAGCCCATCATGCAAGTGTTTACACAAGTTACAGTCCCAACATCTCCATATTTCTTCTCGGGGAATGGTAGGATCTTACAAATTAATTCATTTTACATTTCCGTTGTATTATATTCTTCGTTAAGGACAACAAGAAGAGCATATCTGCCTACACACGGCAGTGTTTTTAGTTTTTCAATTTTTTTTTAACAATAAAATGATAGCGACCATATCAGTTCACTGAGCTGGAGGGGAAATATTCTATCTGATCAAAGCAACAGCCGAATTTACATAAAGTTAAGAAAAGCAGCAACATTTTCTGCTCCTGCTCGACGCTCGCTGCCTTCTTTAGATTCTTATCACTGATTGCTTCAATCCTGAAAACAGAGTTACAGTATCCTCAGTGGCCTCCGGGGAAATGCCACTCAAGCACAGCCACTCGGGCCCGGAGATGATGGCTCCGTGCATCGGCCCTTGTGGATGTTACATGCAAATCTGTGCGTTATGTATGAGAATGTATCTGTCGCCTCTCGCTGCCTCCATTGCTGGTCTGATCACAGCGTTTCTGTTTCTAAGAACAAAAATGTTCTTGATAGGAGGAAGACGGATTAACCATATGCTCTATTGTCTCGAATGAGGCTGATGTCAAGGGCGTCTGTACCATAGAAGTAGACCATACAGCTGCCGGAGGACCCCTGGAGGGACAGGGGTCAGAAAAGGTTTCTATAGCTTGCCCTCCACGGGTCCTAAAACAAGGGTGTGGGGAAAGGAGATGAAGGCCAGTTCCCAGTCAGCCCATTGCAGGTGATTAGAGGTGTTGTGGTTTTAACTAGCAGCAGAAGGAGCCCCCATTTCATTAAATAAATAAATCTTGTTATTCGCATAGTGCCAACTTATTCCATAGCGCTTTCAACTAATTTATTTATTACACCCCCCACCAAGCTGGGTACTCATTTTACCGACCTCAGAAGGATGGAAGGCTGAGTCAACCTTGAGCCGGCTACCTGAACCAAGCAGGGACTGCATTCTGCTGCAAGGAAGCAGTATGCAGTCCTAAGCTCTCACTCACGGCCTGAAGGTTGCAGGTTCAATCTCCGTAGGTTCAGGTAGCTGGCTCAAGGTTAACTCAGCCTCCTATCCTTCCGAAGTCGGTAAAGTGAGCACCCAGCTTGCATGGGGGTAATAAACAAATTATCTAAAAGTGCTGTGGAATAAATTGGCGCTATATAAATAACAAGTCCCCCTCCATGGTGATCTAGGCAAATGTGCTGTACCTTTGCTGAGCTGAGGATGGGGTACACAACAATTCTACCGGGGAATGCACACCTGTTCACACTAAATATGTTCAAAATGAGTATTATAGTATGTGAATACAGCATGACCCCTTTTGATTCCCCCTCAGCTGCCCCTTCCATTCCATTAGCCCTATACGTATCTGTGTGTATCTGTATACAGAACCGAAGCTTGACGTTATTAGGCTCCCACAGCATAATCCACCTCACAATTTTCTGTTCCTGTAATACCATAGCAGAAATCCGCCGCTATTCTGCCACGGTTTTTGGCATGGGTCGGCATGCAGATTTAGCCCTGTCATTGGGCAAAATCTGTTTGTGGAGGTCCGCTGCTTTTCCGTGCAGATAGCAGTCAAGAAGTGACCTTTACGCGTAAACATAGCAGAATTCCACGAGCAGATTTTGTCCACTGAAAGGATTAAATCTGTGTACAGATCCACAGCATAAACTGCGACAGAACAAGGGAATCAATGTGAAAAGTTCCATGGCAGATTCTACCGTGTGAACATAGCCTTACACTTCAGTGCAAAATCATTACTTGCATCTGTCTACTATAATATGGTCATAAACAGACTATATTCCAACACATGTAGGTACTATACACTAATACCAAGTAGCTAATTGTATAGTGAGGGAGATCAGCATAGCATCATCTGGAGCACTATGTAAACAGATTTAGAAATGAATGAATGATTAAATAACACATGTATTCATAATACAACTGCAACACTATTAGCAGGATCACTAATATATACTAATAGATAGATAGATAGATAGATAGATAGATAGATAGATAGATAGATAGATAGATAGATAGATAGATAGATAGATATGTAATAGATAGATAGAAATGAAATACATAGACAGATAGATAGATAGATAGATAGATAGATAGGAGATAGATAGATATATATGACATGACATAGATAGATAGATATGAAATAGATAGATAGATACATAGATATAAAATACATAGATAGATAGATAGAAAGCTAGATAGGAGATAGGTAGATAGATAGATATGTAATAGATAGATAGATATGAAATACATAGATAGATAGATAGATAGATAGATAGATAGATAGATAGATAGATAGATAGATAGGAGATAGATAAATATGTAATATATAGATAGATATGACATGACATGACATAGATAGATAGATATGAAATACATAGATAGATAGATAGATAGATAAATATAAAATAGATAGACGTGAGAAGCGCTAGAAGAGTGAATAAGAAGGAAACTAAAGGAGTGAGAGAATGGAGTCAGGTGATAGATTAGAAAGATAGATACATTTTATATATATATATATGTATATATATAAATATATATATATATATATATATATATACGCATGTGCTGTATATAGATAGATAGATAAACAGAAAGATAGGAGATAGATAGATAGATAGACGCGGGAAGCGCTAAAAGAGTGAATAAGAAGGAAATTAAAGGAGTGAGAGAATGAAGCCAGGTGACAGATTAGAAAGATAGATACATTTTATATATATTTATATATATATATATAAAAGCATGTGTTGTAGATAGATAGATATTAGATAGATAGATAGATGTGAGATAGATAGATGTGAGATAGATAGATATGAGATAAATAGATAGATAGGCGATAGATGGATACATTTTATAGTTTTTCATGAACTCAGTTGACTATTCATAATCCATATTTTCCTTTATTCCCGCTAAAAGCTACCTGCTTAAAGTTGTCATTTGAGGAGGCCTGAAGGCTTTTAATTCTCTCCTTCCCCTGACATTTTATTTTTTGCCTATATGGCTTTTGAATATGCACTTGGCATATGTATTGCCAATCTTAAATGTATTCTCCTGTTAGAGAAGCTTTGTTGTACCGTGTGAATGTTAGCAAAACGCTTCCGAGCGCGCCTGCTTTCATCTCCGTCTGCCCTCTGGGTTGAGGAGTGGTCAATGGATAAAGTGACCTCTCGGTCTGCTGTCTTGAATTTATGATTGATGTCTGCCAAACCCTATTTATTCTGAAGATATGAAAATTGTGTCTCCTCTAGTTGCTGCTATTTTTTTTTTTAACTATCTTTAAAGCAGACACGACACCTGAAAAAAGCATAAGAAAAGAAAAGGAGGAGCGCCGGGTCTTTTAATTTTATACTTCTTTGGCGAACGAAGAGTTAATTCGTTATGCAGCAAATTAAAAAATTCATAATTTATCATTGCACCCAGTCGAAATGCCACCCAACTGAGCCTCACCCTTGCGAGGAGCATCACACAGTAACTGTCAAAGCCTGCTGCAGCCGACGGGCAAAATTAATATGCAAATATATGCAAGAAATTAAAAAGCAGAATTACACAGGCAAATGAGGTAGCTACACTTGAATTGTTAGGATTATGAATAATTACTGCGAATTTTCTGCTCCTAATATAACTTGTTTTTTGATAAACAAAGACTTAATTATCGAGATGCGCAGGAGAATTTCTGTGGCACTCATTAATCTTGCAAAAAAAAAAAAAATTAAAAAATAAAAAAAAACAAGTCCCTGGTGCCCAAATCGTAATGAAGTACGCGTGCCCTGAATCTTCAGAAAGATCGCAGGCACCAGGGTGCCAGGGCTGGCGAAAAAAAATGACAGTGCCCATGTCCCTCCTCATACCCTAGAGTGTCGTAACATCTTTTACTAACTATCAAAGGGACTTATTTATGCCGGCAGATGAGCAATAAGAGGAATTTACGAGGCCGTAAGCACTGCTGAAATGATCTGATGATGTGCCGCACCATCTTGCAGTGGCTTAAGATCCCCTCCCAGGAAAGCTGGATTGACAAGGGCCGAACCCACCCGACACTGATGACTGACGATGCACCAGGGGGTTTCATCTCCTCCGTTCGGCCCTCACTATTCAGTGTCATCTTTGTCGGATGGTGTCCATGGGAACAGGGAAATGATCAAAAACAATGGCCGTGCCAAGTCTCCCCACTGGAGACTGCAAACCCGGGGAGATTACGTGTGTATTTGTGTTGTGCAGACGGGTTGTCAATACGCCTTCCTTTCTTTCCTATTCTCACAACTTGAGGACGGAAGATCTGAAGAGTTTTCAGCCTTCTCAAATACATCCAGTCATATACAGATGCAGCAGAGATGAGTTAGTCGTTTATCATACCATGTCGAAATGGGCCTCATTTACTATAATCGGCCTTATTGCCCAGAGTAACCAGTCAGCATTCATTTTCCAGAGCTGATTTCAAGAGGTTGTCTCATAATGACTAACCCCTTAAAATGGAAGCTGATGCAGCAATTAGTAAATCGCCACGGGTCCGACTTCTCTAACACCTGGCAATAAACTGCAATAGCTGTTGCTGAAATACAGTGTATAGATAAGGTGGCCACCTGAGTTGTCAAAAAATACCGGGCAATGTAAAAGAGGGCTTGGCCGTGGGATGGCTTATCATGATGGATGATTTTACCTTCATTATTCCAGCGGCTCCAGTTGTAATAGCATCCATCTCAGTGGCCCCAGTGGTAATAGTGCACCCCTTTAGTGGCCCCAATAGTAATAGTGCCCCTGTTAATGGCCCTAATAGTAATAGTGCCCCTGTTAATGTACCTAATGGTAATAGTGCACCCCTTAGTGGCCCCAATAATAATAGTACCCCTGTTAATGGCCCCAATAGTAATAGTGCCCCTGTTAATGGCCCTAATAGTAATAGTGCCCCTGTTAATGTCCCTAATGGTAATAGTGCACCCCTTAGTGACCCAATTAGTAATAGTGCCCCTGTTAATGGCCCTAAGGTCTTAGTCACACGGGCGCATCGGCGTGTGACTGAGCCCTTACTGCAGGAAGAAGACGGCCGTACTTCAAGACGGACGACTCCCCACAGCGCTGGAGAAAGAACACATGACCGGCAATGAAGCCGGTCACATGTTCTTTCTTGAAGCGCTGCAGAGAGACGTCCGTCCTGAAGTGCGGCCGTCTTCTAGCTGCAGTAACACAGGTGCCGATGCGCCTGTGTGACTAAGCCCTAATGGTAACAGTGCACCCCTTAGTGGCCCCAATAGTAATAGTGCCCCTGTTAATGGCCCTAATGGTAACAGTGCACTCCTTAGTGGCCCCAATAGTAATAGTGCCCCTGTTAATGGCCCTAATAGTAATAGTGCACCCTTTAGTGGCCCCAATAGTAATAGTGCCCCTGTTAATGGCCCTAATGGTAACAGTGCACCCCTTAGTGGCCCCAATAGTAATACTGCCCCTGTTAATGGCCCTAATAGTAATAGTGCACCTACGTATAGTCTGAAATTAATCTCCATTCATATAATATATGTAGAGTGGATCACACCAGGAGGACCAAGTCCTTTACAACCTACAAAGTGGGTTCTATAGCAGCACTTTCTCTATGATGTCTGCATGCCCGAGTAGGGAATATGGATATCCTCTTTGAGAAATTAAAGCTGATCTCTCATGGGTTGCCATGGCCAACACGGACAGTTTTCATCCCCTTATGTTCATTCTATATTCTTGTATAGGACAGCAGGTCCTGAATACAGAAAGCTTTCTTGGTGCAATTCCCAAGTCCAATAAGAAATCCAGCTCTGCTGCATCTGTAGGACAAAATGATTCCAGATTATTGCCTCAGTTGTTGCTGATTACAAAATAATTGTTTTTCAGGCAGCACATCTCCCCATATAAGTAACGGATGTCCTGCCCACAATATACAGACTACATGACTCTTGAATAATCGTATTAACAATCACTCATACAGCTTTTTAGCAGTCATTTAAATGAGCGCTAATTGACCTGTTACAGTATATTGTTGATCTGTGCTCATTTGGCGGAAAATCTGCCTGTGTAAAAGGAACCTTAAAGTGCTCTCACTTGTGGACATTTCTGCGTCACAATGTTTTCCCTATGGGGCTTAAATTACACACCTGGTAAAATCTGAGTATCTTTACTTAACCCCTTAATGACCAAGGGGTTTTGGTCCTAAAGGACCAGACACTTTTTTAGGGCTTTTACCCATGTGATTGTTTTACTGCCGTTTTTTTTTTCTTCAGCTACTAAAATTATTTTTACTGTGGTTTTTTTCCTGTGACATATAGGGCAATTTTTTATTAGCTTTTTTCACTGCTTTTTTTTCCGGTTTTTCATTTTATTGGGGTAAAAAGTAAAAAAAATGATTTTTTTAAATTTGTTGTTGCTTATTTTTAAAATTTGTATATTTACACTAAAATAAAGTACAGGAACGGGTTCCTCATTTAGTTTAGGACGTTTTGATATATAATATGTATAGTTTTGGATTACGGCACACATATGGCGACGGTTTTGGTTGGCGTCAGTGATCGGTCATTTCCTTTTTTATGTATATATTTTTATTTTGCTCTAGTTTTTTTTAGTTATTTTTGTAGCTATTCTTTTTACCATCTATGACCCCCATGATGTCATATATGACCTCTGGGGTCATTCACATCGCCTTTCTTTTTTATTTCATACTTTTCCACTGTAGATGGGAAATCCTTTGGAGCCTCAGTTACTGGAGGAAATAACCCTCTGTAGTGACAATAGTTACTTGCAGAGCTGATCAGGGTCTGCTGTAACAGGGGGCACCTGGGGTCACGTGACCGCCGGGTCCAGAGGCGTAACTTAAAGCTCCTGGACCCCAATGCAAAATGTGTAGCAGGGCCCCTAATTATAATGTTTTATTAATAGTACTGGGCTACCTATATGGAGAGGAGAGGCCTTATGGGCCGCATCCCCTGCACCCACTATAGTTACGCCCCTGGCCAGGTCGCATAGTGGAAGTAAAACCTCCATTTTCATTCTTTAATACACAGCATTCATTGAGCATTAAGTAGCATGGAAAGGAGAAGGCAGAAGCGGTTAAGAACCCTTGAAATCCCTTCTTCTCCGGGTCCTCACCTGCTCCAGCTTCATTGCGTGAGCAGAGGCTTTAATCCTGTACCGTATTTCCTCTATCGGCCGGGATTAAAGCCCAGGACCAAGCGCCAAATATTTACCTGGGGCTTAGAAAATGCAAGGTTAAATTCTACTGCGGAAAAGCTTTTTTGCTGCAGAATTACAGACATCTTGTGGAATTGTTGCAGATTTCTAACAAACAGGATATGTAATCCCACAATTAAAGTGTACGGGAAAAAAAAACACAAGAAATTCTACAAAATATTCCACAGTTAACAATGTAACAAATCCGCACTATTTGACAAAATCCACAACTGTGCTACGTCCTGTGAAATAATCACTTTGGCACTCTTAACCTGAAGGACCCAACCTAGAGTAGACCGTTCTTAAGGGGGATGTATGAGGTTACAAACATGGCTGCTCTGTGTCTCGAAACGACACCATTGTCAATGAGCTATGTCTGGTTTCATAGCTCTGCTTCATATAACTGAATGCTGCATTACCAGACATAACCACATAGACAGGAGTGGCGTTACTCCTGGGGAAAAAAAGTAGATTCTTTTTTCTAATCCTGGAGGGTTCCTGAACCAGTATGCTACCAGTATAATTTGGCAGTGGTGCTCCCAGTTGGGTGTTTTTTTTCTCTTTTGTTCTTAAATTAAATTTATTTCTCTCACATTACAGCAGGTGAATTCTCACTTAGAAGGTTTAAAGAAATGCGATAAATAAACTATGATTTTTTTTCCCGTCTTGCTGTTCTTATTACAATTCCTGAAATAGGCCTCTCATATAAAGCCAGCTGATCACTGTGGATCCTCTCTGAAGCTAAAGGGTAACTCCAATCTTAATGTAGAAAAAGGAAAAGTCATACAATATTCTGGTATATATTTGCGGTTCAATTCCTCCCTCTATTCAAAATCTCTGCTCGCTGTCAGTGAATGGGAGCATTATACTTCATCTTCAGAGGCTGAAACTCCATCCTGATCATTTTCTGCTCACACAAGTCCAGGGCTAGTTACAACATATCAGAGTTCTCTTTTAGTGCTTAAACAGACGGGCGCATGAGGTAAAATGCTCACCGCTACAGAGGGTATTAGAGGTTGAACAAAGTAGATTTGTGCGCGTTTCGGCACAAAAGAAGCCCCTTTATACAAGTGTATGCACAAAAATGCATGCGTAAGCACAGTGCTTTTTCGCCACTAACAATGCACCTTTACATGCAAATTAGCACATGTTTCTGTATTTTTGGAGCTCACGTGGCCAGTTTCCATGCTTGCAGGACCCCCGCCATAATTTAAAAGGCTATTTAGGCTTAGGACCTAATGAGGTCCAGATGTGTTATTTTTTCACGGAATTGCACAGTGTATTGCAAATTTCGTATGTATTTCGTCCGCACTTGTGCACCTCCCATAGACTTCTATGGGGACATATGTTGCGCAAATGCACACAAAAATAGACTGTGCTGCACGCACAAGAGAAGGGTGAGACTGAACCTCTTAAAATCAATGGGTTCTATTCTCTGCGTGTTGTGCGTGTAAATACGTTCGTGTAAAGTGGCCCTTAAATACCAACTTGTAATTATTAGAAGATTATAGTACCACACCGCTCTGCTACATGCACGTCACACACACAGCTCTGCTACATGCACATCACATACAGCTCTACTACATACAACAGGGATCACAAGCAGCACAGCACTCGGGATGAAGGACCTGTGATGACGTCACCATCATGAGTGAGTTACATGCTCCACCCCACATGATAGTGATGTCATCATATCCCTGTGCAGATTACGGGCAGACTACCTCACCTACAAACCCCCGCGGCCTCAGTTGCTATGGAATTCTAACAAACACCTAGCTGGACAGCAGCCATGTGCTTACAGGACCTGTGATGACGTCACCATCATGTGATCAGGGGGCGGAGCATGTAACTCACTCGGGATGAATGACGTATGATGACATCACCATCATGTGATCAGGGGCAGAGCATGTAACTCACTCGGGATGAATGACCTTTGATGACGTCATCATGATGTGATCAGAGGCAGAGCATGTAACCTACTCACTCATGGACGGACAGTTGGTCATTAGTATTTTGATTCTAGAGTATCTTCTCTTAGAACTCTATTGTTACGTGGGCGCACTAAAGCGCCACTCCACAGGCGGGATGCAAACGTGTCCATTTAAAACTGTAAACACACCGATATAGTACTTGCATGGACAAATTGCACCTCTCCAGGACGATGAATGGACAACTCTCCCTAACTGATCAAGGAAGGAGGGGCATCCCTGCCTAAAAACAGAGTCATCACCTCAGTAAAGGCGTCCCCACTGTCTTCTTCTAATGACCTGGCTATCCCTGATCAGGGAGCTGGAGAGATGCACTAAACAGACACACAGGACACGACACTGTACTGGCACACCAAACACAGAACAGGACTAGACATATGGAACATGTCTGGCACCCGGCACAGACATATTAAACACATCGCTGTTCACACCAAACATACAACAGGAACCCCACCCAGAGCTCACATGCAAGCAGCTGAAATACCACAGCAAGTCTCAGTGTCCTCACACCAGGGGGACAGACAGTCAGCCACCATGCCGACATAGGGAACTGAGTCAAACATTACCCATCTGACATGCTGCAGACTAAAGGGGTTTGGCTGGCGGAGAATACCACACCCAGCCAGCTCAATTAACCTCTACCTGTAAAGGTGTGCACCAGGAAGCCTGTAGAACAACAGGTCCCAGATGCACAACCTAAGGGCTCTTTACCATGAGCGTATATTGGTCACTGTTTTCACGGCCGGCTGATATATGCTACTGTCTGAGGCATAAAAACTTGTAAATAGGCGCACAAATTAACATTGGTGCCTGGCACATATACACTGAGGCCACCATGCTGTTGCCCCTTTCCCTTCCCTCCCCCTCGCCGGTTCACCTCCTCTCTCCTCCTCTCTGGCTGTTTGCATAGGGAGGGGGCAGGATGGGGGCAGAGCTAAGCTCCTGCCTCTTATCCATAGCCGCTATATTGGCCCTGCTGGGCGCTTTTACGTTGCAGGAATACGGCCATGTGATCTGATGCATTGGAATCCAATGCATCAGATCGTAGCGTATATCGGCCAACCGTAAAAATGGCGGGCCAACATATGCTCGTGCGAAAGAACCCTGCCATCTATATTATGATGTTCCTCTGATGCGGCCCTTTTAAATTGAACAATTATCATTCAGATTGCAGCTGGAGCACGGGAATCTGAACAATAATCATTCAGTGTAAATGCCTGCAGGATCTGAACATCGAGCAATAATTCATTTGTCGTTCAGATTGTGCTGGCATAAAAATCAAATGACAATTGGCCTGTGTGAACAGGCAGTCATTCATCTATGAATGACTGCCTGTTTACTGTGAATGGAGACGGGCAGGAGCGATGATCACTGCTGTGTGAAAGCACAGGAACGATTGTCACTGGAACGGTTGTTTGGCGCTTTTGTCCCCAACAATTGTCCACTGTAAGAGGGCCCTTAGTCCTTCTGGAAATATGTAAATTATTCAACAAAGGGGGGGGGGGGGGAGGCTACTATCGTAGCCTGTCAATGAGACATCTCACTACATAGGATGAGCAGACCAGTGAATGACCATTTAAGGGGATTGTTATTTTAATAAGATAATTAAAAAGTTTTGTACACTTGCTTTAGAAATCCACCCCTGGCGTCACGGCACCCCTAGCGGGCTCTCAGAACACACCAAGAAGCTGTGGCACCCTGGGTGGGAATCACTGGATTAGAGGATACCTAGAAGACTGCGGGGGGTCCAACTGCTTGGACCCCCACTGATCCAGAGAACAGGGCCCCAGTACATCCCAAAGTGTGTGCAGCATAGGTCACAATTCAACAAGTAGCTGACTTCAAGTGCTCAACCATCTCCGACATAACTATTGAAGTGTATGGAGCAAGACCATGCACGTGTGACCACTGCTACGTTCAGGACACATTGGAGCCCTGCCTTTAGATTGGCGGGTGTCCCACCAGTCAGACCCCAATAAAATTGCAAGTTTTCTCCAATTTTATAGATGGAGTATAACTTGCAATCATGGCAAACCCCTTTAAAGTTCTGGAAGAACTCTGTTCAAACATTTATGCATTAGGGGATACTCTTTGCTGCACATAGAAGGTCAGCATTTTAGCAATTACACAGTCTACAATTCCCCATCTCCAGTTTGGGAATCACCATTTCACTTTTTTTCAAGGAGAAAAATGGCTAAAGCACCCCTGGCAAGGGGGATAAAACCCCACTCATGGCTGCAGGTTGGCGGTTTTGGCCTCTGGGCCCTTTTTTGTACAGCCACTTGGTATGCCCAAATTAACTTTTCCTAGCATGAACACATAATCCAGTCCCAGACCAAATACCACATGACAATGCTGGTCTCCACAGAAACAAGGAGCTATGGCGTACTCGCTCCTTGACTGCAGCATTTGTTGGTAGTCAATGGCTCAACATATTGAACTGCTTTTTAGCACACAGCTAGCATAAAAAAGGTAAACTAGTTGCTAGAAAGTTTGTAGAACTCCGATGTAACATTGAGATATGTCGGTTTGTTGAGCCAAGGCCATCCAGATTTGCCAAGACAGAGAAGATGCATCATATCCATACAGCTTTTTTTTTTGTTATCTTTGTTAATCTAATATAAAAAGCCTGCAGGCCTCACCACCGCCGTAAAATCATAAAATTTGCGTTTGATACATTGAGTGATCTGTCAGGCCAGATCAAAGTTCCTATGTTAAGTCTAGTGGCGCTGTTGTGCTTCAGCCAACAGCACCGCTAGGGAGAGTCAAGCCTTGCTAAGAGAGGTTCATATCAAGTGCTTACCAGTTTGACTGTCGCCAGGTCCCCAAAACGTGAAAGGCTAAGCCGCGGACGGCGAACAGTTCAAGAGGTATGCTCAGATGGAAGTTGGTACACTGAAAATGTAGTTTATCCTAAAGTCCTTGCCAATTAAAATAATCAGTTCTTAATCTTAAACCATTTACAACCGTAGCGAACATCGGGTCAATCTAGTAAAATCTAATAGGTCCACATGACATGTCGGAAGGTAGTTAAAGATGAACACACCCTTTAAGGGAGTTCTCTACTTTGGACAATGCCTACTTGTTAGAAGGGCCACTTGAAAATAAGCAGATCACAAAGCATCCCCTGCTAGAACACCCAATCATCTGCTGTAATCTGTGGGGAAATTTGTCAGTAAGTGTTATATCCTGCAGTGCCACCACAGGGGAAATCAAGTACTACACAGTGTCCATTCAAATCAATGGGTCTTTTATGTATACAGGACAGATAGGTCCTCCAGAGTAATGTCCCATTTAGACGGGACGAGAATTGTTGACGTCACTGGTAAGGTCGTTAGCGCTCATACAGATCGTTTAGACAAGCCAACTTCACTGCTGGATCACTGGCTTCTTGCTCAGCACTTCAACTTCTATGTGAAGCACTGAGCAGGTAGCGTTTACGCACAGTGAGTAGCCCACAATCCAGTGATAGTTTTTATGCTGACTGAAAGTCAGCAATAATGAGGAGTGAATGAATAGTAAATGATTTTTTTTGCATTATCGCTCAATTTTATTAGTTTGAACAAATTTTGAGCGATAATCATCTCATGTAAGTGGCCCTTAATGGACACTCTTTGTAAATGTTCTCCACTCCAACCAAGAGATGAGGGTTCTGAACAGAGGCACCTCCCCTCTCTATCAATCTACAGTTTTTCTAAACTCTGCAATCCCATTAAGAAACACTAAAAATGGAAAACTTTTCCCCCAGATTTGCTTTAATTTCCAAGCATGTACAGGCACACAATGAAATGTTTATTAGTTAATTAGTTAATGTTAGTTATTAGTTTTGAGAATAAATGAGTCTTCGGATCTGTTTGTTTTCTGGTATCCGTTAACCCCTCCCCCTCCAGACTTTCATCAGCTTGTCAGATAATTCTGTTAATAAGTGAGTGGTTTTCGCGTAATGAACGCCGGTTGCTCCGTCTGTATGCAATGGAAATTTTCAGAACACAAAAGCTTAATCAGTGGTTGTTTTAATTAATCATGCACTCTCCATGCATTTATTCAAACGGCACCCAATGTATTCATCAATCAATAAGTAAATTATTTTTCACTAAGAAGTGATTGATAAATTGACTTGCATATAAGTTGCTCAATTTGAGTTTGAACCATGACTTCTGAAGAGAGGCAAAACTGTAGAAGTGAAGGGGGACTTCGGAAAGTTATAGACGTTCAATGCAACCCTTTTCCAGGCACAGCTGTAACTTGAGGATGCAGGGAGCAATTGCAGAATCTGTAAAAGGGACCAACCACGTGCCATTTATAATATAATACTATTGTCTCATTTAGGCCCCTCAGTGACCAGGATTACACCCAAGCACCCTGGCCCTTTTTGTCCAGCCAGGACATGGCAAAAAGAGGGGTCCTAAACTTTTTGCTTTTACTACAAATACCTTTCACTTAGGACGAATGGCCCACTGCAAGCCGATAGAGGCCTGCAGTTGGTGGCAGACCAGCAGTGGACCATGTCCATTATATCCTCCAATAGGGTAGCTCTGATTCCCTAGCTCCTCCCACTAACCTCACAGCACACCTGCTAGAGTCATGTGGACAGGGAAGCAAGGGGCATTTCCAGTACCATGGAGAAAGGGATGTGGTGCCACACCATATGGACCTTTTGTCTAGTATGTTGCAAGTTAGCAAGAATAACTTTTTCTTTACATCTAACCTTGCTTCTGCTGGACCTCCTGTTGCAATTGCTGTCTTTCGGGGGAGTAGTGTTGACGCAACTGTAAGGGGCTTACCTAAAGGGTTAAATTGTTACTATGACTTTGGGCTATGAACTGGGTCAAAACTTGTCACAAAACATCATGTGCTTTGATGGTATTATCTACCTATGTTTTTGCTTGAAAATCTCTCAATAAAAACAGAATTTGTAAGAAAAAACAAACAAAACATCATGTGCGCCAAATTTTTTCGCAAAATTTTGATGCAGCTAAATAGAGCATACCTGAGGAATGTTTATTGAATGGTTGAAGCAGACATCAGCCAAGAGCGCAGGGCTGCTGAAAGAAGACTACAGAATTTGCTTCTACTTGAGGCTTCCAGAAAAATAGAGATCACGCTTCATGCCCACCCCAGAGTGGCATCTGGACTACGTCAAAGATCTGAGGGAGCGGTGGTAGAGTTGTGTTCCTGACCCTGGATAAGCTTGGGACATTAGAAGCCACAACTCTCATGCAACAAACCGTAAGTGAGGCCAAATATTAGTTGTGCACACCATTAAGAACAAAAGTTGTTAAACGGGCCTGGATAGGACTTGCATTGTACTATTTCTAGCAGGTATTAACTGAGATAGGACCACAGGGACATGAACTTTTAGGATAAAGACATATCTGCAGGAGTTCAAACGCGGTGTTTCAAGCGGACTGTGTTGCTAGGAGTAGTGTTAACCTCTGTGTGATCTGTGTTACTGTTCAATAGTACTGATCTCTTTACAACATTGTTGATATTGTTCTGTGTTACTGTTATTCTGTATCGTGCATAAAATATTACCAATCCTAGGATCTAGATAGCCATAGCTGGCATTTGATACATCTACAGTAAATGTTAATTACTTGCTCATCATTATACCATTACTCATTTGCATTATTCTGTTTTTAAAAAAACATTGCAAGTCCTTATGCTGTATCATATCATGAATCTGCGTTGCGATACCACTTACCTGCGACACATTCACAGGGAGACAGGAGACGACCAATGCCTTCTCTCTGCTGCTCTACTAATCAGCGCAGCATGCACTCTACTTAGCTGTTCAGACCCCAGCCGCAGCCCTGCTGCACACTATTCTACATTGTGTAACTTCTGATGTGGGCATGGCCAGCCTTAGCTACCTGCGACCATTACTGACCACCAGCTTGTAGAGGCAATTGTCTCCCCAGGCATGCCAAGTCACCCTGGTTTGCGGGGAGTCACACAGTTTTCATCGCCCCACACTCGGTCTCCTGGGCTTCTACTTTTCACGTGAAATTCCCCCATCATCTAGCTGCGCCCATGAGGGCCGCTATGGTGGTCGTGCACCTGGCATAAAGACTCTTGATTTGCCCCATGGGTTAGACCTACACTGCAGATTTAGGGCCATGCTCAGTTCCCCTCTGAAACCTTAAAAAAGGGATTAAATTTATTAACACTCACACACCCATTGCCATCTGAGTCTCTGTGTGATTTTGCACAGCATAGCTTCTTTACCGCTCTCCCCACCTCTAGTACAGCCAGTGCTGGAGTACGGCAGGGAGAGGAGTGAAGAAGCTATCTTGTGCAAGATCCACATATTGTGAGTTTTAATGAATTTAACCCCTTCTGGAGTTTCTAGAGCAGGGCTGGGCATGGCCCTAAACCTGCTGTGTAGGCCTGACCTGGGACCGAATTGGGACTCATGAATGCAGGTGGGTGGCGGAAGGAATTTCATGAGAAAATTAGAAGAGGCCTGGGTATGGGGCTATGAAAACCAAGTGACTCCTGACAAACACGGGTGACACCCTTTGCTGCTGCAGTTTTAGGAGCAGAGTTGGATGGCCTATTATTTTCAGAGGAGTCAAAGATGTCTTGGCCACATATCCCACAGAGGCAAGAATTAGCTGGAGAAGTCATGAAGGTTTGGACTAGATGGAGAAGAAAAGGAAGGATTCCAGAGGATGTCATCTATTAGTCACTCAGTGTCATTGTGTATTCAGTCTCTGACTGTGTCACATCAGTTTTGCACTCACATGTAAGGACTGGAGCATTCTAGTTTGTGAAACTACAACTCTCAGCATATCTCACCATTGTTCATGTCACACTGTAGCAGTTGTTTCAAATGGTAAAAATATATAGCAGACAATGGGTTGCCAATAATGCTTTGATATAGTATACCAAATCATTATTAGAAATCCAAGAATACAACACAACTTGACCGCTCTGCCTTTCATTTTCTCCCATTTTGTCTCTCTCATTTTCTCTACTGCTGTAGGTTAGTCATACCTCTCTAGGTTTGCTATACCCATCTAGGTTAGCCATGCCCTCATAAGACCATTCCTATCCGCCTGTGAAGGGCTTTCCCAGATTGACATTTCTGCCTCCATTAGGTCTACTTGGCCAGATGTTCTTCCTCCATGTGGCAGCATTCTGTGGAGCTACATGACCTATCCTCTTTCTGTCTCTGTTTCCTCCCCTCAGATATTCCAAGGCATTGCTATCAGTCCATTGGCATCCACACAACACAATAGCTTAATTCTGTTACTGTATTTATGTTATGAGTTTGGTTCTGGCACTGTATTTATGTTATAATTTTGATTCTGGAGCTGTATTAATGTTATGAGCTATGGATCTGGAGCTGTATTTATGTGCTGAGCTTGGTTCTGGATCTGTATTTATGTACTGATCTTAGCTCTGAAGCTGTATTTATGTACTGGGCTTGGTTCTGGAGCAGTATTTATGTACCAAGCTTGGTTCTGGAGCTGTATTTATGTACCGAGCTTGGTTCTGGAGCTGTATTTATGTACTGAGCTTGGCTCTGGAGCTGTATTTATGTACTGAGCTTAGTTCTCATGCTGTATGTATGTACTGAGATTGGTTTTGGAGCAGTATTTATGTACTGAGCTTGGTTCTGGAGCTGTATTTATGTACTGAGCTTGGTTCTGGAGCTGAGGTCATGTACTGAGCTTGGCTCTGGAGCTGTATTTATGTACTGAGCTTGGTTCTCGTGCTGTATTTATGTTATGAACCTGCTGTTTTCTGCACCTGTAACAAAACCCCCTGATGGAATCACATAGCGTACTGTGTGTGCGCTCCCTCACTGACAGAGTAATGGCCGCACTTCACAATTCATCTTTAGTGAGCAGTATAGAGGGCAATGCTTCTAGCAGACGTGGCTGATGTGCAGCACATCCGCTAAATGCAGATAGGAAAAAAAGTATTGGAATATTTCAGCACCCCTGGTGGGTTGTCGGGCACCCTGGTTAGGAATTGCTACTTTACAAGACAATCAATGTATCTATTTTCTACTAAAAGTATAGTTGGATGGAACCACCAAAAAGAACCTCTGAACTGTGTGCCAATTATGGAAGGGTGTGGAAATAGAGATAAAAAATATGAAATTACATACATAGACACCTCACAGCAAAAGTAATCTCCACAACATGGTGCCAGTGTCCAGCATTCATTCACCACTGCTACCCAATACACAGACCAGGAAAGGAGAGCATACCCATTTTCCACTAAAAAAATTCTACTCCTCCAAAGTGCACACACCTGACTGCAGGGGTTACTGTAGTCTGTAACCAAGGACACCCAGGGATCTGCATGGGAGCTCTATACACAAAATGATATATTTGTAAATAACACCGTTTGCAAAGCTGCTTCACTTTCTGTTTTAGATGCATTACAAAAATTAATTGCAAAAGTCTACATACCTTTTAAATAAACTGCCACGCACTAGCAATCCAGCCTGTAACTATTTTCAATTATTTTTATACTAATATATATAGATATGTAATTGTCGTTGACAATTATTTCCAAGCATTGGACACGCTTTATGTATTGTGATACTGGATGCTTTTATGTAATAATACATTAAGCTTCATCATAAAGTGACCTCTTTAAGTAAAAATCCCTGACGGGAAAGGAAGGGATTATCGTCGAGTAGAGGCTTCCTCTTTTTCTTCAGGTTTGGCCACTTTGTAGTTTGATAACTGTCATTTGTGAGTGAGCGCAGGTAGTGGGGGGTAACTCCAGGGAGATTACAAGCTGCCTTTTCTGCAGTGATCATCTTTAGTTAACACAGTGCAGGCCTGTGTATTGAGACTCGGTGCTGTTGCTCCTAGCCGTGCAAAGGTTAAACTGCAAACATTCCTTAAATTGTGAGCTTATGGAACCTAACTGTGCCATTGAGAGGAAATCTGGGCAGAATATTCCCAGTGGCTTCCAGACAATAAAACATCTGTTGGTTACATGGTTGATTTGTTGCCTCAATTCAGCTCCAAGAGATCGCCACTTGATCAGTCGTGTTCATACCCAGCGGTGCCAATAGAAGCAAAAAGAAATTGATATAAATGTATGTGGGAGAAGAAGGAAAGCGTTCGTCTCACTCATAAAAAACTAATGTCAGATCTTCTCCAGCAAAATATGCTGCACAAGAATTGCTAGGAGCTCCCTGGCAAAGACCAATGGATGGATGGATAGACAGACAGATAGACAGGGATAGATAGATAGATAGATAGATAGATAGATAGATAGATAGATAGATAGATAGATAGATAGATAGAAAGATGTGAGATAGATAGATAGATAGATAGATAGATGATAGATAGATAGATAGATAGATAGATAGATAGATAGATAGATAGATAGATAGATAGAACAGATAGATAGATAGATAGGAGATAGATAGATGGATAGATATAAGATAGATAGATAGATAGATAGATAGATAGATAGATAGATAGATATAGATAGATAGATAGGAGATAGATAGATAGATGGATAGATATAAGATAGATAGATAGATCTGATATAGACAGATAGAACAGATAGATATGATATAGATAGATAGAACAGATAGATAGATAGATATGAGATAGATAGATAGATAGATAGATAGATAGATAGATAGATAGATAGATCACAGTAGCAATCTGACAGCTTGGATCCTAAAAAAGTGAAGTGAAATACAAAGTACATTAGAAACTTGTGTAAGTTGTCATATTACAATGATTAATGGTTCATCCACTGGAATCCTCATGGAAAAAGGGGTGTCTGCAGTGCGCGGAGTATGCAGTAACCCCTGTTCTTCTGATAAATAAGGCTTCTAGGCATTTATGGCAAATCCTATGTATATTTGCACGTCCCTCCAATACATTTTCCATGATCCCAGATTGAGAGCAGCAATGCTCTACATTCACCATCATACTTTTGCTAGTTAGTCCAGCCTTTCACCAAAATTGCAATAAAGCTATATCCTGTCATTGTTGTCTGCGAGTAGAAGTAAAAATCAGCCCCAATTTGTCCCATATCTTTTGTTAATAAATTTAGTTTTCCCTATTGAAAGCTAAAGGAAATTTAAAATTTGTTTTCGTGAGCCTTTGATTTCGCGCAGGTTATATGATCAATTTGCATGTTGCTATGGTAGATAATTATCCTGGCTGAAGGGCATTACAGAACTCTGCTGTCCTATAAATATCCCACCTTGGAAAACGGAATAAAAAACACACAGAAAACAATTGTCTAAATTTAGATTGTTAATAATTGTGAACTTAATACACCTTTCCTATGTTCTATGATCACACATCACAAGTGCACTGAGGAGAGGGTCGCACCTTCTGCATGACTGGCCTCTGGATGCGCACTGAAACTATGGCCGACTCCGTATCAGAGAATGAAAATCCTATGGTTCAATTTCAAGGAACAGTTCTGGCAGGCAGGGGCAGTGACAAAATATGTACCTCATGAGCACCATGAGTACAACAGATGTGATACAATATACAGTAGATTTATTTTAGTGCAATGTGATAATGAATGATGAGTACTGGCAGAGCAAACAAGCAAAAGGATGTGTACCCCAAGAATCAATGTGTCAGCATATACCTGTCCTGTAACCCAAGTTTCAGGATTCTGTACCTGAAATGTCACTGTTCTCTTATCCTTTCACTATGTCATTGTCCTGTACCCAAGATGCTAGTATTTCATTGTTTTATTTTGCTAAATATCATTGTGTCATTGCGCTTTACCCCAAGAGTCAGTTTATCATTGCCCTGTACCCCAAATGTCAGTTTGTCATTGTTCTGTACCACAAGCATGAGTTTGTCATTGCCCTGTACCCAAATGTCAGTGTATCACTGTCCTGCACCCCAAGTATCAATGTATATTCTTCTGTATCCCAAGTGTCAGTTTGCCCATGTCCAAGGACACTAAAGGGGTATTGCAGATATTGGACATTTTTTCCTAATTTTCACCCACCGCTAGATAAGTTGAAGAAGAGGTCACGTGTTGGTTTTGTCTCTTATATATCAAACTACTGATGACCACTTGACCGTGAGTATGTATGTTTGTGTGCTTCTCATGCTCTAACCCTTGTGACATCATCGCTCCACCCCCCTGGTGACGTTGTCACAGGTCCTACAACATATATAAAACATAGTGCCTGACTGACAGAAGAACAACAAAGTTAGGGCTCTTGGAAGGGGAGGACAAAAATAACAAAATGATAATACAATTAAGCGGTTATTATCTCAGACACAACTCAGCAGCCCTGACAGAAGACACCAACCTCCCGCCACCACAGAGATCCGGTGGGCTGAAGGACCTGCGGTGATGTCACTGCTGTGGGAGGAGCCATTGTGTAGTTTGGTAAAGAGATGTGGTGGGCTGAAGGACCTGCAGTGATGTCACTGCTGTGGGAGGAGCCATTGTGCGTTTGGTAGAGAGTACTGTATAGTGGATAAGCCAATAGCAGCCACCAGAACTTGTGATGAAGTCACCGTCATCTGATCACCTATGTGTGTGTTTGGGTGGAGTCAGGGATCACATGACGAGAGGCTGATCACTGCATCCAGGAGTCTGCTGAGCTGGTGATGTCTGGAAATCAGCATGAACGTACCACAGCTGTGTGTGTGATGTGTGTGAATCAGGATGCATTTAGTATAGCTGTGTGTGTGATGTGTGGGGATCATAATGGATATACCATGTAGCACAGCTGTGTGGCGCAATGCACCACCAGAAACACTGGTATTATAATTTCCTAATACATATTAGTATTCTATTGAATGAGCTGTTCTATGTATCGTGGGAGGTTTAATAACTGGGTTCTTGCGCCACCTGGTGTTTGTGTTATAGTGTGGGAGGAGGTTGTGTGGTTGCGGTCACGCAGAACCTGGGACGTCCTCCCGAGGCCAGACTAATATATATAGGCATTTTGCGCACTCCTGTAAGTGACGTATTTCAGTATGAGAGAAAGAGCAAGGCTACCTCTAAAAGTCGGTTTCCGCTCCTCCGGTAGGCCCTGAAGACTGCGGCTTATAACTGTGGCTTCAGTTTGAAGATGGCCTTCAGCAGAATCTGCAGTCTGTGGCCTGTCTGGCACACTGAGTCTGCATCCTGGTTCCAGAGAGATTGTCATTATAACCCTCATTGGTCCTACCCACTTGCGTTTTTAAAGCGAATGTCAATGGGACTTTCTAATGTTAAAAACGGATCGTAAGTTTGCGCTTTGCAATTTTTGTGCGATGCTTTTTTAACATTAGAATGTCCTATTGACATTTGCGTTAAAAAAAGCAGTGATATCGCAGCATTAAAAAAAATGCAAGTGGGTAGGAGCCTTCATGCTGAGAGCAGCGCCTATGCCCATCCAGTGGAGTAAGTAGCCATAACTCTGAACTATGCTTTTGCGACTACTATTAGTACCATTGATCTTCCATACAAGGGATAGGACTTTAATTAAGTTGAGCACCGTCCTTCATTTTATGGACCGTGCTAGAAAAACATGTTACTGAAACTTGAACCCACTACATGGGAATTGAACGACTGTTTAGGTTAATACATTCTCTGTTCTGGCAGTTATGGATGTAGTCATCCATATAGATGGAAGCCCATGGCAGCATTATTGCAGGGCTGTGGCCAACAATACGTCTGGACCCATGGGTACAGTGTCTGGTGCAAGTGAGATGGCTGTCTGGCTTGAGAGCTAGTGGGTGAGCCTGAGTGCCCACTACTGGCCCCTGAGGTAAGTCCCCCATTACCTAATGGGATGGTGCCTCTTTTTCCACTGATAGATCTGTGGGGGTCTGGCCTCTGGGACCTCCACCAATTCCAAAAATGGGGGGGCCTGTTTCCCAATTGCTCGTCACTGCAGACTTGCTGCAGCCCCCCATAGTGAGGAGGCAATGTCCCATGCAGCTTCATTTGTTTCCAAAGGGACTGTCAGACATAGTCAAGTACAAAATGCTTAGCTATTTCGGTCAGCCCCATTGAAATTAATGCAATGGCAGCTGTACAGAGATTCCTTCAATCTGATGTCACTGCAGGTCGGAGAAGCCACCTGGAATTGAGGAGGAAAGGGGAAATGTAACCACCATTCTCAAGATTGGATGGATCGGTGAAACCTTGAAAAAAAACGTACAGTCTTCGAAATACCCCTTTAAGTGTCAGCTTGTCATCATTTCATCACCCCAAGGCACATGTGGTGGACAATCTCCCTTTGTACCATGACATGAGCTTCCTAATTTTTTGAATGCATAAGTTACCCCCCTCCCCTTCCCTCATGGAGCCCTACTCTACTTACACCCTATCCCAAGCCTGTCTAGGACCACCAGCCTAGATCCCTAAATGAATGTATACTAATAATGAATGGAGACCTTATTTGGTGATCCCATCACAGATCTTGGACCTGTGCACTGTATGTTGATTGCCTCTCATGCAGAGTCAGAACTTGTTTTACTCCGTTAAATGTGTCGTTCCATGTAATAGAGGAGGCTAAATATCCCATGTGTAGTTCATTCCAGTATGTAACATGGGTGATAGAATTGCTCCCTTTTAATTACTGTGAGCTGCTGTAATTACCTCTATTACTGAGTCAGTCCAATCAATTATTAATAAGAAAAATATATGTACAGATCCAGCAGGGAAATATAAAACTAGTTTCCACATAATTTCTGAACCATGTATTACACTGTAACACAGATTGGATAATCTAATAGGAGCTACGGCAACATCTGCCCCTCTCAAAGCTGGGAAACTACAACTCTCAGTATCGACTCTACTTGCACAAATATTTAAAAAGATGAGAGAAAGGGGAACGAAGGATTGATTTCACCTTGAATTCTGCAAAAACCTTCTGCAAGTCCACCACGAACAGTGCTTGTCAAGGTGAGTTGGGAAAATTCACCCTTTCATGCTCCCATACAGTAATCAATGGTATAGCTGCAGGAATCACAACTAAGACTGGCCCCCTAAACCAGGCTCCCATAACCACAGTAATTGTAGCTTGCTTCCCCTTAGTGCCTCCTTGTCCTCCCCCCCATGTTTCTCCATCCAGCAGAAGTCATTTCACTATTGTGCTGCTTAGTTGCCAATTGGACTATGCAACTCCATTCACAGTATAGCCCGATTCCTTCCCCTGGTCTCCTTAATAATACACTGAGCAGAATGTGGGAGGAGTCAGGCTATGCTGTATAAGGAGTGGCATAGCCCAACAAGCAGCGGAGCAGCATGACGGTGGAATGCAGTTTCAGGGGCCTCGGGGATCTCTGGGCTTAGGGGCTCGGAGGGACTGAGGTTTGGTGACAAGGCTGGGACCTCAGAGGCTGTATTATCTTGAAAAAGCATTTTTACCTGATTGGAGGGTTCTATTACTTTGAGAGGACACAGTAGGGGTTCTGTTACTTTGAGGTGGTAACAAAGTGGGCTCTATTACTTTAAGAGGACACAGGGGGCTCTATTACTTTGAGAGGCTCCGGCGGTTGTATCATTTGTGGTGGCACAGAAGAGACTCTTGTTTTTAGAAGGGGGGCTCTGTTACTTTGTTGGGGCATAGAGGGGGCTCTATTACTTTGTTGGGCACACAAGGATGACTATTACTTTGTTAGGATACAAAGAGAGCTCTTACTTTGCTAGAGGGGGCTCTATTCTTTTGCTATGGCACAGGGGTGACTCTCTTTCTTTGTCAGAGCACATAGGGAGCATTATTACTTTATCAGGTCACACAGAAACCACTATTGCTGATAGCTTCTCTGCTGACAGCTCCCCTGTACGCAACCTCATTGTACACAGCTTTCCTACATACAGATTTTCAGCTAACTCCAGAACAGTTATGCCCACACGTGCACTAACTGAAACAGCTCTACACACTCACTTACTGTCCAAGCCGATTCTCCTTCCCCCAGACATCCTGTCCAATGATTTAGAGCCCTGTCCTGCACAATACAGTAGCACAGTAATTAGATGCCACCATACCTCCCAATTTTCAAACAACAGACAGAGAGACACACTCTTATCCTTGCCTATTCCCTGTCCATACATCCCCAATTCCACCCAGCCCCCTTTGTGCCTCCACACAGTAAAAGTGCCCTTCTTTGTGTGACACATAGTGATGATGCTCTCTTACTGCTCGTGCACAGTAATAGTGCACATCCCTCACAGTTAGAATGTTCCCTTAGGGCTTCCACACAGTAATAGTGCCCCTCTGTGTGGCCCCTCACAGTAGTGATGCCCCTAAATAATACCTCCCATGTATGGTACCTCTCCCTCCCCACACTGATCCAGCCATCCACCTTCCTAGTTGAGCAAGATGACAACATAGCTGAGCAAAGTATCACCTCTCGTCTCAACATCAGGGGCTGGCAGCTGCGGCAAGCGGTGCACTGGGCTGAGGACTGCCTCCCTGTCCTGCTCTGGGACACAACCAACGTCACCATGGGCTGAGCTATGCTATGATACTGTGGAACACAGGGGTCACAATGTGAACGGTGGATCTGGATAGCTCCCTGCTCCATCATTGCATTCAATTGTACCTACTTTCTGAAGATGTGGATACAATTGAAATCTGTCCCTCCTGGGACAGCGGAACAATACCTGCAATCCAGGACTGTCCCGATGGATCCAGGATGCTTGTGAGGCATGGCTGCTGCATGTATTATGGGAGGATGAGGCCCAATTCCTACTACTGCAAATACTCATCAGTGAGGGAAACTCCAGAAGAATCTCTGATATCTTCGTGCTGGGTGAAGTAGAAAATACAGTAGGCGTAGCCATGCAATATGCCATGATCATCTAAAGCCCTTACCCTGGATGTGTCCCTAACTCTCATTCCCCGCATTCTTCGGTAATACTAATGTGTACTTGGTCCTGACAATAAACCTAGATAGATATGGTGGATAGATGGATTTGATTTTTTGAGATCAGTTGAGTTTTTAATTGGTTACAATAAGGAGATATTTGTCATGTAAAATCTTGTCAGTACTAAAGTTTAAAATAACTTCAATTATAATGGCCTCTTTAACGGTGGAAAAACTAGTTGTATTTATGAGCTCTCATGAGGGAGTGAGAAAGCTAACTGATAAAGTGCACCTTGAGAATAATGACAGTAATTCAGCTTTTAATAGTGAAAGCCATTATATAGCCTTTCAAGCTCTGAATCAGTCATAATTGAAATTGCAATTATTACTACGCTCGTATAATAAAATAGACACCATATTTTCGTATTTACCCAAGTGATGATAAGGGACTTTTAAACATAAGTGATTCCGACAATGGAACATAAAGAGTTCTGGTCAGTGAATTAACTCTAGTGTCTTGTAAATTGTAGAACTTGAAAAACGGTTAAACACCGCACTTCCCCGCTGGCTGTAAGAAAGAGCGGGCTAAGGACTTCGCTCAACGGATCTACATCTGACATTAGCATGTGCCAATGTATAGCTACTGTATGGCTAAAATGCTGATGATTACTTTCACAATAACATGCACAAGTTCCTTCGGCTTCAAAGAAAATCATGTCCCCTATTTTTACGGATTGCCTGTGGATCTACAGATGTTGGCAACCCTGTTCTGTGCTTCTCCTCGAAGACATTACATTTGTGTTCCTCTGTGACATAAGAAGATGCCAGTATTATAAATGGCACATGATAGATAAGCCCTGTTGCAGATTTAATAGGGCCCAGGAGCTTCAGTTTAGTAAGATAGAACGTATATTTCATCATAACCAAGTGGGCAACTTAAATAGTTAGTCCTTTTAGTTAAAACCCACAACTCCGACAACTCCTTTAAACATTTGCACCTTCTGGGCTGAGTGGTCCAGTGGGCGGTCCTATCAGTGATTGACAGCTACCTCTGTATGCACAGTCAGAGAGATAGGACCGCCCATTGGACTGTTCAGTTCACAAGGAGCAAAAGTTTAAATGAATGAAATATATGTGTTGTACTGAATCTTTCCCATAAAACTATATATCAATCTGCTCAGCTCCTCCGGCTCTATAACATGGTGCCTACATTTTGGACAGTATGTTCCAGCTGACAGATTCCCTACAATTGTGATTTTCCTATCACCTTAGCGTTATATTAGATATAGATTGTGCATATTCTACTTGTGAGTTCTATTTATATTCCTTAGCCACGTCCTTTTTACTCATTGCCAGGAGTCATGCTATAATCGCCGCCTCCTCCTGATCTACCATTCATTTATTTAACCTTTCTTCTTTTTAATTACCTTACCGGGGCCGTTATGATATTTGGCCTTTGACAGGAATAATGCAGTCACGGTATGGCGGGCTCGCCATCAGGCGTACTATCTCTCTTTCTCCAGTTCTCAGTGCATATTGCTGAATTAAGAGACATGAGGCTCGGGGTTCAGAAAAATTCTACTGAAATGTCTCCAACTGCTGATATTTATCTCATACATTAAAATTCACAGTCACTTAACTTTTTCAAAGGTTGCACTCTGCTTGCCAGATGGCAGACATTAGAAGCTTTCAAGACGGCAAGAATGGAACTTGCGGGTAAAACTTCTATTCTTCTTAATGCTAACAGTAGTTATATGAACGAGGCACCAAATTTTAGATTTATTACCCTAATGTTAATGAGTGTTTGATCGTTTTCTTGTGGCATTAGTAAAGGACAGCGGTATTTGCTGACCCCGTTTAATATCCAGTGACCTCAAGATGGGATACAGCGCGAGAGAGAGAAAAAAAAAACCTTAAGGAGCTATTCAGAGACGTTAATGAATCATACATTTAACCTTTTCTGCTACTACATGATTCAACGTACTCCTTGGCATGTGGGTTGGGTATTAAGTGGAACATTTTTCAAAGACATTGGATCAGGATGCCAGTCTTGTGCCAAGTGAGCCTACAATGAGACGGAGACGGCATAGTTCACTATGGTGTGTGTCATG
Source organism: Eleutherodactylus coqui (assembly GCF_035609145.1). Taxonomy (NCBI): domain Eukaryota; kingdom Metazoa; phylum Chordata; class Amphibia; order Anura; family Eleutherodactylidae; genus Eleutherodactylus; species Eleutherodactylus coqui. The sequence continues at coordinate 155,929,135 of NC_089842.1, read as the reverse complement.
GGTTCGTGATAATATATTGCATAGCCAAGATAGTTGCCATTATCAGGAATAAATAAGTACCCATGCCAGGAAGCTGGAATAAAACAGTGATTTTCCTCAGGTGGCAAAAAGGGGTTTAGGAAGGACATGAATTTTATAAACATCCTACAGGATTTTGCACCATATAAATTGGATTTGGTATACTGTTTGTGTTGGATATCTATTTATTGGGAGCACATGATCTATCAAGGAAGATGTTTTCAGAGTGGGCCTGAACTGAGACAAATAGGAGCTGGAATTTGTGACATCACTGTCATTTGGTACAGAGACATGACATAATAGAAAACAGTCAATCCATTCACCCCATCATTTGCATGCAGTAAAGGTCTATTTACATGAATTGTTTTTGTGGCGTTTTTTGCTATGAAATTCATAATTGTTGCAAAACTGTTGTGTTTTTTTACAAATATGGTGCAGTTTTGCCACAATTTCTAAAATTCCTGTAAAAGAGTGATACAAAAACACAACAAAAACAACTCATGAATACACCCTTAATAGGGCCAGTAGCCCTCTTTCAGCCAGACGCTTGGCACTACATAATTGTCTAATCACTCTCCATCCGTTTCTCAGATGAACCATTAGAAACTTAAATACTACAGCAGGAACACAAGTTAGATGTTGTCTTACTACTTAGGTAAAATCTAGGGACCATATCTTCCAGTCCTTCCTGATATTCAGCCCTTCACTAGTATAGTGAGTGACTCAGTCCCTATCCTAAAGTTTGATACTATTCAATTCACCATCCACATCACTGTTCACACATATAAAAACAAATTTTTCACTATTCAACCCAAGATTGACGTATATGTTGAGGTAGATGTTGATTTTAATCCACGCAAGGTCTCAATAACAACAATGCAGCTGACACAAAGTAGTAGGGGACATGTTGTTATCAGAACTCCTCAGTAGTGCATCCATGGGTGCAGGTTTCTGACCACCAGTATAGAAGATCATTTGATAAGCACGAGTAGTTTCCAACTGTTTTGTTATCCGCCATCCAGAGACAAGTGGCACAATTGTTACAGCCCCTGTGTCTGTTGCAATCATTTCCAGGCGCTTGGCTGAAGGACATTTGGTCTCACAGCACCTATTACATGTAGTGCCTTTAACACCCACCCACCGCCACCTTCATTTGTAGTGGTGTTCAGAACAACAAAACTGGACTGCTACGGAGTAGAATCAACATTTCTTCACAGACAAATCTAGGTTTTGTTTGGGCACTGATGACAGCCGTGTTCATGTCTGGATATCTAGGGGTTAGTGCCTCAATCCTGCTTTTGCTGTGGAGCAGTACACTGCCCCTACTGCTGGTGTGAAGTTCTGGGGTAGAGGGTCATTGCATTCGGCAGTCACCCCTTGTAGTGATATGAGGGACAATGACAGTTCAGCAATATGTTCAGGACATCCTGCAGCCACATGTGTTCCTCTAATGCAGGGCTTCCAAGAGGTATTTTCTAGCAGGATAATGCTCGGCCGCACACACAAGGGGGTCACAGGAAGCCTCCACAACATTGTCACACTTCTGGGGCTGCCCGGTCACCACATTTATTGCCAATAGAACATGTATGGGTGAATCTGGTACACCAACTTCGACAGTCTACGAGTTTGGGTGATCAAAAAGCTCAATTACAGCAAATGTGGACCAATATGCAGCAGAATACCATATTGAACCTGTGTGTCTCTATGCCCGCCTGCCTGCCTGTGTCATATCTTGCATCCAAGAGATGGTACAACAGGGTACAGGTGTTCAGTTTTCTGCAATTAATTATCCTTTTGATCTGATATTGTAATCTCTTACTTGTATCACATTTATGATCACACATAGAAAGTTTCATTTGATTCTGAAAACTCCCTCTTGGTGCTTAATTTTTTGGACAATGAGTGTAGTTTATCAGGACAATAGTTGAATGGACTAGAAAATGGATGGTCACACCTGTGAGCCAGAAATGTGCTAAGAGCAGTTGCATTATCCTGCCTACTACTCTTCATGGCAGGTCATGCAAAGTGCAATACTGAACAATGAGCAACATTGAGCACAGGAGATTGCTCCTCCTAGAGTTAACAGGTATGGTAGCCTTTGTGCACAAAAAAAATTAAAACACACATATGTGACTAAGTCGCTGCAAAAAAATTGATGCATGTATTTGTGGGTTTTTTTGCATTGATTTTTCCTTCTCACGCATTTAGAAAGCCTCATACTTGGTTTGCAGAGTCTCCTACATTTAAGTTTCTCGCTCAGGGGCATACTAAGCACTCATCAGATGATCTCTTTCATGAACATGCACAAGCTCAGCTTCCCCTTCCCTCTCCTTTCAGTGGTTTGTAAAAGTGTCAGATGAAGAAGTAGCCCTGAGCTCTTAAGGGATGGCAGAGGCTGGGACTTGTAAGCGGTGACGATATGAGACTTACTCTCCTGAGGCCTTCTGAATGCTCAGTAAACTTTTAATTAACAGTTCAACAAAATAACAAACAGTAAAAGTAATTCTGCCTACCAATTATATGGAGAGTCCACTTCATTTGCCGAGTTTCAGAAATGCCGTTGGGCAAATAAGCAGTCAGTCCTTTCCTGCCCTGTGGTAATAAATTGCCTTTAAGGTAACACAGTCTTTCTTTTGATGTAGTAAGTCTTTTACTTACAGAGTCCAGTACACCCAATAATGGGTCTTTTCACATATAGTAAGGTAACCTGAAGTCTGAATTTAGGCAGGACTATCCCACTTTGGGACCCTGTGTCCCGCCTTCTGCCAGCACCCTGGCGGGACTGCCATTTGTCCCGCTTTTGTGATATTTGTCCCACCTTTGTTCTGCTTTCGGGACGTCTGGTCACCATAGTGATTACCAGCAGGGGTGCTGCAGCTCCCCAGCTGGTAATCACTTTGCGGTGCCGTGGTGGATGCACACACTAACAGCAGTGTGTGCAACCAGGATCTTCTGCTCCTCTCCCCTTACCTCTCCTCTTTAGTTCCGCAAGAGGAGAATAGAAGGAAGGAGGCGCTGCTGCAGGCGCACATACTTTCTCCAGCAGCAGCGCCAAGAAGAGGAGAAGTAGTGGCACTCTGAAGACCAGGAAGAGGGTAAGTATATTGGACTCATGGGAGCACTACTAATACTGTGGGGGTCACTGTTACTACTGGGGTCGATATAAGGGACACTATTAGTAATAGTCTCCCCTATATCAGCCCCAGTAGTAATAGTATTAGCACTGATGGCTACTATGGAGCACACTATTACTATTGAGGGCTACTGTGGGGGTCACTATTACTACTGAAGGCTTCTGTGGGGTTCACTATTACTACTGAAGGCTACTGTGGGGCTCACGAATACTATTGAGGGCTACTGTGGGGTCACTATTACTACTGAGGGGTACTGTGGGGGTCACTAATACTATCGAGGGCTACTGTGGGGTCACTACTACTACTGAGGGCAACAGTGGGGGTCACTATTACTACTGAGGGCCACAGTGGGGGTCACTATTACTACTGAGGGCCACTGTGAGGGTCACTATTACTACTAAGCTCTACTGTGGGGGTCACTATTACTACTGAGGGTTACTGTGGGGGGGGCACTATTACTACTGAGGGCTACTCTGGAGGACACTATTATTACTGAGGGCTACTGTGGGGGGTCACTATTTCTACTGAGGGCTACTGTGGGGTTCACTATTACGACTGAGGGCTACCATGGGGGTCACTATTACTACTGAGGGCTACTGTGGGAGTCACTATTACTACTGAGGGCTACTGTGGGTGACACTATTACTACTGAGGGCTACTGTGGGGGTCACTATTACTATTAAGCTCTACTGTGCGGGGCACTATTACTACTGAGGGTTACTGTGGGGGGGGGCACTATTACTACTGAGGGCTACTGTGGATGACACTTTTACTACTGAGGGCTACTGTGGGGGTCACTATTACTACTGAGGGTCACTATTACTATTAAGCTCTACTGTGGGGGTCACTATTACTACTGAGGGTTACTGTGGGGGGGGTCACTATTACTACTGGGGGCTACTGTGGAGGACACTATTACTACTGAGGGCCACTGTGGGGGGTCACTATTACTACTGAGGCCACTGTGGGGGTCACTGTTACTACTGAGGGCTACTGTGGAGGGCACTATTACTACTTAGGCCACTGTAGGGGGGTCACTATTACTACTGAGGGCCACTGTGGAGGACACTATTACTACTGAGGCCACTGTAGGGGTTACTATTACCACTGAGGGTTACTGTGGAGGACCCTATTACTACTGAAGCCACTCTAGGGAGTCACTATTACTACTGAGGACCACTGTGGAGGACACTATTACTACTGAGTGCTACTGTACCATTAATGCAGATTTTGACTGAAAATCACCCGTGTATCCGCAGCGGATTTCATACTATCCGATGCTCCTCCTCACCTCCCTGGTAGGCTTCACGCAGTAAGTGCTCCCCGACTTTCAGTTCCTAGCGGCCTGGTAGGGTGCGGCACCGCTGGTCAGTTGATGCTGGTCATGTGATACCACTACAGGCCACTGGGAACCGGAAGGCAGGGAACACTGACAGTGGATGGCCTATGGAGGAGGTGAGGGAGAGCGCCACATAGTATGAAATCAGTTGAGGGTTCGCGGCTAATTTTATAGTCAAAATTCGCACCAATGGCAAGGATTTTGACAGTTTTTTTTAGATGCAGAAATGCTGCAGAATTTGCTCCGTCTTTTTTTAAATGGCCCTCTACTTTTTATAACAACAGAGGTAAAATCATACATTGTGATAAGCACCGTCCACTGACCACAACTCTCTGTTCCACTTTGACCATGGGAAAATCTGGTCACCTTACATACGGTGCCTGTAGTGCTGTAGCTTTCCTTACAAGCTGCTATGAGGAGTATCCTCTGCTCCTGGACTGCAGCCTAGCTGCCTCACACACAGACTGAAACTTTCTGTCTTTCCATTCATACGCCCGCACTGTTCTTAAAGAAGAAAGTACCATGAACAGAGAAACATATAAAAACATCATCAATAGTCTGCAAAAACATCACAGAAGCTTCCTCTTACAAACTGTGTAGCATAACCACACCCACTCAATACTACACAGCATCTTCTCTCTGTGTAGCTATTGATCTTATTCCCTCTCACTACTGATAAGAGCATAAAATTCACCCAGAATAAATTACAGTCCTCTGTAATAGTAGCTTTCTCTGCTCTGGTTTCTTCTCCCATCCCTTGGCACTGTCATACAGCCCTCTGTAATAGCTCAGTAGAAAGGCAGCGAATGCATGCTCACAACAGAGGAGCAGGCTAAAACAAGAGTCAGTCAGTTTAATCTGACTGATAGAATTTGCTTAGATTTCAGTCCTCCAGTCTGCAGTGCCTTGGAACACATTTCAAGCACAGAAATCAAACAATCAGAATTTTTTTTCTGAAAACCAATTACAAAAAAAAAATGAAAGAAAAAAAGTGCAAGTGTCTACATAGCCGTTAAGCTCTTAGGAAATGTGTATTTCATCCTGAGGCATGATGGGACAGACACAGTATATGCATTCTAAAAACCGAGGTTATATTCAATCTTAGAAATTTGTCATTTTTTAAGCCTGCACTACTATATTTTACTATCACATTTCAGTTACACAATCAAAGTATCTGGATCAACTCATGTGTTCCTCCGGGAGACACCCGAAGGTCCTTGTCTTTCACCTCGGTCTTCAGGGCCATATCCTTAATTGGAGCTCAGTGTCCCATCAATGACGGTATCTCCAGAGGGTCATATGGCCATTTTAGCACTGCAGTTGTCTTCCCGCTTAATGGACTACAGTACAACAAAGAACTTTTCTCTTTCCGTTCCAGTGGTTCCCTATTAAATGTACAGCAGTCGTCAATTAGCCTGGAGTTTAAAAATATATATATATCCCCAGCTCAGTGAATTTAAAGGTTCTCTCGACTCTCGGAGCCCAAATTGAAAAAGATGGTTGTCTGAGTCTCTATGCATGCATAAAACAGGTCATTGGCTGAGCATCCATTTCATTCAGATGTTGGCGAGTATCTCTTTCAAGGCATTAGGACACGTGAAATTGAACCTGATGGTATCATTGTCGCAGTATGTTTCTTCCCTCATTTAAAATTCTGCAAAGTGTCCTGCACAGAACTATCTATGGAATATATGAGGCCAGCAGATAATATGGTAATGATGTCTCAGCGAGGTCTAACATCACATTCTTCTTCATACAGTATTTTTACTTAATGCAAACCCCTCACCGGTATCCCAGAACAAAGGCTATTGATTAGGACAATCACTCATTTTAGCATAAATGGCCTAAAAATAAAATTCCTAATAAATACTAACCCTCATGTCGCCCCCTCTTGACACGTTGTGAGATATCCTAGGCAATCATTTCGTCCTTAGCTTTCTCAGAGTCCTGGGTAGATACATTAGCTAGTTATACAGCAATGTAAAATCAGGGGATAAGAAGAATAATGTTAAAAAGGGAACCTCGAAGATCTGATGGGAGTTGAAGTGCTGTGTAGTTTTCCAAGAATCCTGTATAGTAAATTTAACTAGTTATGAAGTAGAATATGGACTAGTGATGCATCAGGTGCAACGTGAGTCCTACAGATGTGGACAATGTTTAAAAAAAAACCAAACAATTGAAGCAATAAGATCTGATGTGGGAAACCTTCACCCAACTTTCCCAGAGTCTTGGATGGCAAAATCTGCTTAGTTATGTATCAATAAAAGATTAAAGAGGTAATCTGGGACTTTAACTACTGGTGATCTAGCTTCAGGATAGGTCATCAATATTTGATCGATGGGAGCCCACCGCTCAGGACCTCTGTTCATCAGCTGATCACTGACAGTGGGCCAGACATCGTCATGGGTAGTAAGAAAAGGAAATGTAATAGCGGGCTTCACTTCTATTGAAATCAATGGGAGCACTGCCTCCTATTACATTTCTGGCAGATAACTGCTGTCAGGTTCAGATGTCCAGTCCTGACTGCAAAGAGATGTTGGAAGTGTAATGGGAGGCAGTGCTCCCATTGATTTCAATGGGGTAAAGTCGGCTGTTACACTTATAGCGCTGATTAGCGATGACAATATCCGACCCACTGGGTCGAAGGATCAGCTGATTGGCAAAGATTCTAAGTAGCAGGCTCCCATCGGATCAAATATTGATGACCTATTCTAAGAATAGGTCATCAGTAGTTAAAGTCCCAGAATACCGCTTTAAGAGAGGCATCAATTTCACCTTCTGTCTTTCTTAAAAAGACAATGTAGTCATTTGAATCATTACCCAGCTTTTCAGGAGTCCAAAACGGAAAATTTGCTTAGCTATGCAGCAATAAAAGATCAGAGGATGCAGCACATGTTTTCTTCTGTCCTCCAAAAAGTGGCAAAAAAAGTGTACAGCCAAAATCTGTGAATTGAGTTGTCATCTTGCTTTCCAGGCGCCTATTTGAAAATTTTTGGACTGAATTTGCAGCAAAACAAGACAAACAACTGTTTCCGTTATGCCTTAAGTGCTCCATAAGAGGGCAATGTTAAAAAAAGAACGGCTTTGAATGCAGTCCAGGAGGTTGTTACCCAGCTTTCCCAGAGTTCCTGATAGCAAATAATACAGCTATACAACAGCATGAAATATGTAAAAAAAAAAAGGAATGGAATGACTGGAGTTTGATATTTTAACTCCTTTTAAAATCCTGAAAAAAGGGGTTAACCCTTTCCAATCCACTGTCTGATGTCTAAAGACATTCTGATTGAAGGCTGTACAGCTCCGATGTCGGAAGACGTCTGGCAGGGTATTCTTACTGTATGTTACTGGCCGCTCTGTGGTCGGGGGGCCTCTCCAGCATGTCCAATACCGCAGTACTGGCTCTAGCCAGCAGGTGGCGCCATTGTATAATAGCAGAAAGAGAAAGCCTGCTAGGAAACGCTGATTCCAAAATTGGATTGCAAAGGGTTAATGACAAAACCTAAATAAAATCCGATCATGACAAAACCTAAATATTTCCCTGTGGATAATAAAGCCACACAATAATGGTAAAAACATTTTTTGTATTTACCACCCTCTATGTTAAGATTAGTGTTGCTCGTCTTGATTGGCTGGGCGGTAAAATCGCCCCAATTTTTGCCAAATTGAATTGGGTGAGTTCAACTCTATTTTTGGCAACAATTATGCTAAAATTGAATTTGACAATATGTCTGCTACGGAGATCGGACTGCAGCCAATCAACTTTCAGCCAGGATGTCTTGATGATGTCACCAAATGCGTCATCCATCTTGCATATGGGCAGCGGTTTCATTGGATGCCTGCATCACATGACCTAGCCATATAAAACTTAGGCACATGGTAGGTAACCAGCAGCCATTTTATAGTTGAGCACAGGACAGAGAATCTGCATCACATTTATGTGCCTATATAACTCGTGGTCTATTCTTAAGGACATATATTCTATAGAGGATATATTGCTGCTGGTGTGAAAGCTTGTATACCAGCAGAGAACTGAAACGAGGTTCTATTGTAGGGAGCAGAGAAAGAAACTGGATGGCATTTATATGTCTATACAAAACATGTATATATTGGAAGAGGGTACATTTCAGCTGCTCTCAACGTATATAGCAGTAAAGCAGGCAGACAAACTATGCTTTGGCGTGGGGAATATTGCAGTTCTCTGTTTGTGGCCTTAGACGTACAAAGTCTCCAGACCGGTAATTGCAAATTATCTGCAGACCTAACTTAGCAGTGGGGTTTGGGGAATTAAATTATACTGCACCAAACAGGGACAGTTCACAATATACAATCTTTGCTGTGTGGCCTTCTGTTCTCACATATTGTACCTCTCAGGGATTGTAGCCTAGTTAATTGTCAGTGGTTTTTGTTGAATATAAAACAAAAAGAATCCCAAACAGGGAAACAGCAAATACACACAGTGTGTGTTAATGGCCCCAGGTGTTGTTCAAAGTCATGAGTCCGGTGACTATGAATTATTTGCCTCCTTTATGCAGCTAGCAGTGGGGTGAGGGGAATTAAATTAAGCTGATTAAAACAGGGACAGTTCACAAAAACAAAAGTGTTTTTGTCTTTGTTAATATAAAACTAAAATACACCCAAACAGGGAAACAGGAAAAAGACATTGTGCATATTAGCAATCTCACACATTGTTCAAAGCTGTAAATCCGTCGACTGCGAATTATTTGCAGGCATTCATTACGCACTACCTGTGGTTTTCTGCAAACTACAAAGTCAGCTAAAAAGTTAGAAAAAACTGCACTAAAAAGTAAATAAAAAAGAACTAAATAAATAAAAAGGAAACATAAAAAAGCAAGGGCTAAGGGATGTGTTAGAGGTGGTGTTGGAGGTGGTAGAGGACGAGTCAAGTTGGCACTTCAAGCGGCTCCCACTAAAGCAACATCTCCACATTCTACAGAAGGTAAGGTGAGTCCGCTGCTATTCCTTAGAATTGGTTCTGCCCGTGCGTTAGATCTACAGCTTGCAAAACAGGTCATAGAGTGGATGACAGAGCATGCCTCAAGTACCACCACCTCCTCTTCCTCCCAGCCGCAGGCATAAATCTTTCATTCTGTAGTAGTCAGCTATGAATACCCCCCCCCCCCCCCCTCTACTTCACCCTGTGCCAAATTCCCCGCACTCTCTGAAGCAGTCCACATGGATCAGTCTGAAAAGCTGTTTGATTATTCAGTGTCATGGATGTCAACTGGGTAGTCCAAATAACCAAAGGAAGAAGACCAAAGCATTGAATGCACTAATGCCCAATCATTTTTATCCTTCAAAGAGCGAGATGAGGGTGGTTCAGTGCGTGTGGTCAGCCCTCCACAGGCAATGTGTACTCAGAGGGATGCAGAAATGGAGGTGCCAGTTCACGGTACTCACTGTTACATAGAGTCAACTGAGCAGGAGAAAGACGACAAAAAGAAAGAGGAGGTGGAAGATGGTGAGGTACTTGATCTAACATGGGAAGGGGGGGAAGAGTTATCATAGCAGCTCTGCAGGGGAAGAAAGAAGAGGTGGATATTGCAGGACAACACCCTTACAAGATAGGGAGTAGGGTGTTGTAGAAAAAGGATTGTACCGCTACCATCAGCAACCATTAATCGCAGCAGCAACATCAGGCCAACAGCTAGATCTGCTCACGGGACTTATGCAACCCAGGCATTCTTTCAAACCGCACTTGATAATAGAACGGAGGTCATCTGTAAGATATGCAGTAAGTGTTTAAAGTGCAGCAGGAATGTAAACAACCTCAACACAACGTGTATGAACAGCCACATGAACTCCCACCACCTGATGCCTTGGAAAGCCCACCTGGGCTAGATGGCAAAGAGTCAGCCTCATCCTGCTCCCTCTTCCGCTGCTGTAGCTGCCTCTTCCTCCATCTTCCTCCCTGTTCATGCAGTAGCCTATGAGCAGAGAGAGGTAGTTTTCTGTAGGGGCAGCAGCATGCCTACTTCACGCCTCTCCTCCGCAATTGCCTCATCTGTGACATTCCTAAATGGTGGAATTCCATGTTGCAGAAGTTAAGACAGCAGAGAATGATCATAGAGTACTAGATGGTGTATACGATTATCAGGTGGAGATCGGTCACTTCACGCCTGTGGAATGGCTGCAGATCAAAAATGTTTTTGCCATTTCAGCCTGCTCCGAGGAAGCGACCAAAATGGTCAATTGTGATGGCACACTGATCAAAACAACCATCCCTGATGTCTGACGCTACAGGGCCTCAGGGACAATTTTGTGTTGTTGTCACAGAATGAAGAAGTGATTTAAATCAGCCAACTATCTGGCTAGTTTGCCACTACTCAACACCGCAGGCAGGGTAGCTTTGGCCAAGAAAGGGGGTGTCTTCTTCAACATGTTTCTGCAGCCATGGGAGGAGTATAGAGGAGGAAGAGCAGGAGGAAGAAAAAAAGGAAGAAAGGGGGGATAATTTAGGTCCAGAGTTATGGGATGGGGCTAAGCAACATTCCTTCTATCCATCACTAACCCAAGCGATTTTACATGGATGGAACGACCAGCTTGAAGACACTCTTAGGCCTGACCCTGAGGAATGTGGGCCATCATCTTTAGGCACTTTGAGGCATATGAGTGCTTTTTTTGTTGCAGTGCTTGGGCAAGGACCATCGCATAGCCCATATCAAAACATTAGGGCGTTACTGGGTGGCCACCCTCCTTGATTCCTGCTACAAGGACAAAATGACAAATCTCATTCTGGAAGTGGAAAGGGACCTCTGAATGCAGCATTATGAGGATAGACTGTGAAGCAGCTTGAGCAGAGCATTTCCCCATGACCACAGTGATGCATCCACAATAGATTGCAGCATTGCGGCTCATGGCAGATGAGCAGGAAGCCGCTGTGGCAGCACCACCACCGGTGGCAGGGGAAGTCTAACAGAGGTGTGGCATAGTATTTTCAGCCCGTTGCAGCCTGCAATACCAGCACAGGGTAGGATTCAGACAAGCATATGCGTACATAGGTGCGCACAGAACCGCGCACCGACATACGTGCACAAACAAGCATGAATGCAGGTACGTGCAGCATTGCTTTCATTGGGAGCGCGGCTGCTGCCGGCAACCCCTACAGTGATTTTCAGGGTAGGGCTTGAAATATAAGCCCTGCCCTGAAAATCATCCCTGATTTGTGTAAAATAATAATAATAATAAAAAAAAAAAATATATATATATATATATATATATATATATACACTACCGTTCAAAAGTTTGGGGTCACCCAAACAATTTTGTGTTTTCCATGAAAAGTCACACTTATTCACCACCATGCGTTGTGAAATGAACAGAAAATAGAGTCAAGACATTGACAAGGTTAGAAATAATGATTTGTATTTGAAATAACATTGTTTTTACATCAAACTTTGCTTTCGTCAAAGAATCCTCCTTTTGCAGCAATTACAGCATTGCACACCTTTGACATTCTAGCTGTTAATTTGTTGAGGTAAGCTTGAGAAATTGCACCCCACGCTTCTAGAAGCATCTCCCACAAGTTGGATTGGTTGGATGGGCACTTCTGGCGTACCATACGGTCAAGCTGCTCCCACAACAGCTCAATGGGGTTCAGATCTGGTGACTGCGCTGGCCACTCCATTACCGATAGAATACCAGCTGCCTGCTTCTGCTGTAAATAGTTCTTGCACAATTTGGAGGTGTGTTTAGGGTCATTGTCCTGTTGTAGGATGAAATTGGTTCCAATCAAGCGCTGTCCACTGGGTATGGCATGGCGTTGCAAAATGGAGTGATAGCCTTCCTTATTCAGAATCCCTTTTACCCTGTACAAATCTCCCACCTTACCAGCACCAAAGCAACCCCAGACCATCACATTACCTCCACCATGCTTAACAGATGGCGTCAGGCATTCTTCCAGCATCTTTTCATTTGTTCTGCGTCTCACAAACGTTCTTCTTTGTGATCCAAACACCTCAAACTTGGATTCATCCGTCCACAACACTTTTTTCCAGTCTTCCTCTGTCCAATGTCTGTGTTCTTTTGCCCATCTTAATCTTTTTCTTTTATTGGCCAGTCTCAGATATGGCTTTTTCTTTGCCACTCTGCCCTGAAGCCCAAAATCCCGCAGCCGCCTCTTCACTGTAGATTTTGACACTGGTGTTTTGCGGGTACTATTTAATGAAGATGCCAGTTGGGTACCTGTGAGGCGTCTGTTTCTCAAACTAGAGACTCTAATGTGCTTATCTTCTTGCTCAGTTGTGCAACGCGGCCTCCCACTTTTTTTTCTACTCTGGTTAGAGCCTGTTTGTGCTGTCCTCTGAAGGGAGTAGTACACACCGTTGTAGGAAATCTTCAATTTCTTAGCAATTTCTCGCATGGAATAGCCTTCATTTCTAAGAACAAGAATAGACTGTCGAGTTTCAGATGAAAGTTCTCTTTTTCTGGCCATTTTGAGCGTTTAATTGACCCCACAAATGTGATGCTCCAGAAACTCAATCTGCTCACAGGAAGGTCAGTTTTGTAGCTTCTGTAACGAGCTAGACTGTTTTCAGATGTGTGAACATGATTGCACAAGGGTTTTCTAATCATCAATTAGCCTTCTGAGCCAATGAGCAAACACATTGTACCATTAGAACACTGGAGTGATAGTTGCTGGAAATGGGCCACTATTCACCTTTGTAGATATTGCACAAAAAACCAGGCATTTGTAGCTAGAATAGTCATTTACCACATTAGCAATGTATAGAGTGCATTTGTTTAAAGTTAGGACTAGTTTAAAGTTATCTTCATTGAAAAGTACAGTGCTTTTCCTTCAAAAATAAGGACACTTCAATGTGACCCCAAACTTTTGAACGGTAGTGTATATATATATAGCCGCTGCCATGTAGTCACCTAACACTGTCACAGCTGTGGCAGAGGAGCGTGATGTTCTCCCATTGCTTTCAATGGGATCGGTGCTTCTGCGGTCACATTGAAAGCAACGGGCTGCCAGCAAGCCCTGCAGGGCTTTTTGGGGAAAGGCTTTAAATATAAGCCCTTCCCTGAAAATCATCCCTAGAGTATGTTAAAAATAAAAATAAATATATACTCACCTCTCCTCAGCTGCCGGGGCTCAGGCGCGTCCAGCCTGTCTTCTCCCTGCACTGCTCTGAATCTGTTTCAGCAGGTGGGGATTTAAAATCCCGCCTGCTGAAAGGGCTGCATCTGATTGTCTCAGCACTCAGCCAATCAAAGGCAGCACTCAGCCATTCATTGAATGACAGCTGAGTGCTGCCCTTGATTGGTCACAGCACTCAGCCAATCACAGGCAGCGCTTGGCCATTCATTGAATCCAATGAATTTGGAAGGCTTTGGCTGCATTGGGGACCTTTTGGAGGGCAAATTAGTGAACCTGATTTTTACTCCCAATGACTTTAATAGGAGTCAGAATTGGCCATCCCGGTTCACAATGATTTTCGTGAAATCGGCAAGATCCTGACATGAACTGATTATTCCACTAATCGTTCATCACCAGTTAAGATCACGTGACTGTCATTTTACAGCAGCTGTGGAACTGTATCTTAAAATTGCATTGGCAATAGTGCCCATATATACAATAAATATATACATTGTCCTAAAATGTAGAAAACCAATAGAATCAATCTTAAGAAATAGAAACATGTAGAGAGCAGGAGCCGCTAATCACGTTATAAAGATTATTGCGAACCCTAAGATTCTCTATATGTGCTGGAATTATGTAAGAATAAAATTAGCCTCTTTCAATGGCTTATTTGAATTAAGATCACAGGAAGCGCTCATCTGCTTGTCATGCTTTGCATTAGAGTCAAATCGTTCTGCAGTGAAGTGCCATGTCTAGGGTGACAATGACAAATTGTCACTAAATTACAAAGACTTCTGGCAAAAAGACAAGCTATTGGGGCCTCGTGAACAATGATCAGCGCAGGAAACTGAAGTGTCTGTAGATTTTCTGTTACCGCCGGTGAGGGGGGAGCTTCCGTGTGACCCATTAACTCTTTTGTGCAGTCATCTTTACAGAAAAGGTAAATATGTATGATTTGAAGATGGAAAATCAGCATCATAATGGCTGTCTGGGCATACAAGGTGTTTGACAGTTGAGGTTATGCGGGCTTAAAAAGCATGTCCGTCTCTGAATACCATGTTACAATTCATATATAGATATCTACATGAGATGTTGAGGCACTTTGTAAATACGTCAGACTATTTGTCTTCAATGGATCTTTGGAAACACAGAAAGGGAGATAAGAGGACAGGCCAAGCGTCAGCACCCGGCACACCCAGGCCGATGCCGGAGCCAACTGAGACCACAAAAAATGCCAGTCCTACATATTTATTAATCTGACAACCCAAAATCAATGTCCAAGATAGGACCGCAAAAAAAATTGTTTATTGAAAATCACATATAATAAAAACACTTAATAAACAGAACCTGAAAGAAATACATCACCTCAGGTCACATATAAGAAGCTACGGGTGAAGCGTGCGCATCGGGCGCAGGGATTTCCAGACCCTCGGTCACGTGGTAGCACTTTATTATGTGCATGACATTAAGCTTGCTTGTGCCTATTGTAGGTTGCTATGAGTATGATTTTCTTTAGGGACTTCTTATATAGCAGCTTACAATAGGCACAACCAAACTCAATGTCATGCACATAATAAAGTGTTACCACGTGACCGAGCGTCTGGAAATCCCTGCGCCCCAACGCGCACGCTTCGTTCTTAGTTTGCTTTATTTGTAATCTGAGGTGATGTATTTCCTTCAGTTTCTGTTTTTTAGATGTTTTTTTTTTTATTATACATCTAATTTTCAATAAATACTGTGTGGAGTAACACAGATGGCATTATTGTGGGTACTATAGAAGAGGGGATTGTGTGAAGATGTAGCTAACATAGGGAGGGCGATTAAAAAAGCAGGGAGCCAAAGTTGTCTGTTAAATTCCATAGAGAGAAGTTCTGGCCTGGAGAAGTCATCATGTCGGTCTGGGCAGGATACAAAAGAAATGAGGAACTGAACAACTGCAGTTAGAGAGGATGTCACCTGCGATCACTGAATATAACAGTACTGTAATCACATGTATGGTCTGTGTAGAGCTGGTATCAACCATTATATGGCTACTGAATGCGCTGCTGCAGATTTATTGCTGCTTGTTCGTTACACACTGCAAATGGGCCCACTGAGACTATGTTGCTCAAGGTTCCATATAAACCTGGAGCTGGCCCTGACTGAAAAGGGGGCATTATTACTAACCAGGGGGAAAAGGCAGCATTGTTTCTGAAAGGCGGCATTATTACTTAAAAGGGGACATTATTAATAAAAGGCGGTATTATTACTGAAAGGGAGTATTTTTTATTGAAAAGGCGGTATTATTAATGAAAGGGGAGCATTATTACTGAAAGGGTGCATCACTTCTAAAAGGGGGGAAATGGAGGCATTATTTCTTAAACTGCGAAAACGGGGACATTACTTCTGAAAAGCGGCATTATTTCTAATCAGGAGCAATGTTTCTGGGGAATTTTAAGTGAATGGGGACAAAAAGGGCAGTGTTACTGAGTGGAGGTAAAAGGGGGTATTATTATTACTGAGTCATTATTACTAATTACTGTGTATAAGGGTGAATACGCACTTGCGTTTTTTTCACGCGATTGTCAATGGGACTTTTTAATGTTAAAATCGCACAAAAATTGCAAAGCACAAACTTGTGATGCGTGTTTAACATTAGAAAATCCCATTGACAATCGCATGAACAAAACGCGCAAGAAAAACGCCAGTGTGCAGGAGCCCTAAGGGTCACTATTAGCAGCACTTCCTCAATCGGTTCCACCCCCCCCATCCCAGATGGACATCCAAACAGAAGAGTATACTAGTCTTGTTCCAGAGATCCCATTGGTTTCGGTTTAAGAATGAGCACATGAAGGAAAGAAAAAGCATACCAGTGTTCAGGGGTGTAATCAAACACATCAATGGTCAAAAGGCCAAGGAGATTCTCACTTACTTAGTGGGGAGAAGGGGGATAATTCACTCAACCCCCAAATCCAAGATCCAGAGATGAAATGTATGACCAACACTTTCTAAGTTGCCTCCTTTTTCAAGCCATGACAAATAATAAGTAACCATCATTGTTTATGCCTTGTAAAAGGAAGCAAGTCACTGTTAGAGTCCTCCGAAACGTGTTGCACCTTTGACTACATCCTAAAAATATCCAGTCTTCTTCATGCAAAGAAAGTGTTGGTCATACATCCCAGCTCTGGATTGAAATGGATATATGATCAGCGGTCTTGGATTTGGGATGGGGACGGGAAGGGGGGGAATGGGGTGGTTGAGTGAATTAGCACTGCCCCACCTAAGTAACAATTTTCTCTCTTTGGCCTTTTGAATGTTATTGTGCTTGGTTACACCCTTGAGTGCTGATATACATTTTCTTTACTTTATATGCTGTGATGACTAGTAGATTGGAGCTACTTAAACGGTGTTGACACATGCAATGTCAAGCTAACTTTGCAAAGGGCAATCTTCATATCATAACATTAGCAACATGTTTCAACACCAGAACAGAATCTTTTTT
The DNA here is from genome assembly GCF_035609145.1 of Eleutherodactylus coqui. Lineage (NCBI taxonomy): Eukaryota > Metazoa > Chordata > Amphibia > Anura > Eleutherodactylidae > Eleutherodactylus > Eleutherodactylus coqui. The sequence goes on along the minus strand of NC_089842.1, from coordinate 155,912,060 downwards.
TGTGAAAACAACATGTTCATATGGTAAATACATGTTTTTATGTCTTAAGAAAATCCTATTCTGGGGTTTAAATGTGTTACTTATGTTATAGAAAAAGATTGCCCTGCCTTTTGAGCAGCACCTATCTGCTGGTCATGTTTTGCATTGCACATTATTTATCTAGTTCAGATCTGGAGTTACAGCCTGTACTATACTCCAGAGCTGCACTCACTATTTTGCTTGTTGTTATTGAAAACAGCAACAAGTTTCATGTCAGACACACCCCTGCAGAAGGAGGTTACTGTTCATAAATAACCTGTTTGATGATATAAAAGCCGGAAAATATTTTGGGTTCCCATCTCCTTATAAAACTATATTCACCCCTCTTGACTACAGGGCACTGCCACAGATAATGTCCTGACACCAGTTGGTATCAGGACGCTGTCTGTATCAACAACTTGGAGTGAGAATGTCTGGTCTGGATCAGTACTGGGATCTGGATTTATGGAATCTGGTGTCTACTATTGTTTAGGGGGTCAGAATTCTGTATTTATTGAGGGAGTCTGGTCTGGGGTATCATAAAGAGGGTCTTATGCACTAATTGTGGTGAAATGTTGTAAACTGAAGGTGTCTCCTATATAAATAGGTAGAGCATAAGGAATCTCCCTTATGCTCCTTTTCAAAAGTTGGCAAATATGGTTTAGGCTCCGAATTTATCAAAACACATCATCATGCAGACTGATAACCTAGTCTCATAGCATTTGCCATCCAAAAATGAATTAAGATTTCTTCTGGAAACATCTATAGTACATGGGTAGATGTTGCGGGGCACATGAGGTCCTATCATTATGTAACAGCTGGACAGCCATTAGTTGCTTTGATACCATGAAATCAAAGCAATGGTGATATAAATCTTGAATTTTCTCTATTTTTTTTTACAATGGCCAATGAAAACCCCATCTATAAATCATCAGTCAAGACGGATTGTTCATTGTTCATGGAGTCTGGTGGAACAGTCACTTCTTACCTTTCATTGTGAACTTCGACTTGACCTAATCCTGTATCAGATGATGAGTTTACCATCTGGCCACAGCTAGACCACTGGAGAACTTCAAAGACTGCTTTTAATAGTATATACTTGGCGTCCATACCGTATCTGTTTTTCATTACCGCTTATTTATTGTCCTACTTTAGCAGATGGAAGCCGAGTGTCCAATTGCAACCTTAACCCCCATCTGCCCACTGCATAGATTTTGGAAATGTAGTAGTATGATGGTGCGGTGGTGATAATACTTAAAGAGATTTGGTTGTTTGGTTTACACAACTTATGTTTAAATACCCTATTTGGAAATGTAATAGAAGCGAGTTCATGGACCTCATTAGCCAGCGCAAAGAAAAGCTACAAAGAGTGCGGCTCTTTCTGGAAGACCCAACATGTCAATGCATTACACAGTCCATTGATTTAAATTAGAACTGTGTAATATTTAATTACTGGAGTAGTGGTGCTACAGAAAAATTGTGTTTTGTGTTCCCCACTTACTAGAGCTGATCATTGGGGGTCATAGCAGCAGGACACCCTGTAGTTGGCTTAGTACTGGTGGACCATTTCCATAAAAAGGTATTGTCCAACTCGGATAAGAGTTATGGATACAATTGTGTCAGTTTTCAGATATTATTGCATTGAATTACATTCTGAACATCTGTACAATTAAAAACACCTTTTATGATCTGGCATTGTTCAGTGGCATGTGCTGCATAAAGCTATACCAGTGCTTTACTCTGGTGTACCAGGAGTTTGCAGGCTTAAAGGCTTTGTACAACTTTGACTATTATTTTTTATGCTTTAAATCAATGTGTTTTTGCAAATAATAGGCTGCTCAGGGAGAGGATAAGGTAAATGGAGAGATAGCTGTGTAGTACTGAGTGAGCATGATCATGCTGCACAGCCTCTGAAAGAGGAGATGGATGGGGGAGCTGAGCTTGTGCAGGTTCATGAGAAAGGCGGTGCTGAGAATACCCCTGAGCCAGGAATTTGCAAACCAAGTATGAAGCTTTCTAAATGCATGAAAGGGAAAACTCAATGCAAACAAAAAAAAACAGATAAGTGTATATTTTTTCTACAGGGACTAAGTAAGATACTGTGTGTGTATTGATTTTTCATGCACAAAGTTTTCCATAGCCTTTAAAGGGATTATCTCATCAAAACAATGCCTTTCCATATGTACTATTAAGGCATATGGATGTTGTATAAAAGATATAAGACCTGCATCTACAAAGAGCCAACAATGGAGACCACTACTTGAACTTTAATCACTGATAAGTGATCCTGGAAGGGGTTAGATGGCGGGTTTCACTACCTCCTAGATGAAATGAGTGGCTTTTTATTTGTGTCACAGTTATCCATCATAAGATATAAATCACACCCCTGCATGCTGTTATAGTTTCTTCTCTATTACTGTTCTATGATGCCAAGACCTTTGCGCCTCTTGAGACGACACCAGCAGTCTCCAAGTGGATGTCCAAGCAGGGGTCAATGGCTATCCATCAACATTGCTACTTTGAGGCTTTCTTAGCCAGCAAGTATGATATTGTCATAAATGGGCACCACCATAACACCAGGTGAGTCCATACCAACCTTTTTGTCCTTGATACTCATCAAACCTGGAGTACTACCATTTTTTGGTTAGTGTATGTTCTAGGAGAAGTCAGAGTGGAGAATCATTGTGTAAGATTGGCTCCTGAGGGACCCGACTGATCCAGGTATTTTACATCACTGCTGCACAGGTCGAACTTAACTTGGAGTCCAAAAACCGAGGCTATTATTAGTAAAGAAAAGTGATCTTCATGAAGCAACCCTAGATTACCAGGAACCTGTGTCATTAGAGTCCAGATTATAATTCCTGTATTTGTTTTCATTTTATTGAAGTTTATAGCAGATATTTTCTATAAACTCTCACTCAATCTAACTTTATGGAATTGCTGTTCATGCATTTGTTGTTTTGTTATGCATTAGTATAGATTGTGCCTGGCCCACTCTCCACTCCAAATGCCTATTACAGTTTTAGCATGCTAAGGGAAGAGGAGCCAAGGCTGGCAGACTGCGGGGTTGTCAGTGCCGGATGCTCTATGCACAGGATAATCAGTTTTAAATAACAAACATACAAAACCCTGATGCCTGTGAATAGGAGACACTGCAACAGATTTATCAGTACTGTCACTATTAGCGGAGGTAGGAGGTGAGGGGTTGGGGACATTGTTTTGGTCTGTATTTGGAGATTCAATAAAGGCGTATGACGGTTTCAACAAATAGAAGTTATTTATTACATAATGAAAAGTTAAATATTTTTTCAATTTTTTTTTACTGAATTAACTCCTCGCTGTTCTCAGTCTCTATCTCTGCTTGCTGTAGATGAATAAAATAATCATTTATTTTCAAATGGAAGGAAAATGTTTCCTGGTCACGTGATCAATGTGAGTGCACAGCTCTTTACAGTTTCAGAACAGTTGTCAGACCTGAGCTTCTGTGTATCACATCACAAGACCAGGACAACTTTTTTTTCCGCTAGTAGTAAACAATGCAGTTTTTGTTATGTTGTGATAGCAAGCAAAGATCTTGAAAACTTTTATAACTTTTCCTCTTTGGGACAGGCCATTGATGGCCTCACCCTTGGGACAGGCCATCGATATCTGATCAGTTGGATCCACCATCCAAAATCCCCTCTAATTAGCTGATTGAGGGGACTAAATTGCTCATGCAATTGACATCTGAGTGTGATCCCATTTGTTTTCAGAACGCCATATTTTATTTACCTTTATTCACTTTAATGAGGCTAGTATGAGTGCAGCAGCTCCTGGAGTCAGGTCACTGCTGGAATGCAAGAGCAAGTGAGTATAAAAAATACATCATTTGGTTCCCGTCACGTCCCCACAGGACCATAAACTAATGGTATACAAGGCCTAAATATAAGAGCCCATATAATAATGCAATATATTGACCCTTTAGCACTTCCATATAATTACGTAAATAACAATGATGTACAATGGCATCAGCACCACAATGCAAAAATGATATACTGTCTAATGCCTAAGTAGCAGCACCACACAATGCGTGACAACTTGGGGATTGTCATCTCTGGGTTAAAATGGTCGGCACAGAGAGGGGGAAAAATCGGAGCATGTTTTATTTTTGTGTGGGCTGCTTGCGGACGGCTTCCATTGAAGCACATGTGAAAAAGACTTGGGTATACTACTAGATCATAGACTGAACATGAGTCAACAATGTGATGCAGCAGCCAAAAAGGCAAACCCAATTCTGAGATGTATTAAGATGTATTAAGCATAGAGTCTAGATCACGTGAGGTAATTGACCCCCTCTACTCTTCCTTAGTTAGACCTTATCTGGAATACTGTGTCCAGTTCTGAGCACCCCACTTTAAAAAAGACATAGACAAACTGGAGCAAGTTCAGAGAAGAGTTACCAGGATGGTGAGCGGTCTGCAAATCATGTCCTATGAGGAACGGTTAAAGGATCTGGGAATGTTTAGCTTGCAAAAAAGAAGGCTGAGAGGAGACTTAGTAGCTGTCTACAAATATCTGAAGGGTTGTCACAGTGCAGAGGGATCAGCTCTATTCTCATCTGCACAAGCAAAGACTAGATGCAATGGGATGAAACTGAAAGGAAGGAGACACAGATTAGAAAAAACTTTCTGACAGTGAGGGTGATCAATGAGTGGAACAGGTTGCCATGTGAGGTGGTGAGTTCTCCTTCAATGGCAGTGTTCAAACAAAGGCTGGACAAATATCTGTCTGGGATGATTTAGTGAATCCTGCAATGTGTAGGGGGTTGGACCTGATGACCCTGGAGGTCCCTTCCAACTCTACCATACTATGACTCTATGATCAACTCTCCTGATTTTAGTCCCCTGCTCTTAAATTACGCCCATCATCTACCCTCCCTGCCCTCATACGTCCTATAGCACCTCACTCCATCCTGATTAAGCCCCCCATACATCAAAAGCGCTGCAGAATAAGTTGCTGCTATAGAAATAAAGATTAGAGATGAGCGAACGTACTCGGATAAGCACTACTCGTCCGAGTAATGTGCTTTATCCGAGTACCTCCCTGCTCGTCCTGAAAAATTCGGGACGCGCTGCGGAGCGGGGAGCTGCAGGGGAGAGCGGGGAGGAACGGAGGGGAGATCTTTCTCTCCTTCTCTCCCGCCCGCTCTCCCCTGCTCCCCGCTGCGACTCACCTGTCAGCAGCGGAGCGCCCCGAATCTTTCAGGATGAGCACAGCGATACTCGGATAAAGCAAATTACTCGGACGAGTAGTGCTTATCCGAGTACGTTCGCTCATCTCTAATAAAGATTATTATTATATTATCCTTTTTAAAAGGACCTGTCATGGTGTAAAGTCAGTGGGGCCGGCTAACTCTATCCCCATTTTTTCTTCATACTCCATTCCCTCATACAGGCACTTCTTAGATCTGTTCCCTGGCACTGTGAATCTGTCACGTGGGTGCTCTCCACCACTTACTGTCACTGGGTGATGTTAAACTTAATTGACAATCCAATCTCACCCATTGACAGTGAACGGTGGGGACCATCCAGTTGAGAGATTTGCAGCGCCAGGAGCTAGGCTCAGAGGCATAACTTGAAGCTTTTGGGCTCCAATGCAAAACCTGTAACAGGGCCCCCAATTGTAATCCTTTATTTATAGTACTGGACTGCCTATATGGAGAAGAGAAGCCTTATAGGCCGCTGGGCCCGGGTGCAACCAGATCCTCTGCATCCCTTATAGTTATGCCCCTGGCTGGGACTGAGAAGAGCCCGTCTGGGCAAAAGGAGGTGAGCATGAAAAAAATAGGTATATAGTGAGTGGGGCCACAGCTGCAGATCAATGTAGTCAGCCCCGCTGAGTTTACACCAAGACAAGTCCTCTTTAAGGCATTCAGTAAATTTAAAGGGGCCAGGCTTACTGACAGATGTCCTTTAATTATTCTCTGTCCCTTTCAATGTTTCTGATTTTAAAACAGGAACAAAAGGAATGAAATTTCTAAATCTGGTTGCCTCCACTCACTGATGTTGCTGGCTGTCTAGCACAAATATTTTCTCTCCCAATTTACATTTTGAGAAAGACATGAAATAAAGATGATTTTCCGCGTTGGGTGACTGCACGGAGTGTCGCTGCCCATGTGCTAAGCCATTTGTTAAAGCCTCATAAACGGCATGTTGATTTTTTTAATTAAACACATGGTAAACCGAAGGGCAGATTCAATTTATTGTAATTTTTTTTAGTTTTTGTTATTTTATATGGTACAGAGTAAGGAGATCACGTCAGAACCGTGGAAGATAGTGCAGTGAATTTACTTCATAGAAGAAATAATTATTCATATTTAGCTTAGACAATATGCAAATTTATGTTAATTTTGAAAGGGGAAAAGCAAAATGAACAATTAAAGGGGTATTCCCACTATTAGAAGTGACGGCTTAACAACTGCATATACCATCGATCATAACCAATGAGTGCCAACCACTAGGACCCCTACTGATCACCACAACAAAGGGTCAGAAAGCCTTTTGGCAGCACAGTCTAGGTTGTGCCCATCTACTCTGCATTTAAGTGAACAGGGAGAGTGCTGGACTGGGGCTCTTTGGGTCACCGTCCATCTATGCAGAATATGTTAGCATCTACTTTATTTGCTTCAGAAATTTCACTGCACAAACAGGTCATGTAATCAATAAGACCTCGGAGGTTATTAGTGAATTGTCCCATAACGAATAGAACTTAGTGATTGCTCCAAAGTCACCTCCCAGTAGAGCTGTCTTCCGCTGGAACTTTGGGGTCCATCATTGTATCAGAACCTGCACCCACTAGAGGAAGTGTTTCTGGTTCTTGTGTGGGCCAGTTAAGTCCTAAATTAGACTTTTCTGGAGTTTCCTGGGGAAGAACAGAGGGAGAGGGCAGCGTTTATTCTGTGGATCAATGAAAGTCCATGCAGTTGGATCCCCACTACTCATGACATGATGACGTATCGTAGTGATATTCCATCACTAATGAAAATTCGTTATATCCCGAAAAACAAAAATCTTGAGTAAGTACAAGTCTTTAAAGGGGACCTCTTAGCAGAATTATCGATAGCACTATTCAGTATGTTATAAGCATGTCACACATGTATTTTGATAAAAGCAAACTTTTAGTTGTACCCCCAAATTAACCTTTTTCCCGAGTCACACAGGGAGTGCCTTCCTCACTCACAGGGACCCGCACTCTCCTCCTACTTCACCTTTTTAGCGCATGTTTGGTGTACCAGTTAAGTCGAGATGTATACTTCACTGACTTCAGTGTGTTAGTGAGGAGGCGGTAAGTAGGAGAGGGTGGGTTCCTGTGTGACGCAGTCACTCACAGCAAGTTAGGCACTGGCTATGTGACTCAAGGAGAATTTACAATATCCTAACAAAAAGTGTCCGTAATGGTCTCGGTCCATTGGTTGTAGTGGCAAAAACCATGAACATGGAGGTATAACTTGGCATACTAGACAATAATGTGCTGCCGCAATTGGGATGTGACAGTACTCTGGGAATGGCCAGCAATACTTCCCACATGAATTGTCACAAATCTAATGCTGTTTTATGGTAATTTGAGGTTATAGTTCCACAATTAGACTGGCTTCACAGAGTTTGGACTTAAACCCTTATTGAACATCTTTGGGATGAACTGGAACACCGGGTCAGGAAATATGACAAGCGTCCATCTTCTTTGAGAAAACTCGCCAGATGTTTGCAGGATGAATGGAAGGAAAGATCAGCTGAAGTGTATCAGTTGGCAGAAAGTATGCCACGGAGCGTATTTGATGTCATTAGGACCAAAGGAGTCCCCACTAAGTATTAACGTATGGAAATAAATACTTTTGATTCTTGTTCAGGTGTCCAATTACTTTTGGTAGAATAGTGTATATAATTTAGAACAACTGTATAGGAGAAAATAACTTAAAAGGAACCTGTCAGCAGAATTATTGATATACAACCACCACCATAGTGTTATTCAGCATATTATAAGTACCGTATGTCTCACATGTATTTGTATAAAAGTAGACTTTTGGCTACATTCCTAAATCTTAATTTTTTTTTGCGCCCTATATGTACTGTATGTTACGTCTATAATCATGCCCCCATGTCTACTTGACTTTTGTACCTTGAGATTTAAAATAAAATGTACCTTGGAGGCTTGAAATGCAAACTTCTCATATGGTTCTCAGCCTTGAAGAAACCAGATAAAAGTGCTTGACATTTTTAATAACTCACCCTGAGGCATAACTCTACAAGGAGTATTTCTCTTAGAGAGTTAGAACATATGGTACTAGGTGTCCTTTGTCCATTTAGTCCTATGTCAGAATGGGCAGACAGACATGACTCGCTGACTAGGGGCAATGCCCTGTGAACACAACCCTAGCTAGTGCAAGAAAAACACATTTGAGCTAACATCTTCCAAAGTCGCGTCCTTGGTCTCAGGCATTAATGATGTTATTGTCGTCTTGTTATTACTCCGTTCTTTTTCCACTTAACCTAAGAAGTACCAAAGAACAGGAGGACAGGATACACAGAATTGTTGTAGGCGTTTACGTAGGTCGAATGGGTCTCTTTGGCTGACAGAAGCTATTCTTAAGGACACGTGCTGGATGCATCTTGGCAGGAGATTCACAAAGCCTTTCTGTTAGCTGTTAACTCCTTACAGAACACAAAGCATCCAGCTTTATTCTGCACTGCGCAGACACAAAGGAAGACAGTTCTGTACTTGCTAAGGGTTGTCTTCTACAAATCATCCCTTGTTAAGTGACCTGTAACTGCATGCACTGTACAGCACATACAGGACTTCATTTGGGACCCTCCTTTATTAGATGGAGTTGAGACGCAAGAGCAAGCAGTGTCCGTTCAGAACTATAGCTCATTGGTCTTCCATCGAATGGCCTTGACTGGACCAGAAACGTGTCAAGGGTCTGTTTTAACGATGGGTTTTACAAGCAGGACAACCTATTTAAATATTGCTGCAAAGATCCTCCACCTGGGCTGGTGAGCAACCTCAGCTAATTCTGTCACTTTTGGTGGAAATACATAGTGTAGAGGAAGATGGTAGACCCAGCAGGCCAGTCATTCATGGGAGAAAACATGATCTTCCCTTTATGGACATTTACTTATCTAATGTGTAAAGTCACCTGTGACTTTCAGACAGGAACCCAATCATGTCTAAAATATTCTGCCAGTACTGTACAATCCCACCAAAAATATCAGTTTCCTACTTTTAGTTTAAAAAAGTTTAGGAAAGACTTCAGTTTGTATAGAGTCGATTTAGGAAATGCTTAAAAGGGATTATTATTCATTTTTAAAGTGCGAAGGCGCTGTACAAATGAATAGGGGTTAAACTACACTGCATCATATGCAAGCTGCAAATACTACTATATAACCACATTACAAATATAAGACAGACCGATATAACATCCACTAAGTGACTAACAAATTGATATAGAGGAAGCAATGACCCTGCTGTTAAGGGCTTACAGCGTAAGGGGAAGGAGACAGCAGGTGAGGATAGAAGGTGTTCATCTTGTGGTGACCATGGGGTTACTATAGGTTGACAGGTGAGTTTTCAGGTTCCCTTTGAAGCTTTCCAAGGTGGCGAAGAGTCTGTTGGGTTGAGGTAACATGTTCCAGAGTATAGGTGATTGACAGGAGAAATCCTGGAGATGACAGTGAGAGACGCACACTAGGGGAGAGTAGAGGAGGTCTTGTGAGGACTAGAGGTTATGAGTGGTTAGGGATCGTGAGATTAGGTTTCAGATGTATGGAGGTAACATGTTGTGGATGGCCTTGCATGTCATTGATATTTTGAACTGGGTTCTTTGGGTAACAATCAGCCAGTGGAGGCATTGGCAGAGGGAAGAGGCAGGGGGGTAATGGGCAGAGAGGTGGATAAGCCAGGCAGCAGAGTTGAGGATGAAGGAGCATTGTACTGGATTCCGATGAGGTGGATGTTGCAATAGTCTAGCTGGAAGATAATAGGTGCATGCATTAGCATTTTTGTGGGCTCAGAGTTGAAGAAAGTTTGTATCCAAAAGATGATTTCAGCTGGAGGTGGTAAGGCTTGTATGTATGGTTTGGAGAAGAGGGTGGAGTCAACATTGCAACAAGACAACCGACTTGTGCAACTGGTGAGAGTATGGAGTCGTTGATAGGGAATGATAGGTCTTGAGGGAGTGTAGAGTGAGGGGAGGGAAAGATGTATTTTCCATGTTAAGTTTTTACCCCTTAGCACTCCATAATGTATAGTTACGTCATAGAGGTACAGGGTTTGTATGGAGTGGGATCGGTGGTTAACCCTGCTCCATACAATGCAGGTGCTGGCTGTCTTTGTCAGCTAACACCCTCCCATAACAGCTGCGTTCAGTGGTCACGCCGACACTGTTTCTTACAGCAGCCTTTTTTCTGTGTCTGGACAAAGTTTTTTAAAGCTTTATGAATGCCCCCCTATGTTTTTTTTGAGTTCGACATCAGTGGTGAACAGTTATGTGATGGTGTACTGGAAATATGGATAAAAACTGGATTTTCAGCCATTGTTCAGGGTATCACTTTAAGGAAGTTATCCAGGATTAGATAGAACAGTCTGAGTTAGGGTCCTTTTACAGAGCATATCATTCAGATTCAGGAATGAGAAAGATGATAGGGCAGTGAAACTGCCCGCAGGATCTGAATGACGAACCATAATTTGTTCTCCATTCAGTTTCTACAAGCATAAAAAAAAATAATCAAACAATGATTGGCCTGTGTGAATGGGCCATCATTCATCTGTAAACGATGGCCTGTTTACTGTGGATCGAAGTGAGTGGGCAAGAGATTGTTCCGGTCCACTCAACTCTATTCAGTGAATGATCCTTGTTTTTGTGTGAACGTACAGGAGCAATTATTGGTGAGACGACTGTCAGGCACTTCATGTAAAGGGGTCCTTTTGTTTGTTTTCTAGAAACAGCGCCACGTTTATTGCTAGGCTGAGTCTGAAATTGCAGCTCTTCTCAAGCAAATGCTGTAATAGCAGATATAGCCATGGGCATGATTGCATTTTCTAATTCTGGACACCCCCTGTAAATATTGATACCCCGATATTAAAGTAAAGCCTGTAAAGCAGTCTGTAGCCCATCAATAAGGAAGTTTGGATTGCTGCTGGCAACGTAGACTCCGAACTTTACCAGAACTAAGGCAATAATTCCAGAAATGACACTAGATCAGGGAATTGCTATTTTAGCAGAATGAAATGATAATGCAGTAAACAAAATCTGTTACATCAAGTAGCGATGGGACTTGATAACTTCGAGATTATAAAAGTATTCCAGAATATTGGACCTTTATAGAAACTTTTTAGCATATTAAAACCTAATAGGAGATTAATAGGGGCAAAGATCCTTTAGAAAGAAGGAGCAAAACTAAACACTAGCCCCAACGGTGTGACCATGTCTTTCATTTTTAACCATCTGCTCTTTCTGTGCTGGATTATCGGACTTTCCAGATTCTTAGATGGCAAGAATTTTACTGTATATTCTAAAAGGCCCATAGGTCTGGATGGCTGGATAGATACAATAGTTTCCTCTTTCTCCCATATCCTCTAAGTGACCTCGCTGATACAGGCAATAATTGATACAAGCGTCAGTGACACAGCGCATGGCGTGAGCGCAGTGAGTGTACATGGGAATTAGTTCTAATGCGGATTCTGTCTGCACAGATACGGGAGTAGGGCCGGAATGATTCTGTACGACGGCTCCCTGTGCCAGTTTGTGTACTTTTACACAGAAACATTGAGAATTTATAAGACAGCTGACACTGGCTGGCACAAAAGCCACTTCTCAATGTGTTAAAAGGAAAATTCAATTAAAGATATGTTCAACTGCTGCGTGTCCAATGGCGGCAGGGAGCTGTAGCAACACACGCTCGCTGCATTACTTCTTCCGTATGGAGCCCAGTCTCTTGTGCTCACTTTTAAGGACCTCATATTCTTCCTAACATAAAACAGCAGCTTGGCGTTAAGAATGAAAAGCTTTATTTCTACACAAGCGTACAGTGGAAGCAAATCCAATCAGGAGGGATTACAATAAAAGGATTACTTTTTCACCCCATAAACAGCACCACCCTCACCCATGGGCTATGTCTGGTATTGCAGATTTTCACTCTTCATTTAATTGGGCAGAGCAGCAGGGGCAGCCAGTAAACAAGAGTGGCACGGCCTTAAAAGTCCTTTAAACTCAGAATGCCTTTAAGGCTGTGTTAACACATTGCAAATTTGTTGCACAATTTCAGCTGTGGAATTCGCACCGAAATTCCGTAAGGCTTCTTTTACGCGGACCACAACGATATTGCAGCTGTGTTCTGTGCGATATTGTGATTTTGTGTTGCTACAAAGTCACGCGTCTTTGCAGCGCTCTTTTGCCAGTATTTTTGGTGGGGTTGAAATATAAGCCCTACCCTGAAAATAAACCCTAGCTGCTTTATTGAAAAAAGAAATCACCTAACAGGCACACTCTGCTTCACTGTACGTCCCCTTCTGAAGCTCCGCAGCACTTGGCTGTAGTCTTCAGTGTCGACTCGGATTTGTTCTCGGGCGCCGTGTCTCAGCCAATTACTGCAGCGCCCGATGGACCAATCACAGCTATTCAACTGTGTTTTCATGCGATGCAACACAAAGGAAGGCTCCATAGGGAAACATGGGCTACAAAGCATTAAAAAAGTGGTAATATTTAGCAACCCCCTTTTTTTTCCGTCGCAATGTCGCAGGCTACAAAACGTGGCTAATGTGAAGGAACCGATTGGAAAGCATGGGCTTCATATACATGTGATTTGTAGTGCTGTTGCATGGTGAGAAAAATCGCACAATTTTGTCACCCGTGGGAAAGCTGCCTAACAAAGTACACCTGCTGAACCCTGATTTTCATATTTGACCCCTTCCAAATGGGATACGGTCTTCACTGCAGGGTGCCCAAGGCATTAGTCGTCCACATAGTCCCAGCAAAGTGGCTGCTGACACTGCACTAGGCCAAGTTGTAGTACTTGATTGTGTGAACAGGTGCGTATCCAAAATATTTGCTACGGTCAAGGCTGGCAGCACAGGTGCAATAATGAGGTTCCAAGCTGAAGGTCGGGGCAGGCAGAAAGCAATAAGGGCTCCTTCACACTGGTGATCGTGATATCGCCATGAGAAAGTCGCATCTTTGTTCATGCGATTTTTGAGCGTCAGTGATGCTTTTTCCTTAGAAAAATCTTGTCTTCCAGCACTGGCGCCTGTGATTTTCTCGCACGAAAGCCAATAGGAGTTTCTAAAAATGCAGTGCACGAAAATTACAAGTTTGTGTCTTGCGATAAAAAGAAAGCTTTATAGGGAAACATGAGAGGCAAAAAAAATGCTGAAAAAAAAAAAAGGCATGTAGCGATTTTCAAATCTGGCAACATCACATCAGTGAAAACATCGCAGATGTGAATGAAACTATTGAAAAGCATGGGTTTCATAATTTTCACGGAATCTTCTTGCAAGTGTGAAGGAACCCTAAGGTTGGGTTCACAAGGGGCGGATTTGCCGCGGAAATTCCGTGCGGAATTTCACCGCGGCAAATCTGCATGCGGCCGCTAATCCCGGGATTAGCCAGCCACGTGGACAAAATTTCTCAGAAATCTTGTCCACACGGGCCGGCAAATCCACTGCGGCTAAGCCGGCAGAAGCCGCTGCTGCGGAGCGGATTTGCCGAACGCAGCATGTCTATTTTTCCCTCTGCGGCCGCGTTCTCCTCTATGGGAGTGCCGGCTGCAGCGGAAGAGCGAGCGGCCGGGCCACTTCAAAGCCGCCGCTTTTTCCACGGCGGTTCTCCCGGCGGAAATGTCGCGGTTTTTGCTGCAGCCAAACCGCGACATTTCCGTCAGGAATCCGCCCTGTGTGACCGTGGCCTAACAAAGTCCAGTTAACAGAGCCCAGATCAGGGAGTACAGAAGTCAGAATTGATAGAAGTTACAACCAGAATAAACAGAAATAGAGGCTTTGTCGCAATGGCTAAATGAGACCAATTGCTTAGACATCTGCCATGGAGGGAGGATGCCCAATATAGCAGAAAGTGGTTGGTGGGAGATCTGTTTAGAGCATGCGCACTGACCCTTTGAGAGCAGGAGCGTGCACATGCCCTTCGCATGGCATGCAGGTCAAGAACAATGGTGCCCGACCATGGCTCCAGTGACAGCTGATCCAGAGGAGCGGCAGTGGCATGCCAGAACACAAAGTACCATGCAATGTTAGTGAATGGGGCTTTTACAAACCCTTCTCACTCACAGCAGGAGAAATCTGCATCAGGTTCTATTCATCCTGCAGCTCATCACATCCACAGCAGACTCGGTCGTGGAAATGCAGATTGCCATCACGGATTTCATTTATTCAAATGCAGTTTGCAGCCCATTCTCACCACAATCTGCATGAATGGATTCCATTGCAGATTTACTTCTACAAAAAGTTGAGGATATATCTACCCATACCCTAAATAATGATTCCTGGCCTATTTCAGCTATGACATCCTACTCTTGGCACTAAATACAATGTAGGACTCCTGCACAGAGTTTTAGTCTGCTTTTCTCTCTGGCTGGGAGGCAGCTTGCTGCAGCAGAAATCCCTTCTCAGTTTACAATAGAGACCAAGCATTGCTGCCTTTGACACTTGGCAAACATGATCACCAATATTGGATGTGATTTCTCACTTTGTAAGCAGATTCAATCAAGTCAGGTAGACCTAAGAGAAGAATGACTGTAGGGGTAACCAAAGAATTATCCCCATAACAGCTAATTATGGTAGATGTCAACTACTATATTGGAGGACAGGAGAAACCTGAAGAACAGCTAAGTGTACAGGGAGAAAATGCATGTTTCATATTAGGGAATGATGGTGACTCAAGTCATGACCTGCAGGTTAAAAAGGTCTGCTTTACATGAGTATTCAGCCCTATTTCCATATATAATTAGTGATAGATCATGTCATAATCTCAGATCTTCTCAGGGTGCCTGGTACAGCTCAGGCTTGTGTGTCCAAGATGTTTTACACCAGCAAGATTATAACTCGACCAGAAGGTGCCTCAGATGGAGATGGGGATTTTTTTATTTATTTTTTTATCAAAAAGAGGGGCGGGTGTAAAAAAAAAAATAATTCTATTAAGATGTCTCAAAACTCTGTTAGACATAAAAGGACTAAATCTACCGCTCAGCTGCAGCGTCTCTGTATGAACGCTGAACAGTCGAAAGCCAGAATCTTTCATTCAAAAGGCTGATTAATTATGACAACCCAAACAAGGATCATAAAAAGAACAAACAATAAGTTGGACATGGCTCTTTGTACACAGATATACAGGGAATGAACAAGACATTATATTAAACTAGATGTATACATTAGAATATAGATTTTTAAATAGTGTTTTGTTTTAAGTTAATATCCAAATAAACAAAAAAAAACTAATAGGCTGACTTTACCCATTTTCTACACCTCATTTCTCAGCTTTGCTGTGTAGACTGAGACATGTTAATGGAGTCATCTCCAATATTAAAGGACTGGGTTAGTAGAGGCATCTTATTACAGGGCAGGTGATTTATTGGGAACAGTCACAATGAAAGTGGTGTCTGATCTGCAGGCAGCATGTTCTAAAGCAGGAAGAGCTAAGCAGACATATATAGTTTTATTGGAAAAGATTCAGTATAATTTGTATTTCATTTATTTAATAGGTCATTAATAGAAATGGCCTGGAAAACCCTAACCTCAGGATAGGTCATCATTATTTGAATGGCTGGGGACCCCAGGCGACCATTGCCAGCGCCAAAACAGTGTACAGAGAGTAAGCAGATAGCTCAAACCAGCATGTAGTGGCCACCGCTGGTAATTGCAGGGTAGCTCCTACTTATTTTAATGGGAGCTGCGCCTGTAGGTACCAGCACCAGCCACTACCCAGTGGTCAGCAGTATCTGCTTCTGCACCCTACCCTGCGTTTTAGCGCCAAAAGCAGGTGTATGAACAGCCGACTGTCTGTGGTCTTGAGCGCCAGACCTCAGCCAATCAACTATTGATGACCTATTCTGAAGATACGTCATCAACAGAAATAGCTCAGATAACCCCTTTAAATCTCTACACATTCAGGGTTTAGAGTGAGGGGGTTGTCCCTACCTAGGAACTGACAGCTATGCACAGAGACAGTCTATCAATCGCTGATTAGGACTACCCCCTGAACTCCAAAGACCAAGAATGAGCAGAGATTTAAATGAATGAAATACAAGTTATATTTTTTTGGTAAATATTCAGTATATCAATTTACTAAGACTACATGTACGAGACAGGTTCCCATTAATGAGCAGTGACAGCTGTAGGTCACAAAAAGCTAGATACCTGTGTCCAAGCTAGAGCTCTAACTGTCCCAAAACTACAACTTGCAGCATGCCCCGACAGCCTTAGGCAAGAACTGGAGGCACAGATTGGGGACCGCTAAACAAATATAGGACTCTGTATACAGCTTCCCAGTCACTCCCTGGCTTCTGGTAGAGCGACAGTAGTTTTTCCTCTTCCTTCAGATAGTGTTCATTTAGAGAAACTTTTCTGTCCATTACCTTCCTTCCCTCCTTCCTTCCTTCCTTCCAACTGGCTTAGGCTAGGCTTTAACACGCTGGAATCTCGGCGCAAATCTCGCAGTTTGGCCACAGCGAAAAAATGGGAGATTTCCGCCGGGAAAGCGTTGCTTCACAACCTGCAGCACTTAGCCGCGGGTTTTGAAGCGGCTTGGCAGCACACTTTTCCACGATGGCCGGCGCGCCGATAGAGTAGAGCGCGCCCGCAGCAGAAGCAAAAGAAAAAAATAAAACCGAACATGCTGCGGCCAAGGAATCCGCGCCACAACGGATTCGCCGTCCCTTGTGGACAAGATTTCTGAGAAATCTCGTCCACATGGCTGGCTAACCTCGGGATTAGCGGCCCTAGGCGGATTTGCTGCGGCGAAATTCCAGACGGAATTTCCGCAGCAATTCCACCCTGTGTGAACCCAGCCTTAAACCACATTTACTGTTGCACTGTGTGTACAAGGATGTGTCTCCCCAGTATGGCTGAATTATTATTTTTTTTTTTTTTAAAGAAAAAGATAATTAAAATTATTTTCTACAGACTAGGGCCTCAGCCACGGAAATGTATTCTATTCTACACCCCGCTTGCTGGGGGGGGGGGGGAAATAAATTTCCTGAAAGCGCTGCAGAATAAGTTGGCGCTATACAAATAAGTCCCTTTTCCCATTCAGTAATTTTCATCAGTATTTGTAAATCACAGGCAGGAGTGTGTCCAAAATACAGAAGAGAAGCAAATCTTACCATTATATGTTTTTCTTGTACATTTCATTCCTGGTTCAGACATAGTCTTTATTAAATATGAGTCTCTGTGCAGGCTTCCTCCTTTCTCTTTAACTGTGCTAATACTAACTTCGTTAATGGAGTGAAGGCAAATTAGAGATAGGACTTGGCTAAAATGTTGCTTCAATTGGCTATTAAAATTTAACAGCCAAGTTAGATAGCTAATTACAAAACATCTCCAATAGCAATGGAGCTAAGCAGAATTAGCAGTAGCAAATGGCAGGCTGTCTGGTCCTATTCCCCAGGGAAAGGAAGAGAAGTGATCCAGAGAGTATGGAGAAAACCTATTGGTATTTACGGCCTCCTAAATCTGGTGGATCAGATGGACAATTCACAATTGACAGTTAATGGCCAGGCATCAGCATGAATTAATCATGTTCTCCTCTGCGATAAACACAGGGCATGTTAAAGATTTCCAATTAGTACAAGGAAGGATATACACAGAAGGCGAGTTTTCACTCTATGGATACGGGGTTGTGTGGGAGTGCGAGGGATCTGCTTCATTATCGATATCCTCATTAAGCCATCAGATGAAGAGAGGACTAGTTCCCCTGTGAAGATTTATCATATACACTGGCCACTTTGAAACACAGGTAGTGGAATCTTTAACATTCAGTAGTCAAGTATCTCCCTGCTGCGCCTGTAAATGTCAGTCCAGTTTTTTCACGGCTGTGCGCACTGATTAGAAACAGCAGGGGATCTTGGGAGTATGACTACAATACCAGTAAGGACACTCGTCTTTGAGGCACTACTCAAGTGATTCTTGGAATGTATTACCCTGCTGTTTTCTAATATTTACACACAACTGGAGTCATCAAGAGCTGTAAATGCAGTCTAAAGGCAGTTCTCATCTATTGTAGTAAGAAACCCGCACACACAGGAACACACTGGCAAAGAGCAAAACCAAAACTTTCTAATATTTTAAAGACTGTTCTACCTATAGGAGAAGCTATGGCCAATCCAACTAGCATCAACCCCCAACATTGGGAAGCTGGTCTTTAAACGGGCTAGGTATTTGCAATGTCAGAAGGATGAGAGGAAGTAGTCTTGTTGCAAGTATCGTTCATATGGTTGTATGTAATGGTCAACTACGTTTTCCCACCACATCTCATTAGATTAGTGGAGGATACGGACTCCAAGGAACTTCATCAATTGCGAGAGAGCACTTGGCTCTTTTCAGCAGCGTGGTTAACAATCCATGGAACACCTTGCTGGGGTTGTCCTGTTAGAAAGGGAGGTGTCCTCAATTCCAGTGATTGGTGGAAATTTGACAGGGATATAGATACAATGATGTGCAGAAGTAGCAACATAACCCAGGTGCTGATGCTGGCTGGTTGCTATAGATAACACTTTATGTAGAAGGCGCATTGGGGAGTTTACTCCCAGTAAGCGTTAAGGAGACCCCTTTACATGGGCTGAAGCGTATGCCAATGCTTCCCAGAGACATTGAAACGAGGCGCTAGCAAAGCCCGTGCATCATCTAATTGCAGATGAACCTGAAATATGGAAAGGGCTGGTCTGGTCAGAAGCAGACTATATTTTTGAAGCAGCATAGTTCTGGCAATAAATTATAATACAACAACTGAACCAGTGAACAGTTTGTGCTATATTTTAAAGTTAACCTTGGGCCAGAAGATAACAGGGGAGTGGAGGTCCCAACCACTGAAACTTCCACTGATCCAGAAGACAGGGCTCCAGCACATGCTGCAGGGAGGCCAGATGGTTACACATGCGCAAAACCACTTCATTCATTTCAGTGACAGCGCTGGAGAGGGAGTTCAAATACTCAGCCTACTCTTAACTAATGCAGCTGCGGTACATAGATGGTCTCTGCCCTCACTTCATGACATGCTATACCCCCATTCTCTTGATCAGTGAGGCTCCCAGCAGTCAGACCTCCACAGCTCTGAAAAGTTATCCATTCTCTTGGGTTGTACCATTTGAAGGGTTATTTCCATGTAAAAAGGTGTATGCCCAGTCAACTTAGTCAGCTATTCTAACATTGTGGTTCAGTTGTAGCATTATCCACCACGGATAACATCTAAGTTTGACAGGAACACTAGCTGAGCATGCCTTCTGTCACCAGTCACAGAAGTGGAGACTGATGACTCATGCTGCCCAATGTCTAAGGGGAGAGAGGGCTCCCCCCTGTTCCCCGCTGCTACCCCCCGCTCTGCCACGCCTCCCCCCCCCCCCCCCCGAATTTTTTTGCCCGAGTACGGAAGTACTCGAAAATCGCGGTGCTCGATTGAGTAATTACTCGAAACGAGTAGGTTCGCTCATCTCTAATCACTGGCTTTTTGTCCTGAGTAAAGGGGAAGCACTAAGCAAGAAGCTGATAAGAAGCCCGCGATCCAGCAGTGAAGAATTCCTGTGTAAACGCTCTTAGTGATGGCATCAGCGATTGTGCAGTCATTTATAAGACTTTTGGCCCATGCAAAACGGACCATAAGGCTTTCACACGACCGTGGAGGAAAAAAAATAAATTAATAATCGCAGTAGGTCCTATCGTTGGGCGTTCCCTCAGAACGCCTCACCCATTGTTTTCAAGGGGGACAGAAACCCCATCACATGGCGATGTGATGAAAGGATTTCCATTGAAAACAATTTGAAACACTTGCTGATCCGCAGATGCGGCTCTCCTCTGCACCGGAGGATCGTAACTGTACTGGAGTGATGTATTCCCAGGGACAATGGACGCTGGCCCATGTGAAATTAGCCTCATAGAAACAGATGATTTAACAAGAAATACTATGCACCATCGGAGGTTGTTTTCAGCAACCAGGGTTCCAGAATACAAGATGGTGGTTAGGGGGTAAAATTAAGAGTGTGGATCTTTAGGCTCTTTGTTTTGTAAAAAGATGGGAATGTAATAAAAAAAAAAAAAAAAAAAAAAAACTAATTTACAGACCTAGCACTCATTAACATGACGTGCACATCCAAGCAACTACAATGTACTACAATGCTGTAAAGCGAGTTAACATTTGCTACTTCTGAAATAGTAGAGCCAGAGATAAACTGTACAACAGTGACTGATAAAATTTTATTCTAATATTCTGCCCATTGAAAAACATAAAACATGTAAAATATGACAATACTATTGCTTTTTGCCTCTTCCACGTCCTCTTCCTTTTGGTGGTGTCTTTGGAGAACTAGTTGGAGATTTTGGAGGACGCCCTGTACAGAAAGACATTTAAATACAAATGTTAAGCCTAGCAGTACGCCAGCAGATTAGTCACTCCAGCATATAATCTGTAACCTGCGCGTCGTTTTCTACATCTATGGCATTTTGCATTGAAGCTTTAAAACTGAGTTTACCATCTGTAAATGAGGTAGCAGGCACTTCTTTCCTGGCCTCAGAAAGTACCACAGCCTAGCAATCACATAGGAGGGATATTATACAGTATAAGACTCACCTCTGGGAGCCCTCTTCTTCACTTCTCTTGGTTCAGCTTCGTCCTCCTCTTCAGAGGCCTTAGGCAACTTCCTCTAATAAAACAAGACATCAGCTCCATTAATAACTGGAGTTTACCTACAATGCAATAATTGCAAACATATTGGGTAACAAAGCCCCTCCTGATTAAAACCTCACCACACCTCAGAGTACTGATGGGACTAACTGTGGTCTCCAGGACTAAAACACTGTAAGAAACTAGTTTTCCTTGCAGAGTTCCGGCTGGTGTACGCTACCTGGGAAGATGTATGCAAATTATTTTTCTGGCTTCTACAGAAGAATTCTCTCTAGTGTCAACTGTAAGTATCTACCCTGTAAGTCAATGCCTGAACCATTAAGAGGTGGGGCAAAGTAGTGTGAATGGAGTTGAGGAGCAATACCAGACAACCAATGGATAGGTGTGGTGCCGATTCTGGAAGAAAGCAGATTTCTCTCTAATCTTGGACAACCCTTTTAACGAATCTTAACCCCTTGAGTGGCAGGTTTCCTACCACCCTGTCGTGCCCACCAGGGCAGGTTTTTTTAAATGGTCTAATCATTGAATTTCAGCTAGTTTTGCAGTTGCGTCTCAAGAGCCATAACTTTTTCATTTTTCCATTGACATGGCCATATAAGGGCTTGTTTTTTGCGGGACAAGTTGTGATTTTTTAAACAGGGGGGAGGAAAAAAAGAAATAGGGAAAAAAGAAAAAAGGGGCCATGTCATTAAGGGGTTAAATAATGTATTAACTTCCTTCTCTGGGTCATTACGACGCACATGGATACCACATGTGTGATTGTATTTTTGATTTTTTACAAAGTAAAGGGAGACAAGTGTTTTTTTTATTTTTTTTTTTATTTTTTAAAAAAAATTTATTTTTTTTTGTCTTTTTAGGGGACTTCCACAGGGACCCATCAGGACCCCTGATCACATTCCAGGGGTCCGATGGTGACAGCCCTTTACATGCTGCAGTGACAGCCCTTTACATGCTGCAGTCACATAGACTGCAGCATGTAAAGGGTTAACACAGCAGAGATCGGAGGTTTTCTCTGATCTCTGCTGTAAGAGCTAGTACCTAGCTGTCCTCTGACAGCTAACAACCAGCTCTCCCTGCCACAGAGACCATCGGCTTGCTTCTGACAAGCCGATGGTCTCTATGGCAACCTGTAAACAAAGCAGGACATTGCCGACATGTCGGCAATATCTTCTGCTGGTTTTTCAAAGCCCTTGCTTTGATCTCTGAGGGTCTGTGCAGGCAGAGCACACTGTCACAGCTTGTGGCATTGTGCTCTGCAGCTCCCATAGTGATACATAGCCCGGAAATCTTCCGGGCTATGTTGCTATGAGCAGTGGAGCTCGTCACGGAACTTTTCCGGGCGTGCCACTCAAGGGGTTAAATCATAACTCAGGCCATCAGCCTTGACACACCCATCTGGAGACAGCAATATTTAGGAATCTTTGCTCATCAGTACAAAGTAGGGTTCTAGTTGGGCGAGATATCGACTTTTCTAAGGCAACAAGGCCTGCAAGACTAACTACATAAGCAGGATCACCATAAGAACCAATAGCTTTCAAAAAGGTATCTCGCCAAACCAATCAGAACCCTACTCTGCACTGATGAGCTGCAAAAACTCCAATAGCAACTGTAGATGGCAATGCGGCTCTGCTTTGGCGCATATCCTGACTCATGTTTCAAAGCTATATATAGGCGGCACTGGGAGAGATGTTTCCTAAAGTATTGATAACTTTTTATGACCAGTCCTGCCACACAAGGGTACAGAACAGAGTAAAAAAAAAAACTGTAAAAAAGTGGTTAATTTCTGCAGTTTTCAACTTTTAGTTCAATGTTGGATGTAACATTAGCAACATGTAAAATTAGCTTATTTAAAGGAATTCCTTGACAGACCCGAAACGAACACTAAGATGCATATGTTTCTCAGCACACAAATCCTCCTCCTTACTACAGGCTTCCCAGTAATTGTATTATGTATCTATGAAGATGTAGGTCTCAGTCCACACGTCACCGCAGTACCCAAGTACAATGCAAATGAATGTGGGGACCGCGTTCTTGTCCCCGCACCACTTGCTGTTGTACGTATTATTCGGAAGTGGCGCTTTGCACATTAATTATTAGCACGATCAATCATTAGCAGCTACATAATTCATACAGTCCGTACCCTGTGGGCACATTTACAGGTTTGCTCTTCCTTAGCAGTGCTCTTGTCGGACAATTATATGAAATTACACGAGTCTGACAATTGTACTTCACAATGGTATGAAAGCAGCTGTATGGATACAATGCTGATGGGGATAGAAGGTGAGGGGGTGGATAGTGCAATCCATCTCTCATGGAAGGAGCACTGCTTTCAGATTACCATCTAAACCCTGCTGGGCTGAACAGATTGGTTTGATAATTACATACAATAACTGCAATGGGCAGGTAACCCTCAGCTGGCACCGAGCAGCTCCCCCGTGGGAACTCCCATATGCAAACTGCATTGATGGAGTGCATTAGGTCCATCTCTTCTGCCGCTGCACAGGCCTGATTATCGCCAGCTATGACTTCAAGGTTAGCATGTCAGCAGATTTGTGATGCATTAGTCAGGAATACACACAGACACTTCTCATTCTGACCAAAAATACAGAGAGAGGATCTCATTATTGTACTGCTTATGCTGCCGCTATGCACAGGCCAAATGGAAAGACTGGAAATTATAATATTTCTCTGCTTTGCAAGGAGTTTGTACAGAATGTCTCTTACCTGCACAATAAATGCCAGGGAAAGCAGAATGCTTACAAGTGGACAATGCCAATTATTTAGGAGCCCTTACCAAAACATTCTCTTAGTACAGTTACATGATTACTAATCCACCCTGTAATCTTGGCCAATTTTGGAAACCTCTCAGCAGCAATTTGAATCAGCGTAAAGTTTACCTCACCTCTTAATACAGACCGGATGCCATAAAACCGCTCAGAGCCTGAAGTCGGCAGCCGAAGCAACCCTTAGTGACCGGCCTATTTTAGTTCTTAAAATGATTGAGCAAGTTATTCCATTTTTTCATCATTGCGTTCCAAGACTCTAATTTTATGGTAACAACTCTATAAGAGCGTATTTTTTGCAGGTCGAGTTTTAATTTTGGGGTCCAAGTAACTTTTTGGATTGCTGTTTTTTGGGGGGTGGGATGAGCACAAAGACAGCAATCACAGTTTTTATTTAAACTGCTTTTACCATGTAGTATAAACAACATGTTAAATTGATTCTGTGAGGCGGTATGATTACAGTAATCAAAATACTAATGACCACCTGCCCGTGTGAGTGATATGTGACTGAGTTACATGTCACCGTCATATGATCAGTCACCAGGACTATGAGCTCCACCCCTGATCACAAAACAGTGACGTCATCACAGGTCCTAAAACATGCAAAGCCTGACAGCAGCCGTGTGCTTACAGGACCTGTGATGTCACCGTCATGTGATCAGTCACTGGGGCTCTGAGCTCCGCCCCTGATCACATAACAGTGACATCATCACAAGTCCTTCACCACCGTGCACTGAATGGGAGATTACGGGCAGACTACATCCCTCCCCCCCAAACCCCCAGTTGCTATGGATACAGCAGTACTCAGTCTGGCAGTTTGTAGCTAGTTGAGACACAGCAAATGTACATATACATAGCTCGCAGTGCATATTGACCAACATTAAAGCATAGTCCTTTCCCACCATCTTCACAGGATATCATTATATTTCAAGTGCTAATGCCGCAGCCTTCATCTAATCGTGAACCGTTGTCCAGTGTTGAAACAGTCGCTGTCCTGCAACTCAATCTGCCTTTCACTATATTAGATTAGTAAGTGGCGCATTGCACCACCAGAAATGCTGGTATTAGTAAGTTTATATATTTTCACTTTTACTACTCACAATAAAAACACTTAAAAAGAAATGAATATCTATTGTTGCATTACAAGAGCCATGGCATTTGTGTTTTTCTACTGGTGGTTCTGTATAAGGGTTTAAAGGGGTTGTCTCGCGAAAGCAAGTGGGGTTAAGCACTTCTCTATGGCCATATTAATGCACTTTGTAATATACATCGTGCATTAAATATGAGCCATACAGAAGTTATTCACTTACCTTCCCTGCGCTGGCGTCCCCGTCTAACTTCAGCGCCTAATCGTCCGATTAGACACGCTTGCGCAGAAGGGTCTTCTGCCTTCGGGTCTGTCCGGCAGCAGCGGCGTTCTGGCTCCGCCCCCTTCTACGCATCATTGCGTAGTTCCACCCGGTCACGTGTGCCGATTCCAGCCTCCTGATTGGCTGGAATCAGCACACGTAACGGGGCGGAGCTACGCGATGATGCTTAGAAGGGGGCGGAGCCAGAACGCCGCTGCTGCCGGACAGACCCGAAGGCAGAAGACCCTTCTGCGCAAGCGCGTCTAATCGGACGATTAGGCGCTGAAGTTAGACGGGGACGCCAGCGCAGGGAAGGTAAGTGAATAACTTCTGTATGGCTCATATTTAATGCACGATGTATATTACAAAGTGCATTAATATGGCCATACAGAAGTGCTTAACCCCACTGGCTTTCGCGAGACAACCCCTTTAATTTTTTCACGGGAAGTTTTGCAGCTTTTATTTTTACTTTAAGATAAATGTGGCTTTTTAGGTTGAACAAATGATAAACTGCAATTCTAGATTTTTTCAAACTTTGACGTCATTCACTAAGTGCGATCAATTTCTTTTTTATAGTTCGTGTCATTACGAATATAGCACAACCTATTAGATAATTTTAAATCCTGTAAATAACCTGTAGGGGAACATGTAGTTTTTTTTGTCCCAAAAGGGAACTTGAAAATATGATTGTTCGATTGCCAGCAGAACACTGCACTACATGCTACTTATGTAGTACAGTATATGCCTGTCACAGAATACCTATTAGATGCTGCCTCTGGCAGGGCCTACCAGGCTTCAATTTATGGCAGACCTGGAGGGCATTGTTAGGCCTACGGCTGCCATGGCAACTGATCTACACCACACAACTGCATCACAAGGGGGCCAAACAATGACAGATCCAATATAGTCATAGCATATGCTTTGCACACTATCTACGTATAATGAAATGCGAATAATGAATATACATGGAGCAGGATCTGGGTCACTCGACATATATAGATACACAGATATAGTGCTGCAAAGGGTCTTTTGTGGCCGAAATATTCAATATTTACTAACCGGCTTTATTAATGCTATGTCTATATCTGGAGTCTGGACATCCGTGTAAATTACTGGAAAATAAAGTTTATACTTTAATGTACCACATCAAAATTGAGACTGCTGTGGACTTTTTATGTAGATCAGTGATAGGGGGAGCACCCCCTCCCTCAAAAACAACTTAGATGCTGTGGTCAATGGCAACTGTGGCAGCTAAGACGTTAAATGGCCAGGCTTTCTGTGATCTTGGACCATTACAATAGGAGATGACAGCCAAGCACCTGCTCCAGACCGTAAGAAACTCCTGTGCTTCGCTTAGACTAGGCCGCTGCAGAAACACAGCAACCAGCCCTAAGGCCTCTTAGGATCTGTCCATAGTGTGTTTTTATGGCGTTCACTAAAAAGGTTAAAAGCAAAGGCAGACTGATCAGTCTGTTTGTTAGTGAGGGGTGGGGGTTAAGGCCACAAATCTACTAGAAAGTTCAAAATGCTCCTACTGGGAGAACAAAAAGGCCCCTTTCTTTCCCCATAAGACGACCATTTATACTATTCTCAACCTTCAAAATGGCAGCAGTCACATGATTTCTCAGCTGCCCCCGGTTGGATGCTCCTCTGCATAAGCACTGAATAGTAGACAAACACATTCCGTTTCTGTGCTGATCTTTAAATACATTTAAGTAGACAAATACCTACCTTCCGCACCTTTACAGGAACATCTCCATTCTGAGCCACAGAGAAGTCCAGCTTCCCATCGTCCTTGACACCCAGAGATTTTAGACCTCTTAAGAGAATGTCTCTTAACTGCTGATACGGAGGTTTAGCTGCATAACCAAGTTCTGAAATAGCCTCCATATAGTTTGCAATGCCATCTGCAAAAAAAATAAATAAATAAATTGAATGAAACAAGATTAAAAACCTAAAAGTAGCAATAATTCTGTCAAACTATGCAAGAAAATGGACAATGCTTGCTAAACACACACTTTCTATCATGCCACAGCAGTCATACGAAAGCAAGTACATTTTCAATCATGTGTGAAGCCATATGGGGCAAGTTTGCTGCAGATTTAACATATACAGCATTTACAGTAGTAACAAAGTGAGTAAAATTTAAACAAATGTGTAGAAAATCCATGTAGAAATTGACATAAGGGCAGATTTTAAATCCACAGAGTGTCAGTTTACGATGCAGAATTGTAATGCAAGTTTCACCATTTGAAATTGGTGAAAAAAATGCACCATTTGGTAGCTACGTTTTAACTCTTGCGCAATGTCCTTTGACTGCAGTCTTTTCCATCCAGCCCAGATCATCATTAAGACTTCTTCCAGCCATGGATTGTCTCTGCATGTAGCAAGTCCCATGCATAGACAGCCCAGATTAATAAAAAGGGAGATTTGTTGAAAGCAGAGGGAGAATCGCTCATCTGCAACGTGAAGGGAAAGGTGCAGGACAGCTCCTCCTCGATATACTAAAAGCCAATGAGGAAAAAGAAAAAAAAAAAAAAAAAAGAAGTTCCAGAGAACAGCCTGCTTTGGGTCCAAAAAAAAAAAATCCCTTGCTTTGCTGACATGTAGACTAGTAGTGAAGTAGACCGAGGACCGAGTGAAGTAGAGGACAAAATTATTAGCATGGTGCTGCCTGAGGAAGAGGGGTGGGAAGGAGTGATGCAAGCACACAGTGGTCCTGGTCAGGACACATCTTAACAGGCTCATCCAAGTACTGGAGGTGGAGACATGTAGTGGAGAAGCCAATGGCAAACTGATAGAAAGAATAATGCAGCTTTGGACTGGGAAGGGTGTAAGAGGTATAAAGAGGGTCAGGGTCCACTGTGAATGAGATACATGACTGGAGTGTTAAAGCCAAGTCCCAGGGACGGGGCCCTCTGAGGTTGGTGAAAAGAGTAGCCCACCTTCCCCAGGTGAAAAGGCGACAGATGTCCCACTGCACAATCAGTCCTTCTTCCCCCTCCCCAACCACTAGTGGATGGGGAGGGGGAAAAAGCCAAGGAACAAACTATTGGCTTAGTGTTTGCCTCTGAAGAAGCAGCCTTCCCTAATGACATGAGAGAGAAAAGCTAACACATGAAAAACAAAATCAGCAAAAGAAGTGATAGACCTACCTGGCTTCTTCTTCCCAGGAAAACAAGCTTCCATAAGTGCTGGTATTTCATCACAAAGTCTGGAAACAAAGAACATAGTTTCACCAACATGGAAAGGAGTAGGAATAGACAAATTACACTCATTGTCAATACAAATCAAGCACCTAGGAGTTGCTGGAATCGGAATGAAACATTCTCCGTGTGATTGTAACGTTTATATAAGTAAGTGATTACAACAACAGAAGAAAAGGACAATTTACTGCGGAAAACAGACCCCTTGAAGGGAGGCTCTAGTACCCTGTTGTACTGCCTCTAACTTGGATACAAGATGATCTGATACGGGTGGGCATAGAGGTTCTAGTACCCTGTTGGGCTGCCTCTAGCTTGGATACAAGACATGATACGTGTGGACATAGAGGCTCAAGCCCCCCGTTCTTCCATCCAAGCTAGAGGCGGTACAACAGGGTACTAGAGCCTCCATGCCGCCGTATCACATCTTACATCCAAGCTAGAGGCAGCCCAACAGGGCACTAGAGTCTCCATGCCGCCGTGTCACATCTTCCATCAAAGCTAGAGGCGGTACAACAGGGTACTAGAGCCTCTATGCCTGCCTGTATCATCTTCCATCAAAGCTAGAGGCAGTACATGTAATACAGGCAGGCATGGAGGCTCTAGTACCTTGTTGGGTTGCCTCTAGCTTGGATGCAAGATGTGATACAGGCGGGCATGGAGGCATAGAGGTTCTGTACGGTATCCGGCAGCATATCGGTCCACATTTGCTGTAACTAAGCCTCTAAATTGTGCAAACACGTAAGCTGTCGAAGTTAGTGTACCAGATGGTCCGATACATGTTCTATTAGTGAGAAATCTGGCGAATGGGCAGCCACAGACATGTGACAATGTTGTGGGGACATTCCTGTGACAATCCTGTGTGCGGCCGAGCATTATCCTGATGAAAAAAAGCCTCTTGGAAGCCGCTATTAGAGAAAACATGTGGCTGCAGATGTCCTGAACATATCGCTGAGCTGTCATTTTCCCCACTATCACCATTAGGGGTGACAAACTATCACACTAGCTGTGGGGACAGGGTGTTGCTTTACCGCAAAGACAAGATTGAGTCGATCACTGCATGGTCTCCGAAGACGAAACATGTGCAAACTAAACCTGGATTAATTGCTGAATACAACTGTTCCACTTTGCAGCAGTGCAGTTTCGCAGTTCACAACACCAGTCCAAATAGAGGCATGGTGGGTGTCAAAGGCAGTACACGTAAAGGGCACCATGAGAACAAATGTCCTTAAGTCAAGCGCCTGGAAACTGTTCCAACAGACACAGGGGCCTGTAATGATCGTGCCACCTCCTAACAGTCTTGTCAGTTCTTCGATACGACCATCAAGCTTCTCGCATTCAAATAATGCACCCCCATCTAACTCTGTTAAATAGGCAAAATCTCTTATGAATAGGTCAAAGAGGCGTCTAGTGGTCAACAAGCTCTACAGAAGCAGATGGGGGGGTGGCGTGGAGTACACTACACACAAGTAGGCTCTGAGAGCCTTTTTATAGGCCAAGGGGAGAACCACTTTTACAACCTCAGGTGGCAAAACCGTTCACCTGATCACATCACAACTCTAATCATTTGTATATCTGCCTGGGATGTAACTGCAGCAAAATGACAACTCCTTCTAGGTGCTTGATGTTTAACTACACAGATTGCATTAAACTGAACAAAAACTTAAAGCACATTCAGCAATTTGCAGTACACATCAGTAAGCTGCTTGGCATTTTGAGGCTCAGGATATGTGGCCAGTGCAGGCCAGCATGGTTGTAATGCAGCCTCAGCAAGTTATCATTATAGGCGTGTGCTGTCAGTGTGCACTACATGCTCCCAGCTAAGAAAATTGGGACACTTTCCATCTCAACTCTTATGTCTTCTGCTGATCTTAATCAATTGCAGCATTCCTTATATTCTGACTGCCTGTGCCTGGAATCAGAAATGATAAATCTCTTAGTAGATCCAAACTAACCGAATAGGTGAACAATCATACAATCTGTAATTTTTTTTCCAAGACACAGAAACTTACAATTGGAATTGAAGCGCCAGCGCTGTGAAGAGAATTAGCTCCAAACAAGGACAATAGTGAAGATCCCCAGAACAAAGCACCTACCAATTGTCCATTTTTATTCACAGCAAGCACAGTAGGGTCTAAAGGTTTTGGATCAGGAATATAAAAGACTAAGCTTTAAAACACAACAGTGATAGCAGGCTGGTGAAAGTACCTTCTTTTTGAATTGGCAACATATTCTGGATCTGTCAGTTTGTCTTCCCATGGAAGTTTTCCACACAGCCACTGAATCATGCAGAAACCAAGGATTTGTAGGTCTCCTCTTCTTGAAGGGTCTGAAGTCAAAATGTAAGTTCTATGAAACATTTAGTAACAACAACAACAATCAGGAAATATTAAGCTAAATAAAAGGGACTGGACACACACACACACACACTTTTCTTTTATAGATAGACTAGAAATCCTATAATGGTGGTACTTATTAAAAGCTTCATGTCTGCAGAGCAGTGGCCCTGCCCCTCCTGGCTGCACAGTATGGTTATCCTAAACGTGACCAGACCTATACATTTAACCCTTTCCAATCCACTGACTTCTGTGAGTTCTTTTCTGTCTGAAAATCTCTCCTCAGATGGTCATTGGAATTCAGTTCTGACCAGCTTAGATCTACCTGGGTTTGTGCGTGAAGTTCCTAGTCAACTTCTCAGTTTGTGTGCTGCAGTTAAACGTACCCACCACAGAAACGGCCTAGAGGGGGGACACAGACACTCCTATCCCTATTACTACTAATAAACACAGCTCCTGTCACACAGGGGAGAGATCACAGCTCATACTCCTGACTGTATACTTATGGTCTGTAGCTTAAGGGACTATAAATGGCAATGATAAACTGACACCCTCTCCTCCCATCAGGAAGAAATGGTACAGCCTTCAGCTAATGCTGTGTATCATGGGATTGATTGAAAGTGAGAGCAAAGTTTTCACCATCAAGATCGTGCCTGATAAATATGAGACAGGGGCTGCAGGTCATGGAAGTGGTTACAATTCACAGAGGAGCCATCTAGAGTGTTTCAGGCAATCAAGTGAGGGCGACAGGAATGGAAAAAAAAAATGTTTTTTTGCTGGAGTGGCCCTTTAAAAGGGAGTTAATCCCATTGTTAGGGATGAAACAATAGAAGGGATAAAAGATTCTCCCCTAAAACTATCAAGAACATGCATGCAAATGATGTTTGGGATGAGGGGTGTACAACTTGCATTTTACTGCAAGGCTGTAATACATTTGAGCTCGCATAATTCCGCATGTGAATTGTTTGGGTGGTGTTTTTCTTCAGGCAGATAATGCCCAGAAAAATAAACTATTTTCTTCATCTGTCTGGAGAATCTAATTTCTAAGAATTCAAGGGATGTCACATACAAGTACGGTGCCAACGAAATTTGCATACTGCATGTAGGAGGCCTAGCAAGTTGTTTGGACAGAAATACAAATTACTTCTCCAATAACAGCACCTCCTTAGTACAGTAAATGAACAGCTGAGCCAAACACTTCAATATGATGTTTGTGAGGAACCAGTTGCAGACTTATTAAGTTAAAAAGGAAAAAAAGTGTCACTTGCTCAATATTTGGTATCCTAACTTTAAAAGCTCTTTTAAACACTATTCAGGAACCAAAAATACTGTGTAATATGCTGGCGGCTGGAATTAATCCAGAAATTAGGAAAGTAGTATGGATTTAAAACTTATGTACAAAAGGAAAAATAAAAAAAGTTAAAGAGCTAGTTTTAGTTTCCAGTTTTAGTTTCCTAGTTTTGTCACATGCACAGACCCCGTACTGCATTAAGACTAGGAGTCTGGATTATGGAACTAAAGGCAATGTGTGCGCCATATGGTGCCTCCATGAAGCCCCCTATTCTACTAATCCTTACTTTACACAGGAGTAAAGACTACACGTTCAAAGATCTATAGCCCAAAATGAATACAATACACTTACTAACTCCTAAGTGAGCATCAATACTTGTAAACTCTATAGTGCCATTATGACATTTCTTGGGATCTTCTTTATATTCCTTGTGTACACCTTCTGGACAGTATCTGTAGGCCAAACCGTAATCCACCAAGAAAACCTGAAAAAAAGAAAGTAATGTTACTGCAATACAGACTGAGGAGTGTCTTTCAGAGGACATCCTATTATAATGGAAGGCATCATAACGATCAGCTGATTAACGCAGGTCAGTTTGTCTGAATCCCCTGGCAATAAAGAAGTCTTCGGTATTCAAGAGATTTCCCAAGCAAGAATTCTGCATTTGGTATTCCACAGTGGCCATGTAATATATGGTCATGAAAAGTCCACCAGAGTAGCAGCCGCTCTTTCCAGCAGCACTTCACTCTGAACAGACAACGCCCATATGCCCCATTAGGGCATATGTAAAAGGGGTTGTCCTGCCTGTTGACATAACTGCTTTGAAGTGATGGCACATCAAAAGTGAACATTTGCTTTAAATTATCCCAATACGACAACCTCCTTATATACTAGGAATCTGCACTAAGCAGCTGACAGATGTCATTTACAGGATCACTTGAACGTGGTAATATACAGGGGGGGGTTTTCTGGGACTAATGGTATTTATGATCTATCCTCCTGATAGACTACCTCTTTGATCTAACATTGATGGCCTAAGTCCTTCTGCCCCCACAATCAGTTGTTTGAAGGGGGAAAGAGCTGCTGCAGCTTATCTAGCTTGTACGAACACATCCATTAGTCAAGCAAGTGGTACGAACAGTTCAGTCCCATTACATTGAATGAACTGAGCTGCAATACAAAGCAACACTTGTACTAAATATATGGTATACAGTGAAGAGGCTGCTGCACTTGCCCAAACACCGCAATCTCTTCAAATGGCTGAAAGTCATCAATATATTAGTCCCACAAAACCCCTTTAATTGAGGTTACCTAAAGCAATGCCTGGAAAATGGTAGCAAACTAAAGGCCCATTTAGACAACAATTATCGCTCAAAAGCAGTCTTTTGAGCGATAATGGTTGTGTCTAACTGCACCGATATCATGCAGTTTTCGTTAACCAGTCGCTGATCGTTCTCTTTCAGCGTGCTGAAAGACATCGATCAGCCTTATCAGGAGTTTACAGTGGGATACAGCTGATATTGTTTCAGCTGTATCCTGCTCAGTGAACACAGCCGGGGTATAATGAATACAGCACTCCAGCTATGTTCTGCATACCCTGCTCGGAGCGCTGAGCTGTATTACAGCTGAGCGCTCCGAGAAGAGAACAGCTGGATGCAGAAGACAAGCGGCACCGCTTGTTTTCTGCATATCCCACTCGGAGCGCAAAGTGTTTGCTCAAAACTGTCAAACTGCCGTTTGAGAGATCACCTTGCCCTCTAAATGCACACAACGATTACACTGGCCAACAAAATTGTAAAAAATGTTTGGTGCCAGAAATGTTACAACTGATTAAATGTATATTTGGCCCATTATTTACGAATATGCAAACAGTTTCTCTCCATCAGCTATAGTTTTGGCGAATTCACATGGCCAGCCACGCCGTGTCACATCACCAATCTTATTAGTACATTTAGTTTGTCACAACCAGTAGGGAGGAACGGTTGTGTACATTTGTCGCCCAAGGTGTTGTGGGGTTTTATAGCTATACAATCGTTGTGTTCAGGAGTGTACCTAAAGGCTCAGGGGCCCGGGTGCAAAAGTTCAGCTTGGGCCCACCCCTCCTTCCTAAATCATGCTGCATACAGCTGCAAAACAATAAATTGTTACATAGTCTACTTTGTTTTGTTCCTTGCATCACAATATTGTAGAAAGTAACACTAATTTGTACGGCATTTGTTTAATTATATCGATCATATGTGTAATATGGAATAGGGTAATAAAATTCAGTAGGTGCCTATATCACAGAAACTAGAGCTGATAGGGGAAAATGGATGGCATATTTAAAATCAGCACACAAAATATACCTTAGATCCGCTATCAAACGCTCTGCACCAAAATATGTGTTGGCCAGTGTTATCGCTCAAAAGATGTCTAAACCAGGCTTAACTGTAACAGCCATCAATATTAGATCAGTAGGGTGTTCCAATTGTCAGAATGAGAAATGGTGCTCCAGCAAGCAGTCCATTCCCTTCCCAGTTTACTGCTCAGTCCCACTCACTTGTTTGGGACAGAGTTGAAGTGAGCTGCACTACCAGGCACAGACACTACTAAAACTATGGAGCTGTTCTAAGGAGAGGCCATCCTATTAATCTTTACACCCTTAAGACACACACACACACACACACACACTTTTACAACATACCTGATCTGGATGCTTATGATGTAGGAGAAGATTGGAAGCTTTGATATCTCCATGTACGTATTCATGCTCATGTGCATACTCCAGGATATCAATCTAAAAAAAAAAACATGAACTTAAACTACAGGTCAGTGTAAAATTAAATAAATACACAAAAAACTATTTTGCAATGTAAAGTGATGGCTGCAGTCAATCACGTGACTAAAGCAGCTTCAGGCACAAGAGTGAAGGGATATTTAAAAAGATTCCCCGACCTTCCTCCCCCCTCCTTTCATTTATACCTTAATCTGCTGGATTGTTAGAATTTGAACAATTGTCATTCAGTATAAATATGGCCAACAAGTGAACGATAATTACTCAAATTCAAGCGTGAAAATAAATCGCTGGCTCGTTCACTAATTGCTTAAATGTCGATCATTCAGTCGTTCCCATTCAAAGGCAGTGAACTGAACTAATGAGCGATCTTGTAACAAAAGAAAAAAAAAAACAAGCAAACTGACTTTGTTTAGGCGAACGATTTCAGTTACATATAAAAGTCTGTAAGAAACAGTCCTTACTAGTCTCAGTCCTAATTGCAGCACGGTTTTGTGTGCGAACCTCCTGGAACTCTCTTCAAATATTTTCTGCAGGTCCTTCCCAAAACGATCCATGACCATAAACCTGTAACTGGAGCCAGATGAAAGAATTAGCATTCCAAATTGATTAACTTTAGTACCTACATAATAGCCAAAGCAGCTCAGGCATTCACCTCCAGAGGGAAATGCATTACACTACAGCTCACGATATGCATCAGAAATAATCTTTGCTTTTCCTAAGCTACTAAGAGGTACAGCCTAGATCTTAAATATCATTACAGCTACTGCTGTACAGTGCTGAAAGAAAGCTTACACACAGATCAGAGAATTTATCAATTGCTTAACCCTTTAAGGGCCAGGCACTTTTTAGGCATTTTACCCATGTGGTGGTTTTACTGTTCTATTTTTTTCTTCAGCCACCCAAATTATTTTTTCTGTATTTTTCGTATCAGTCACTAACAGTTTGGGTCTGCTAAGACTCTGCAGTTCTGTTTTTAGAGAGGGCACCCGATAGTCATGTGATCGCTGGGTCGCATTGTGAAAGTAGTACATAGCGCTCATTGAGAGCCATGTAGCCTGGGAAGGAGAAAGCAAAAGTTAAAAACTGCTTCCTCCTCCTCCTTTGAGTCCTCGGCTGCGTCCGACAGCTGGGGACCCAACCTGCTCTTGCTTAACTGCAGTAGCAGAGACTTTAATTCTTGTGCCGTACTACTGCTATTGGCCGGATTTAAGGCCAGGATCAAGTGTTGTATATTTATCATGCTGTTCTTAAAGCGTTAAAGTTACATTTCACTGGAGAATAAGCAGAAGTAGTAATAGCTTGTGCCATACGTACTCATTTTGTGCGCACGCAAAAACCGCAGAGAATAAAGCCAGTTGACGTCAAGTTTTTGTGCACAAAAGAGCATTTTGCATGCGCAATTGCATCACGCAAATGAAACATGGTACGCTTTATTTTCTTGCACATTTGCCAGGAAATGCATTTAGCCGTTTCAGTGGCTGAGAACACTACTGCGTGTACAAGTAGTACATTTAAAAAATGCTGTTGCACACGGAAATACACAAATCCCATAATTCCCCAGAGCCATGAGCCCTGGCTAGTTATTTTGAGATATTGTGATGGTGAAGGTGTGTTCTGCATGTGTACAGCCACCTAAAAATCACCTCTGTGGTGTTCACTACAGTATTTTTTCTCCATAACAATATGAATAACGGCAAACCTGCACCAATTGCCCGGATTTCGGTACAAATTTGTTGCCTACTTTCCTATGTACTATGCAAAACAAAAACACAGAACACTTAGGGCTAATGCCCACAGCTATTAGGTTCTATTAAAACTAATAGCTCAATTTTCACTCTGCGGAATTCCATTGCGAAATTCTGCAGCGTGAAATAACCCACGGCATGTCCTATTTGCCACGGGAGTACGCATGGCCAACTTTCATTGTAGTCAATGGAAGCCGTCTGTCACACTATACTTCCACTGTAGCACAGCGAAGTATAGCGTGAATACGCCCCTCTGCTGGCATGTCATGCACTGTACTGCGCATGGGCGCCGGCACATCTGCACAGCGATCCGGAGGCAAGTATGGGGTCTTCGCAGCAGCGCCGTGATTGACTCTGCTGCGGTGTTCTGCTTGTGGAGCCAGTCACGGCCGTGGACATGAGCCCTTATGAAAATTGTATTTACTAGATTCACTGCTAATCCAAAGCAAAAATCTGTAGTAATTGGATTTTGTTACAGATTGTGACTTGCCTATTGATCTAAATAGGAAAAATCTACAACAGACGTTCACAATCAGTTTTTAAAAACCCCAAGTCTCAGGTCAATTTCCATGCAGTTTTCCAGTACGTGTGGATGGGATTTATTCAAGTCTCAACCACATGGCTGGTACTATAAACCGCTGCAAACGTTCTGTGCAAAACTCCTAAGCATTTCTGCTATTTGTAGATATACCCTCAGCGTTAAGTCTCTAACTATACAAAGCACCTTCAAAGCTTCAGTTTAACCAACCAGCAAGGCTAAATGACTGTTAATTGCTTTTAGTCAAATATTGTCAATTTATCCGTTAAGGACCCTTTTACACAGGCTGATCATCGTTTAGATTTTTGCTGAATCGCGGGAATCTGAACAATCCTTCAGTATAAATGCAGGCAGTAACTGAACGACAAATGGGAATACATTTGCCATTGTTTCTGCAGGCATTACAGAATAAAAGTCAGATGATGATCGGCCCATTTAAATAGGCTGTTCATCTATGAAGCTTGGTCTGTTTGCAGTGAATGGAGTCCTGCAAATGGGAGCAATCTCTGTCGGGCTCCGCCCCCATTCCCTCAGCGATCCTTGCTACTGTGTAAAAGCTCAGGAGTGATCATCGCTAAGACGACTTTTGGGCTCTAAAGTGCCCAAAGACTAACCTGTGTAAAAGAGACCCAAATCAACTATTCTTTGCTGCACACCCATTACCTTTTTCCATTTTTGTCATGCAGACCAGATCCCCAATATCTGGGCACACCAAGGTATTTTAATTTATGACTGCTGGTCCATTTTTGAACTAGAAAGAAGAAAAATGTTATGCTCATATTCTGTTGTAGCAAAGAATGTGATTACGTAGGATAAAAATAATTAGTATTAACACCACTTACTCATTTCAGGCTTTGCAGCTCGCATGTAGAATTTTAGTTCAGAGAAGAGAGGTCCATTTTCACTTGGTTCCTTCATTTAAAAAAAATTAATAAGTATATTTGTTAAGTAAGGCTTAATGTAATTTAGACTTCTGTATCATACTATTCCATTCTTCCACCAGAATCACACAGAACAATTTCCTACTACTGTCCATGTTCGCTGTCATATGGAGTAGCAGATAGTCTGTTGCTGGAAACCTGTCGTCTCATAAAGGGGCATCATGTAAATTGATGGCATATTTCTAGAATATGCCATCACTTTGTAAGTTGAGGGTGCCCAAAATGTGTGACCTCTACCAATGCCAAGAATGAAGAAGGCACAGTGCTGCATTCCCTTCATTGGAATTTCCCTGAGCAGTGACACTCTGGTTACCTGCTGTGGAGGACTACTAGTACAGCTTTATTCAACTGATCAGGCCTGCACCCCAGGTCTCCGCAAAGCCAAGTGCACTGCTATGAAGGGAAATGCAGAGCATACCCATTAAATTGAACCAAGCTGTTACACAGCTCTTTTGCACAGCAGCTAGCTGGGGCCACATGCTGCAGGGAAAGACTGAAGGGGCTGCAGCACTTTGACCCCTTCATTCTTCGGGCTGGTGGAGTCCCCAAAGGCTGGACTGCTTCCAATATGGCATGAATTATCAGATGGGAAGACCTGTTTTAATGGACATCCCACAGAACCAATCCTTCTCAGACCTCAGGAAGGAAAGGTAGATAGTTAACCTACCCACAAATACATCTTGTTAGATCCTATGCCTCTAAGCATGCTTTCACATAGGCGGAAGAAAAATGGCATGTTTTGTGAAACCCATGCTTTTCAACGGTTTCCTTCAAAGTTTTCACTGATGCTCTGTTGTGAGGGGAGAAAAAAAATTGCAGCATGCTCTTTTTGCGATGTCCTTTTTTAATTTTTTATCATCTCCCATGTATCCCTATGGAGCCCCTTTGTTTATTTCATCACACAAACTTGCGATTTTCATGCGATGTGATTTTAACATTAGAAACTCCTATTGACTTTCAAAATCAAAAAATTTTTTTTAAAAATCACGTGATTTTATTACGGGCGGCAGCGATGTAAGATTATTCTCAAAGAAAAGATTTGCTGATGCAACAAAATCGCGGGTACAGTACCGCGATATCACAGAGATTAGGTAGCGGTGATATCGCTGTCAACCGTGTGAAAGAGGCCCAAGGTGTATGGCCAAAATAAATAGGAATGAGGTCACTTCACACCCAAATAAAAATAAATAAAATTTACCTAGTAGTAATAATAATAAATAATAATAATAATCAACTTTATTTGTATAGCGCCAACATATTCCGCAGCGCTTAGTAGTTATGGAATGTGTCAGCAAGCTAAACTGGATTCACCCAACGCCACATTTCTGCAGGGTTGAAAGCAAACTATTGAGGACATTTTTTTTTAAATGTTTAAGATCCCTCAGGAAATAAGTGCAGACTTACCACTTTAACGACATAGGGAGCATCAGGTCCTACTGTTTTGGAAGTGGATTCATCCGCTAGTGTACAAAAGGAAAAGATATTGAACCTTACAGGTAGCATTGCATTTTAAGATTACTGGTATTACAAATTACAGCCAATCTACTGTTTTTGGGAGCACCTAAGTATACTCCAATAGCAAACAATTTGGATTTCAACATGTCGAATCCAAATGCTGCCCGTTACCCCAGCACACGACACAATTTGGTTGCAATCACTGGGTGAGTGTCACACGCGAGTTCTGTCCAATTATGAAATGGATGGAATACATGTGTTAAAGGAATCTACCAATTTCTATCTAGTTATGAGCATTTTTTCTCTGACCTAAGGGCGCTTTCACACGGCTTAAGGCCTCATGTCCACAGGGAAAATCAGATCTGCTGCGGATTTGTAACGCGGATTTGGGCTGCGGATGCAGTGCGGATGCACTGTAATTGTCTTTTCTTTTTGATGCGGGAGATCAATTGAGCTATGTGCTCTGAGCTCCCGCATGCGTGATCCGCACTAAAATGGAGCATGGCCATTTTTTTTCATGCTCCAGAAAATTTTTAATTACCATCCGCGGGTATTTATCTACCTGCGGGTGGTCAATGCATTCCTATGGGGCGCGGATCCGCGTGCAGGAAAAACGCTGCAGATTTTAATTCTTACTTTCCCTGTGGACATGAGGCCTTAGGCATTTTTACATGCGCCCACCAGCGCATACATGCCAAGGCCACAATGCCATTGGGTGGAGAGAGACAGCTTAGGTCTGCTAAACTGTTCTCCCCCTTCCCTCTCCCTCGCCTCTGGCTGTTAGCAATGGGAGTGGCCAGGAGCTTAACTCCTGGCCCTTGTCCGCAGCCAGCAATGGGAGGAGCAGAGCATAGCTCTGCCTCCATCTCGCCCCCTCCCATTGCAAACAGCCGGAGGGGAGGAGAGAAGGGGGAGGGAGTTTAGCAGTTACGCAGCTAAACTCCCTCCCACCTCCCTTCTCCGCCCGCTGTCATTGGCTCCCATAGGAGTCTATGCAGCGGCCGACGTATTTCAGTGCCAGGACTATCTTTGCTGCCCGGCGCTATATTGGCCCTGAGCCCTTTTACACTGCGGGAATACATCTGTGTGATCTGATGCACTGGAATCCAATGTATCAGATGGTAGCGTATATTGGCAGACCGTGAAAACGGCGGCCGATATACGCGCGTGTGAATAAGCCCTAAGGTTCAGGATAGAAAAATCACTGTATTTTTGGGCGATTCTCACTTAACCCCTTAAGGACCAGGCTGTTTTGTACCTTAAGGACAAGAAACCTTAGGGATCTTACCCATATGGTTGCTTTACTGCCCTTTTTCTTCCTTTAACCACCAAAAGTATTTTTTGCAGTTTTTTTTTCCGTGACATATAGGGCTATTTTAATATTTTTTTCACTGACTTTGTTTTTTAGTTTTATGGGGGGGGGGGAATAGAGAGAAAGTCTAAAGTGTATTTTTTAAACTTTTATAGTTTTTTTTTTAATTAGTATATTTACACTAAAATAAAGTAGGGGAACAGGTTCCTCATTTTGTTTCGGGTGTTTTGATACATAATATGTATAGTTTTGAATTACAGGGCGCATATAGCGAAGGTTTTGGTTGGTTTTGGGCTATTTTCTTTCTTATGTATAAATTGTTGTTTTATTCTGTCATTTTGTTTTACTTACGTATGTAATTATTCTTTTTACTATCCATCTCCCCCATGATGTCATATAAGACCTCTGGGGGACATTCACATTCTTTTATTATTTGACATTTTTCCACTGTAGCTGAGGCATCTATAGGAGTCCCAGTTACAGGATAAAACATCCTCATGCAGTGACAATAGTCACTGGCAGAGCTGGTCAGGTCCTGCTGGGACCTTGAAGCTCTGCTGTGCCAGAGGCCATCCGGCAGTCACGGACTGCTGGTTCGCATAGTGGAAGAACTAGTAATTCATTTAGTAACCTGTGGTACGCATCACCCTTTGAGTTGATATCGCGGGACTAGATGAATCATGCGCATGTGCAGACAGTTATTGGCTTGTGTGACATACTCCTGTAGCATTACTACAGAGGCTCACTGTGCCATGGAAACTAACCACGCAAGAGCTGTAAAGATGCCCGACGGCCATGTCACAATTCCTGTTTAGCATTGGATAGCGCCGGATTTTGGAAGCCCTGCACATGCGCAGCACAGATGAGACTCTCTGCAATAGGACTCTGACGCAGGAGCACTGGCTAAGTGAGACTCCAATCTGCTAGTTAACCGCATATGCACATACAACATGGTTGGCATTCTTTGGTGATCAGATATCTAGGTATGTTGGGTACACATAGTGTTAACAATGTGTGTGAAACCATCATTATTCACAGCTGATGCTTGTGGGAGTTGCATTGTGAATGCTCAGCTGCTAACTATTGTGATAATGTGTACTTTTACTATTTACGTGTGTCATGTCTGTATGTTAGGCTGAGCTTGTATAGTTGTGGGTCGAAACGTCGCCAACCTTTTTATTATGGAGGAATAAACTTTTTACATCGGATGCACAGAAGAAATTGCATATACATAGATGTGATGCACTATAATGCAAGCATGCACCGTAATTGCAGTTAGAGTGAGAAATAGATCCGATTTTCTCAGACCTACAATCATACTCCGCCGTGTGAATGCACTCAGACCGATAATCTTACCAAGGTAAAGACGTCCAAATCCACCCTGGCCAATAGGGAGTCCCAACTTCCACTGCTTCTTTGAAGAATCTGTGAGCACTTCTCCTTGTGGGAACTCTTCCGCCAACTTGCGCTTAGCTGGGGCTTTCCTGGCAGCTGGTGCTGCCCCACCTTTCTTAGGAGGCATAGTATTTAAGCTGTAAAATAATTTAGAGGGTTTCTTAACCGAACATACAGATACTTTGCTAAGAGAAATGTTGCACATACCAACTTTACATAGGCCGACACAGACTAAGGGGGAAGCAATGAACGATTGTTAGTCCCACACGCACTTTCAACAACCATGCAAGCACATGCCGTCTACAGCGGAAGATGTGCTGCAGGGGGCGAGGAAAACAGGACTGCTTTGGTCACAGCACAGGTCGCGCAGCCAAAGATCAGTGTAGCCGTGCGATCTCGAGAACTAGCAGTCATGAATGCAGTCTTGCTACCAGTTAGAAGCCTGTCCTACAGCCCGATACGGTCCAATCACCACTAGCATGGACATTCCGGGCAGGTGATACCAGGTTCACAGTTTTTTTTTTGGTTTCAGAAGAACGGCAAGAGACAGGTCCCCTTTAAGAAAAGCGCATTTACAGAACCACAAGTTATCCACCATTAATAGGCTAGGGGATAACTTGCTGATTAGTGGGGATGGAGGGGGCGGGGGCTTGGTCACACTGCCGAGACCCCCACCCATTTCGAGAACGGGGGGACCCATTTCCTCCTATTCTCTTCACTACGAGGATGCATCTGAAAGCCCCCAGGTCTGCCATGGCAGATTGCCTGTCAGATCACGGTATAATGTAATACTATGGCATTACATCATACTGCAGGAGCGATCAAACCATAGCAAGTTCTTGCCCCCTAGCGGGACAAAAAAAATAAAAAAAGGTTTAAAAAAAATTACAAAAAACTAAGGTAATATGTAAAAAAAAAAACGTTTGCCATATTTAACCTAAAACTGCATCTATAGAAGTCCGATCTATCAAATTAACACATTATTTACTCGTATGGTGAATGTTGGCAGAAGAAAAAAAAAAACAAACAGAATAGTTCTTTTTTTGGTCACCCAGTCTCCAAGAAAAGAAAAAAAAATACAAAAAGAAAGGCGATTAAAAACGTATTTACTCCAAAATGGTACCAAGAGAAACGACATCTCGTCCCGCAAAAAATGACCATTTGCACAAATACGTCAACAGAAAAATAAGAGTTATGGCCGTCAGATGATGCGGAAAAGGATTTTAAAAAATAAAGTTTGGGGGGGAAAAAAAGGTAGCACAGCAGATAAAAAGAGCTACATAAATGTTGTATTGTAATCGTACTGATCCATAGAATAACGTTAGGTCATTTTTGCTGCAGCGTGAGCAGCATAGAAAGCCCCACCCCACCCCACCCCTTCGCCATCAGAAGGTGGAATCTCTTTATTTTCCCATTTCACTCCACGTAGTATTTCCTAAAAGTTGCTCAGTCCACGGGACGGGTACGCACGCTGCGCCTGTACAGGTTTTATTCTGAAACATTGCCTAGTTTCAGAACACTTTGAAGCTTGACTCAAAAGGGCGCTGAGTCATAGTGGTGGTGCCGCCTCTCCATGCCCACATCCTCTGCAGCTTCCAGCTCTCACTTTCTGCTCATGTAATAAGAGATGTCAGTCTACATGGTGCGAGGACAGACGGTAAAAAGGAATACCAGCAAGTAGTGCCACCTCCAAAAGTCACAAGTCCTATATAGTCAAAATTAACGCATTGGTTGCCACCCTTAAGACATAATTATTATTTATTAAATTCTCAGTAAAGAAAAAAAAAAAGACTAAACAAGAGAACCCACGCACAAGATGCAAGGGAAACGGCGAGCGGATTAATGCATCCAGTGAGCCTAAGGCCTCATGTCCACGGGGAAAATCAGGCCCGCCGCGGATTCTTCATGTAGAATCCGCAGCGGGTCCCTCCTGCCCTGCGGACATGAAGCCTAAAAATCTGAATAAACTCACCTGCTCTGGACGATGCGGATCTTCCTTCCTTCGCGGCCGGATCTTCTTTCTTCGTCCCGGCGGATGTGCTCGGTACGCCGGTAGTGTGCTGCGCGC
The DNA here is from genome assembly GCF_035609145.1 of Eleutherodactylus coqui. Lineage (NCBI taxonomy): Eukaryota > Metazoa > Chordata > Amphibia > Anura > Eleutherodactylidae > Eleutherodactylus > Eleutherodactylus coqui. The sequence goes on along the minus strand of NC_089842.1, from coordinate 155,867,981 downwards.
ATGCGCCAAGCCGAAGACAGAAGATCCGGCTGCGAAGAAGGGAAGAACCGCATCGTCCGGAGCAGGTGAGTTTAATTCTGGTACGGGTCTCCCGGGGATCCGGACGGCTTCCATAGAAAATGGAGAATGTCCTTTTTTTCCCCCGCACGCGGATCCGCGCCTGATGGGAAAATGACATCTGCAGGTATTTAACTACCTGTGGGTGTCCAATGCATCCCTATGGGGCGCGGATCCGCGTGCGGGAGAAACGCTGCGGATTTAAAGCCCGTGGACATGAGGCCTTAGGGGGTTTCCAAGCAAATCCTACTGATGCCCTACCCTTTGGATGCCTCATTAGTACTTGATCAGCTGGAGTCTACACTCGTGATCTCAGCTGATCAGGCAGCCACTGTCCGCACTACAGCACACAGGTACAGAGAGGAAGCAGATAGCGCTGACCCCTGTGTAGTGGTTGGCGCTGGTAATTGCAGGCACAGCTTACAATCAATGACAGCTGCAATTACTCCAGCTGATCAATATTGATGACTTGAGGATCGCTCATCAGGAGTAATAGCCCGGAAAACCCCTTTAACAAGATGAACCTGTTTATAGTTCTAATAATATAAGCTGACTGTCTCAATAAACTGCAGACTGCCAGACCCTATAATATAATGGCCTACACTAAAATATACAAACTAAGGCCAGTCTCACACGATCAGATTTCCATTGCGGGATCCGCAGCAAATGACATGCATTGAAAAGTCATGTAATTTTGCTTTAGCCTTCACACTTGCGGAAATGAGTTGTGATTTCCGTTAGCGGGCGGGGTGTAAATCGCAGCATGCTCTATTTTGCTGCGGATGGCCTCCATTGAAGTCAACGGGGGCTGTCTGCCCTGCAGCATGTCCGCAACTGACATTCTAGATAGGCGATAACGTGGGGACCTGTTGCCTAGCGACATTTCGGGAAATTAAAATATTTTTAAAAAACCCTAAAAATCTGCACTGTGCACGACCGACCGCGGTGCAGGGAGAGAAGGTACGCGGGGTCACAGGCGGATCTCGCAGATTCTCCACTGCGGAAAACCTACGGCACAACCGCTCCGTGTAAACATACCCTTAAAGGGGCACAACCAGGGGGTACATGTTCTTTATACGGACCATTACGGCTTTAGGTGGCGGACCTACCTCTACCTACCTCTCTATGCTGACAGGTTCCCTTTAAAGAAAAAAATAAGCTTGAAGATTTACTTCCTGCAGCGACAGTGAAGCTCTAGGAGGTCATTGTACGGCCATTGGGGTCACTGATAGACGAGGAGACGTTACAAGCAGGCGGATCAGGAGAAGAGGAAGCAGCTGCTTATATGGGATTGCTCTGAAGCAGAGAGCCCCACTATACAGACAGCCGGCACCATAACACGGCCCTCCTCCCAGAGGCCCCCGTGTCCCGAGGGCATACAGTCCGTACACCGCCTATAACATAAGCCTCCCCTATACAGCCGGCAGCCCGGCGTTACCTCACAGCCGCTCACTTCTCCTGCGCGGGAAACTCAAGTCCGCCGCAGCTCAGCTTCCTAGTCGTCGCCGCTGTTTACCGACGGAGCCAGCGTGATGACGTAGAGAGTCACGTGACCTCGCTTCAAGCGGCGGACGGAGAGTTTTCCCGCCAATGAGCGCGTCAGGAGAAAGTGAGTGTGAGGAGCTGAGAGAGCCGCTCGGCACACGGCGAGGTCCTGGGCAGACAGTCTGCGCGGTGTCACTGACACTCCTCAAGTTTTCCACATACGGTTCTTTTTTTTGGATAAAAGGCATTTTTGGGGTAGCTTTATGGGAAAAATAGAAAGCATCCAAAATGTCAAATATTAGCCGGAAATGTTTGTAAAAAAATTGTAAGGGTGAGTATGGAGGAAACACGGCTGTCCGTGCGGGCCGGCGGTATTTGTGTGTGAAAATCACTTGGTTTTTGTTATTTTTTTAATAGTAAAAAGAGGAAAATTACACTGCGCTTCTGTGAGAATAGCGTTTTGGTTTTTTTTCTCCTGTCTCGGACCCCCGGTTCAAGAGAAGAATCCATCATGTAGACCAGTTGTAAAGTGCGGCGTTCTCTTCATATGTAAAATTGCGTCCAAATCATGATTGGACTGTGTGAAAATGCCTTAAAGGGGTTGTCCCGCCGCAGCAAGTGGGTCTATACACTTCTGTATGGCCATATTAATGCACTTTGTAATGTACATCGTGCATTAAATATGAGCCATACAGAAGTTATTCACTTACCTTCCCTGCGCTGGCGTCCCCGTCTCCATGGCGCCGACTAACTTCAGCGTCTAATCGCCCGATTAGACGCGCTTGCACAGAAGGGTCTTCTGCCTTCGGGTCTGTCCGGCAGCAGCGGCGTTCTGGCTCCGCCCCCTTCTACTCGTCATCGCGTAGCTCCGTCACGTGTGCGGTCCATTGCCGATTCCAGCCTCCTGATTGGCTGGAATCGGCACACATGACGGGGGCGGAGCTACGCGATGATGCGTAGAAGGGGGCGGAGCCAGAACAGACCGAGCCGAAGGCAGAAGACCCTTCTGTGCAAGCACGTCTAATCGGGCGATTAGACGCTGAAGTTAGACGGAGCCATGGAGACAGGGACGCCAGCGCAGGGAAGGTAAGTGAATAACTTCTGTATGGCCAATATTTAAAGGGGTTGTCCGGCCACACAGGGTAAAAATTTTTATAATGCTGCTGCTTCCCTTTCAGTAAGGATAGTAACACACAGCATACAGGGGCTCAAACCAGCCGGCAGATCAGCTGGAATGTCAGTTTCTTACCTTAGATTCTGATCTTCACTGCAGCTTTCAAAGATGGCGCCTCTGTGCTGCCTTCCCCCAATGTTCTGCGCTCTCCCTCTTCTGTGTGCGCGCTCTCAATGGTAGTAAGAGACATGAAAAGGCAGGATTTCCCTCAGCTCACGTCCTAGCCCCGCCCACGACACGCCCACCTCTATTGAACTGCTTTACAGTCTCTCCCCGCCCAGGCCCCGCCCCCTGCTGCATACTATACTCAGAGGGGTTGTAGCCAGGGGAGACTGTTATACTCTCATGGTTCACGATA